>NW_006788189.1:1990845-1991859 GCF_000442215.2 Lipotes vexillifer
TGGCCGGCAGCCGAGCCAGCCCCAGGTGTGTCCTCGTGTGGGTGGAGCCTGTGCCGGGGGTGTGGTGTGGGTCGTGCCCTTGTGTTGGTGGGTGTGTCTGGGGGCGGAGCCTGCCATGCCACCCTGGCTGAGCGCTCGCAGCCTGTCACTAACTGCCTTCCTTCTCTGCCGCTGTTGCCAAGTTTGAGGCCCCGGGGCCTTTCTCGGAGCAGGCCAGTCTGCTGGACCTGGACTTTGACCCCCTCCCACCTGTGGCAAGCCCTGTGAAGGCGCCCACGCCCTCTGGTCAGGTTGGTGTGAGCCCACCACTGCCCACGGGCCCACCGGCCTCTGGGCACCGGGGCCTGGGTTCATGTCTGCCCACCAGCCATGTTGGCCCATCTAGGCCCAGGCCTTTGGGGGTCCTGGGGTCACCAGGCTCTCCTCCCACTCACTGCCCTTCCCCTGGAGCCCTGGTCCCCAGCTCTTGTCACCTCCCCTGGTCCTGACCATGGGAAAGTGAAGAGGGCGGACACAGGTCAGCAAGAGGACCCTCAGGATGAGGTCAGCTGAACACTCACCTGGCAACTTACAGGGTCCGTCTCAGCACCCTCCTGCCCCTCTCCTGGTGGCAGCCCCGGGTTTGGGCACCCCCTGGCCTGGGGGTTCTCAGTAGCCTGGAAGGTGTCCAGGACTCCGTGATCTGGGGACCGCAGAGCCCGGCTCTGTTCTGCCGTGTGCCTGCTGGGCTCGAGGGCCCTGGGATGGGTGCGGGGTGGGGGTCCCTGGGGACTGCTTGCCTGCCGCCGCCTCTAACCTCCGCGCTGACTCTGTCCTTCTCCCCTCTGCTGTGCTCAGTCAATTCCGTGGGACCTCTGGGAGGTAAGCTGTGTTTGCTCTGTGCCCACCCCGCCTTGTCTTGCACCTGGCTGGTTCACAGGTGCAGATGCGCACGCACGCCTGGCTGTGCCCATGCGCACAGGGAGCTGTCGTGCCTCCAGCTGTTCCGCTTCCCCCCTGCCCCCCCCCCCCCCC
>NW_006788189.1:1991869-1992573 GCF_000442215.2 Lipotes vexillifer
AGCCTCCTCAGCTTAGCCTCTGAAGAGTCCCCCGTGGTGCAGCCCAGTTGTCAGGGCCTGTGAGTGGCGTAGACAGTGACCAACTGGTCCCCGAGGGTGGATGGGGTGTCCCCGTGCTGGGCCAAGGCCTGCTGGGTAGGGGGGCCTTGGGGTGGAGGGTCCTTGCCCCCGAGGAGCTTTCTGTCAGCAGGGGCCGCACAGGGCAATGGCATCAGGGAGCTGCTGGGACAGAGGAGGGGGGAGAGACGATTAGAAAAACAGGACAGACAGAGCGAGGCCAGGCGCCTGCCCAACAGGTGCTGTCATCACCTGGTGACTCAGACATCCATGTCCTCAGGGAGGACACGGGACACCCCACAGCTGGTGACGCGGCTCCCGCAGGACCAGGAGGGGCTGGCGAGAAAGTGCCAGCAGCCCAGGCTCTGGGGCTCACGAGCTCCAGGGTATTTCACTGGAGGAGGCCAGAGAGAGCCTGGCGCAGGCAGGCAGAGCCTCCTCCCAGCCACGTGCTGAGCTGCATGTGGCACATTCGCACCTTCCTGTCCCCTGGGCAGTGGTGGGAGGAGGTGTCCCTCTGGGGAGTCTCTGTCTGTGCCCCGTGGGGCTCCGGCCAGGCTGCAGGCGCCCATCTGCTCCCGTAGGCCCACGCTGGGCTGCTCACCACCTTCTTCTCTTGTCTCCCGCCCCCCACCCTGCCCCCCGCC
>NW_006788189.1:1993207-2016344 GCF_000442215.2 Lipotes vexillifer
TTCCGATCTAGTGGTGGGCTGCACAGGCTCCCGGGGGCATGCGGAGGCGTGTGGATAGTGACCTGTGCTTGCACATGGGATTCTTGATGGCTGCAGCAGCCACCCTGTTCTCCCTGGTGGCCCATCGCTAGCCCACAGAGAGTCCAGCTGGCAGCCTGCCTTCCAGGGAGCCCAGCGCTGCCGAGGGCACCTTTGCCGTGGCCTGGCCCAGCCAGACGGCCGAGCCGGGGCCTGCCCAAGTAAGTGCCCCTGCCAGCCCCTCACCCGCCCCCGGCCTCTGGGGGTGTAGCATGGAGGAAGAGCCCGGAGGAGGGGGCACAGGACGGACGAGGCCACCGTGGGACTGAGGGTGAGGCTAGGGCCCTGAGCCAGGAGGCCCCGGGGCAGGGCTGTGGCTCAGTCAGGTCAGCCCCTCACCTGCTTGCCGGCCCCCGCCCCAGCTTCCCAGCTCAGGCCTCCCACAGTGGGAGGGAGGCATGTCTCGAGCACCTCCAGGTCCATGGTGGGCACTCTCCAGAGTTCTCCTTTAACCTGCAGTCTGACCTAGACATTTCCTCCTCCTGCAGATGAGGAGGTGGGGGCTAGGAGGGCTGAGTGATTGCTCCCAGAGCTCAGAAGTGGCTGGGTTTCAGTGCGGGCCCAGCGCAGCCTGACTGCAGCCGGGCAGCTTCCGGGGTGCCTTGCCTGGGCCCTCGCCATGGGAGCCACCTGTGAGGGGCCAGCGGGGCCAGGCGGGTGGCAGGAAGCCGAGGCTTGGCCAGGGCTTGGGCTTAGAGGGCAGGGCCTGTGAGGGAGGCTCAGGGGTGGCACCCAGGGGCCTGCGCTGGGCTTCTCAGGAGCATGTCACTCGGGGTCCGTGTGTCTGCCAGCACCTTCTCCAGCCGCTTCCGTGTCCGGAGCCTTTCTTTGAGGGGCTCCCTGTACCAGGCAGAGGCACTGGCTCTCCGTGGCCCTTCTCCTTGTCCCAGTCTCAGCGCCCCATCGTGCGTCTGACCCCATGCCGGCATTTATGTTGCAGCCAGCAGGGGCCTCGGAGGTGACGTGTGGGACCCACCCTGCGGCTGGAGCCCAGGAGCCCGGGGAGACAGCAGCAAGTGAAGCAGCCTCCGTAAGATGACAGGGACCAAGGCCCTGTCTTTTCTCCCCGCCGCCCGCGGCTCCCTAGCCCCGTGTCTTGCTCTGTGCTGGTCCAGTTCATGGTTCCTGGTGAGGAACCTGGAGGCAGGCTGGTCTGGCATTGGGCACAGACACCCCCTTCTCTGCCCGCGCGGCCCCGCCCTCCAGGACCCACTCCCCGCCCTCGCTAACCTGCGCCCCCTCCCGCCAGAGCTCTCTCCCCGCGGTGGTGGTGGAGACCTTCTCGGCAGCTGTGAACGGCACCGTGGAGGGCGGCAGTGGGGCAGGGCGCCTGGATCTGCCCCCCGGGTTCATGTTCAAGGTGAGCCTGGCCTGCTGACCCGCAGCCTCCGGCTGCCTCCATGGGGTGGGGAGGACGCTGGGCCCGAGGCTACGTGGGGGGCCCAAAGCCGTCCCTCCCTGACTACCTGTCCTCTGCTCCCCAATCCGCGAGCTGGTTTCCGAGCCCCGCTCCTGCTACTTTCACCTTCTCCCGGCGCCCACGGGGCTGCAGGTGGGACAGAGGCTGCCGAGGAAAGGGGTGTCAGCTCTCCCCACCCTCTGCAGGTGCAGGCCCAGCACGACTACACGGCCACTGACACGGACGAGCTGCAGCTCAAAGCTGGGGACGTGGTGCTGGTGATCCCCTTCCAGAACCCGGAGGAGCAGGTGAGGCCCGGTCTGCAGGGAGGCGGCGCGGCCAGCAGGGGGCAGCAGAGCCACGCCAGCCGACCCGCGGCCTCTCCCCATGGCCTCGCCTTTGCTCCCGCCTCCCTTCCCTGCGGCCGGCACACCCTGTCTGACCCCCTCAGTCTCTCACTTCCTGCTTCTTGCTTCCTCCTTTTCTCAGCCTCTGTCTGCCTTTCTGTCGATTCTCTGCTGCTTGGGCCCCTTCTCCCTTCCAGGCCCCCCCAGCCCGGGCCCCCGTCCTCCAGGACCGCATCCCAGGCTGCCCCTCCATGGACCACACACCCCACCCGCCGCTGTGCAGCCTCCTGTTGGCCCCAGGTGCCACCCTCCAGGCTGGCCCCGCCCTGTCCACAAGGGCACGCGCTTCCCTGCCCATGTGACGGACCCCCGAGTCCACAGCCCTGTCCCCAGCTGGTCCTCACCCTGTGCCTCGCAGACCCTTCTCCTGCTGTGGCCTCTCCTTGTTGTGAAGGTCCTCAGAGTGGGCTTTGCTGAGACCTGGGGGGCCTCAGAGTGGGGCAGAGCTGCCCCCTCCCCTCACCCCCAGGTCTGGATGGGCTGCTTTATTCAGGTCACGGTGGCCCCTCAGCAGGAGCCCCTGTTTGTGGGGTGCTGGTGGTCTAGTGGGGCTACCCACATGGGTATCGAGGTGGCAGCCACAGTGCAGAGGGGACCTAGTGGGACTCTAGTCCGTTCAATCACCAACATGTCCCTGTGGTGTAATTGTCAGAGTGGCTGAGGGTGGGAGGAGGGCTGGATTTGGGGTGAGGCCAACCTGGCTGGGGCATCCTGGGCTGGGGCTTGAGGACACTAGGTACTTACTGAGGCCACCGTGGGCTGGGAGGTTTGAGTAACAAGGATCTCCTGGACCTGGCACTGAATCAGCCCATTTTCCTAAAGCCCCAGGTCCCCGCTGATCTCCCCAGTGGGCCAGCCCTGGGCTAGGTGGGGTTTTTAGGAGCAGACTCCTGGCCTCCCAGCCCACAGTGGGAGCCATCTGGGATGGGTGGAAGTGGCTCAGGTAGGACACACACAGGATCTAGGACAAGGGCAGGTAATCCTGCAGGTGGGTCCCAGGCATAGCCCTGCTGCAGGGGCAGCAATGGCAGGGGGTGTGTGGTTACTGCAGGCCCAGGGGTCAGGGCTTGTCACGGCTTGGGTAGGTGAACCCTCTGAGGGGTCAGTATTAAAGCAAAGGTCAGGTTCAACTCAGAGGGTTTGGTGGGATGGCCTCAGGTCACGTGGTCAGTGCTCAGCAGAACCTTCTGGCATTGTTTGTGGAAGGCCAGAAGAACAGTTGATGTCCTCCTCAGTGATGTGGCCTCTGTGGGCACCAGCTGGTGGGAAGCTCTTTGGTGGGGGATTGAAGGAGTCATTTAGAGGCGTTTGGACCAGTGCAGCAGTCAGGCTGCCTTCCTGCCGTGAGGACTCACCGAACAATTAAGAGTTAATGTACCTACTGCAGGGAGGGATGGCTCCTGGGGTGGGAGGCCCGGTTTGGGTCTCAAGAGAAGAGCGGGGAATGCTGCCTGGAGGAGGCGTCCTTTAAGGCGGGTGTGACAGTCTAGAGGAAATGAGCGGCCAGAAGGAGGGCTCGCCCTGTCGGGGTGGACGTCGTCCTCCCCCAGCCCCATGCAACGCGCTGGCTTCCCCTCAGGATGAAGGCTGGCTCATGGGCGTGAAGGAGAGCGACTGGAATCTGCACAAGGAACTGGAGAAGTGCCGGGGCGTCTTCCCCGAGAACTTCACCGCGAGGGTGCAGTGAGAGCAGAGCGACTGGTGGTGCTGCGGACACGTGAACAGCAGCACCTTTTCCCGAAAAATGTGTGTTTCTTTTTTTTTTTTTTTTTTCGTTTTTGTTTTTAAACTTTTGAAAAGCAAAGGGAAATTGAGGGGAGAGACCTAAGCCAGGAGGTGTCTTCCCAAAGATGAGGTGGTTTTCCAAAGAGCCTGGTTTCGGCGAGTCCGGCGGAATCGCCAGTGTTCCTGAAGCTGCTGTATCCCCTAGTTGAGTTCCCGGCCGCCTTCCCCGCCCGTTTTGTTTTTACTTTTGAAAAGCAAAGGGAAATTGAGGGGAGAGACCTAAGCCAGGAGGTGTCTTCCCAAAGATGAGGTGGTTTTCCAAAGAGCCTGGTTTCGGCGAGTCCGGCGGAATCGCCAGTGTTCCTGAAGCTGCTGTATCCCCTAGTTGAGTTCCCGGCCGCCTTCCCCGCCCGCGCCCGCTGGGTGGCGCCACTGCCGCCGCCTGGGTGCCCGGCCGCGGGGCGGGGCCTGGGGGCCGCCGCGCACCGCGCTTGCCAGAAGCTTGGGCCGGCCGCCCGGGCCGGGGCCCTCCTTTCCTGGCAGCTGCCGCGGGTGGCGTCCAGCGTCCCCTGAGACCTCGGGCCCAGACACCAGCCTGGCCTGGCCCTGCCCCGCAGACGTCTGTGTGCTGTTTGAAAATAAATCTTAGTGTTCAAAACAAAATGAAACAAACAAAAATGACAAAAGTACGCAAAGTGTGTGTGTGTGTGTGTGTGTGTGTGTGTGTGTCCGTGTCCGTGTGTCCCTCCATTTCTGTCTGCTATGCAGTGCAGCCGCGATCATCTGTGCTTTTGTCCTGAGACAGCCCACCCAGCAGGCCCTCTGCCCTGGCCTGCAACCTTGCCCGTGCATGACCTCCTGACGGGCTGGCTCCGCCCCGCTCCCCACCTGCTTCTCTTTCTGGCATCAAGGCCCCCACTGCACGCAGCCCGGGTCTCCAGCTCCATCAGTGGACGCGGGCTGCTCTGAGTGGCATGTGGCACATGCAGCAGTGGCCTGGGTCCTTCCCGGGGGCCGCTGGAGTTGTGCTCTTGGGCCCAGGGACCAGCCTGGACTTCCAGGTGGCAGGGATTTATCTCTGCATAAATCTCTTATGCAGAAAAAGCAGGTGAAAGGGATGAACGTTGGAGTCTTAGCTTTATTTTTGGATATAACTCCTGAGCTTTGTTTCAGGTGGCGGGATTGTCACTGCCGTGGTTCTGCCTTGTCCTGTGGCTGACAGTGTCTGCTCTATCAACCAAAATTTCTATGAGCAAGGAAATTATGAGAGTGGGGCACAGGAAGTTGATTTCTATTGCCCCTGCTTCGCAAGCTTTAGCATTTCCTCCCTCCCTCCCTCCCTCCCTCCCTCCTGGGTTGACAGGTTAATTCTCTTGCCCAAAGACACTCAGCTCATTGTTGGTGGAGCCAAGCTTGAAGCCCAGACCAGGCGAGCTCCACTGAGCTTCCAAACCTGGGGTGTGTGTGCCCTGGGGTATGTGGAGGCCTGAAGCCATGGTGCCAGCACGAGAGGCTTCACCTTTATTTCATGATGAGATATTTAAAGACATTCAGGAGAAAGTATTTGCGTTAGGTTTCTCACAAGGTGAGATTCAGAGAGGTATCAGCTGGTGGCTGACCCTCAAGGGGGTCCCCTCCCTTGCAGCTGGGGCACTTTGGCAGGAAGAGCCCTGCTTTGTGTCGGGTGGGGCCTGCAGGGAGCTCCTTGTGGGAGTGGGGAGGGAGCCAGCCCTGCAGGGACAGCTCCAGCCCAAGTGAATAAGTAGCTAGCTCGAGGCCTGAGCTGCGCTGAGTGTCTGGGAGCTGGGACACCTCCAGGTGTGCGTCAGTCCAAGAGAGCTCAGAGCCAGGCAGCTCACACCTTGTCGCCTCCCCTCCCCATCCTTGAGGCCACAGATGCCCCTGGCCCGTCTCATGGACTCCCCTGGCCTCCCCTCCTTCCGGCCGGCTCCCCAGGAGGCCTTCCACAGTGACTCGGACGCTGTCCAGCCTGCCGGCTGGCCTCCTGTTTCTCCTCCTCGGTTGGATTTGGGAACCAGGCTGGCATTGCTTCTCTTGGTTCCACTGCCCTGCAGACCCTCGGCTCTGCCTCTGGGAATTCAAGTGTTCACACCTCTAGCCTCACCACCCCAGACACCAGGCTCTATGCAGGGACTCTGTGACTGAACGTTGGGGTTGTTGGCTCAGCAAACCTCAGCGGGTAGAGTCTTCAGCGCCTGAGGTGGGTGGGCAGTTGGGCTGCAGCTCAGGCCCTCCGAGATGCTCCTGGCTCCCCTGTGCCCTGTCAGCTTCATCTTTGGGCTGCGTCCTCAACGGTTTCAGGTTTGATGTCTGCACACCCCACCCAGAGCGGCGGGGGACTTCCTTCCCAGAAGCCCCCCAGCAAAGCTCCTTTGTCTCATTGGCCAGAACTGGGTCAGGTCCCCAGTGCTGAATCAGCCGTGTGGCCAGGGGTGGGACCTCAGGATTGGCCCCAAACTTACAAGGCCTTGAGATGGAGGCGGGGTTGGGCTGGGGGGCTGGGGAGAGAGGACACCTGAACAAAAATTTGGATATAGCTTCCAAGGAGAAGAGGAATGGATTCTAGGAACTGGCACCAGTGACTGTGCACACCACGGTGGCTTCCAGAAAGGGCTGAGAGACCAGGGAACGTGCCTGATGGAGACCATAAGTGTATGTGTGAGTGTGTGTGTGTGTGACATTTGGGAGACCCTGGCTTTATTCACCACATCCAATCTATCTCAAGGTCAGTGTGTGACCGGTGAACACAACCCACGCAGGGATGTTCCTCCATGTTCCAGGAGTAATGTTCACCGACCGTCCCCCGCTCTGCCACTGGAGATAGGACCTGTCCCACTACTGGAGACCGTGTAGACTGTGACCTTCCCCAGCCGCTTGGAGACGTGTGGCTGGGGATGCGCCTGTGTCTGCATAGATCCAGTCTCCTGACCGTTCATTCACTCTTCATCCGTTCACTGATTCGTTCCTGGCATCTCCCACAGGAGATTACAGAGATCATTCAGTGCAGCTCCTACCCCGCTGTGCTCAGTCTGGGGAGAAGCAGACAGGAACAGTTAAGACCACAACAGGTGCTCCCGTGGTGGTGAGTCCAAGGTTCTGGAGACAGAAAGGCGCCACCACCTGGCTTCACACAGGAGGGGGTGTCTGCGCTGAGCCTTTAGAGTTGATGGGGGTCCCCAGGAGCTGACGTCTGGGGGGCCTATCTCAGGCAGAGAGAAGCGGGCAGAAGAGTAGCCGAGTCTGGGGGCGAGGTCAGTGGAGTTGGAGGGGCCTGTGAGGGCTCAGGCTCTCGCAGGGGGCCTGGAGCTCAGGAGAGAGGTCTGGGCTGAGGGGCAGCGAGGTGGAGATGGCCCGGGGGGAGAAACGAGGGCACCTGGGAGGGGGAGGGCCCTGGGGGTGCAGCCTGAGCACAGCCTCAAGAGGAGGGAAGAAGAGGTTTTGCAGGCACAGAATGCTACAGAGTTGCGAAATGCCTTCCTTTAAGAAGAGTTCCCTGGTCAAGAAAGCCACTGTGGGGCTTCCCTGGTGGCGCAGTGGCTGAGAGTCCGCCTGCCGATGCAGGGGACACGGGTTCGTGCCCCGGTCCGGGAAGATCCCACATGCCGCGGAGCGGCTGGGCCCGTGAGCTGTGGCCGCTGAGCCTGCGCGTCCGGAGCCTGTGCTCCGCAACGGGAGAGGCCGCAACAGGGAGAGGCCCGCGTACCGCAAAAAAAAAAAAACAAAGAAAGCCACTGTGGCCAGTGAGGCCAGAGAGGACGTGAAGGGCAGTCAAGACAGCCTTGCCTGGGCTGCTCTTGGGTCCCCGGGGCTCCGGGTAGAGGCTGCCGTGGGCCTGCCAGAGAACACGGGCAGGCCACTGCCAGCAACGTTCCAGGCCCAGCTCTGGTTATGCAGACAAGCAAATCACTGAGGAAGACCCTTCTCGGTATAATGAAGAAAGATAATTAACAATGAGGCAGGAAGCCAGCCCCTGATTACAGATGAGGATCCGACTGCTGATGGGGGAGTGGGGAAGAGACCTTCCTGGCCTCCCAGCCCACCAAGGTCAATGCACAGTGGGCAGAGATGGATGCCACGTCTTGGAATCCCAGGGTGGGCAGAGGCTTATCTCACGTCCCCACAGTGGCCTGCCTTGTGTGAACTGCCGGGGTGACCAGGAAGGAGGCCCAGCTCTTCCCCCAAAGAGGCGATAAACTCACGGTGGGCCAAGGTTCGCACATAGAGACCATCCCAGTGTGGAGGCAGTGAGATTCCTCCTTTGGAAGCCTCATATGACGCCCCATTCTTACTTTGGGAGGTCTATGGGGCAGAGTCACAGAATGGGCTGGGAAGTTTGTAGAAGGGCATCCTTCATTATGAGCTGGCAACCCTGAATTCATGGCTTCAGGCCAGTATCCTCACCCAAGCTTCAGGTGGAGGTGTCTAACTGCCCATCTTCCCCGATGGCCACGGCACCTCTCAGATGGGCTTGTCAAACCCGGGGCGTCCCCCTGACGCCACTTCGGGCTCACCCGGTACTCACCTGCCCCTCCCCCCTAACTGAACTCTGATTTTGTCCAGGGTACCGATCAACTCCACTGAAATCACTCAGACTTCCTTGCAGCTATGGGTGACCTTTCGACACAATCCTGGCCAACGAGATGAGGGAGGGCATCCTCTCCCCCCAGAGTCAAAGCCTTCTTAAGACAAGGGCCCTGGGAATTACCTGGAGGTCCAGTGGTTAGGACTTGGTGCTCTCACTGGACTCCATCCCTGGTTGGGTATTAGGATCCTGCAAGCCGTGCGACTCGGCCAACAGGAAAAATAAATAAATAAATAAAGAGCAGGGCCCTTGCCTCCTTCCTTGCCTGGAATGAAACAAGCCCGTCACGTTGGTGGGGTTTCTGTTACCAGAAGGGTCCTGGTTGCTCCGTGCTCTGGTGTCTGTCACCAAGTCCTCTGACCAGCCTCTTAAAGAGCTCTAAATCCTTTTTCCTCCCCCTCCTCCCAGGTCAGGTCTGTCACCTCTTCCTGCAGGAATGTGACAGTGTCCTGGCCTGTCTGTGGTGTGTCCCTTTAGTCAATGCCTGGAGTGGACCAGGGCTGCCAGGGCAATTTTTCAGAAACTCATTTCTTTCTTTCCTTTCTTCCTTCCCTCCCTCCCTCCCTCCCTCCCTCCCTTCCTTCCTTCCTTCCTCTTTTTTTTTTTTATCAGTTTACTGATTATAGTGGTAAGTCTCATTATTTCAAGGACCCATTTTATTTATTTATTTTATTTTTACTTTTAATTTTAAAATTATTTTTTGGCTGCATTGGTTCTTCGTTGCCGCGCGTGGGCTTTCTCCAGTTGCGGCGAGCGGGGGCTACTCTTTGCTGCGGTGCGTGGGCTTCCCATTGCGGTGGCTTCTCTTACCGCGGAGCACGGGCTCTCCGGCGCTCGGGCTTCAGTAGTTGTGGCACGTGGGCTCAGTAGTTGTGGCTCGCGGGCTCTAGAGCGCAGGCTCAGTAGCTGTGGCGCACAGGCTTAGTTGTTCCGCGGCACGTGGGATCTTCCCAGACCAGGGCTTGAACCCATGCCCCCTGCAGTGGAAGCGCAGAGTCCTGACCACTGGACCTCCAGGGAAGCCCCAGAAACCCATTTCTGATTAAATCGCTCTCTTGTTTAAATCCCCCATCCTGACCGTCTCTCTACCCCATCTTCTTGCACTCCCTGCCTTGAATCTACTGTCCCTGGAACACAGCCGAGCTGCCTGACGTCTCCCGCTGTGACCTCTGTGCCCTGCTGTGGCCCAGCGCCCTGCAGAGATGCGCTCTCCCCTCTGCTGACCCTGCTCCCTGTAGGACCCGCGTGCTCAGCCCTAGGTGTTGGCTGCCTCCTCTGCCTCTCCCCCACGCCCTGTCCATCTGTCTGTCAGGGGTGCTTGGTGCTTGCGCTGCGTGTAGGGGATGGAGCTGCCCGCTCCTCCGCCCTGGCTTCCACTCAGGGTCCAGGCAGGGGGTTCAGGGTGCTGCAGCCCTCCACACTCTGCACAGTCCCTGCCAAGCGACTACCACTTCTGCTTGTTGCAGAAGCCAGAGGGTGTTGTTTAGTAAAACTGGAATAAATGAGTCATACTCCTATCACCACAGCCTGGTCACCTGTTTCATTTTTGCCTGTTTTCCTGTTTCGATCTGCAGCTTTTAAAACTCCAGGGCAGACTGGCAATTCTCTTGGGCACATGTCTGCTGGTGGTGTTGAAACCATGCAACTCAGATTGGGACTTGAACCCATGGTCTTTTAACTGAGATCATATACCTGGTCTCAGGACTTAATGCAGCTCAGGTTCTTTTTTTTTTTTTTTTTTTTTGGGTACGCAGGCCTCTCACTGTTGTGGCCTCTCCCGTCGCGGAGCACAGGCTCCAGACACGCAGGCTCAGTGGCCATGGCTCACGGGCCCAGCCGCTCAGCGGCATGTGGGATTCTCCCGGACTCGGACACGAACCCGTGTCCCCTGCATCAGCAGGCGGACTCTCAACCACTGCGCCACCAGGGAAGCCCAAAGCTCAGGTTCTTGATGTCTCGTAGCAGAAAGAATTCAGTGAGAGACAAAGTGATAGGTAAGAAGTGGATTTATTCAGAGAGAAACACACACTCCACAGACAGAATGTGGGCCATCTCAGAAGGCAAGAAAGGCACCAGGGTATGGGGTTGTCAGTTTTTAAAGGGCTGGGTAATTTCATAGGCTAATGGATGGGAGGAGTATTCCAGCTATTTCAGGAAGGGGTGGGGATTTCCAGGAATTGTGCCACCACCCACTTTTTGACCTTTATGGTTGGCCTTGGAACACACCTGTGGGTGTGTCATTTAGCTAATGTATTACAATGAGCGTATAATGAGGCTCACGGGCTACTGGAAGTCAACTTGTCTGCCATCTTGGACCTATTTGGTTCTAATCAGCTTATACGTCATGTCCTCAGGCCATGCCATGCTTTTAAAGGTTGTGCCCTGTCCCCTTTCCTCCTGTTTCAGCATTGGTCACCATGGCTGAGACACGTTGGCCCTCGGTGGGCTTCAATCCTGCAATGCTTGACTTCTGTCCATGTCAGCCCATGTCCTAAAGTGGGCAATGCCTGGCTCTGAGGGTGGTGGACAGACAGAAGGACAGGAGCAAGTCCCAATCTGCTCAGAGCCCTCAGGGGACCTCCCCCTGTCCACGTAGAGGCCTTGAACCCATCTACCCCATGTTTAAGTCAGGAGGTTGTGATAAAATTGCTGAACCCTACACCACCAGCACCCCCTGCAGAGTCCCACTCTCCTCAGATGGTCTCTTCTGGAACGCCGGTTTCCCCAGTTAGACACGCCCTCCCAACACCCATCGTCCTGCCAGCTACTAATCTTTCTCTATTTTGTTCACAAGAATTTCTTGAGAGCCCTCAAGAGAGGGCTCATGAGATCCTAAGGCAAGAATTGCATTTTAAGATATGTGTCCATAATTTTTTCAGCCAACAGTTTCTCCAAATGAACATTTATCTTTCAAAATAATGTGTTTGGTGTATGTGTCCTTATTCCAACAAAAGACTACGGTTGTCCAGCATGTTCTAGGATTTCTCGGGGAGCATCTTCAGGCCAGGGCAGCTGTGTGTAGAAGCTTTCTGTGCTGGAAGATTATCCTCTTCTGTCGGGGAATTCCATTTTTTTGTGTAATAGGAAGAAAACAACTTCTATCAGAAATGTTGTCTACAGTTTGAAGTTGGAATGGATTAAACTGAGAGGAAGCAAAAAATTCCTTTAAATGAGGAAAAAGATCATTTGTTGGAAAAATAATGTCTTTAGATCATGTTTGGTTTGTTTGCTTCTAATCATGATTCCTTCCCCAATCATGGCCTGGATGGGAGGAGACAAAGAGGTGAATTGTTTCGAAGAAGGAAGTATTGAATACTTTCCCTCTGCCTGTCGGGGAGGACAGGGGTGGGGGTGGGGTGGGGGGTAAGGGTGGAAAGGGAGGGAGAGGAGGAGTCTAGAGGGAAAGGGGCCTGAGAATGGGGAGAAGCCAGGCCCAAGGACCCAGCGGCCAGAACATCCCCGGCAGTGAACCCTTAAGTCTGTAGGACACTGAAGACTAATATTCAATTTGTTTCTAATCCTGTGCTGGGCTGAAAAATCCCACCTTCGATCCTGAACCTTTTATGTGTCGAATCTGCTTTGAGGAAATCAAGGAGCAGGAAGTCCCGAGAGCAGAGTGGAGAAGAGCCCCATCTCCCCGCAGCCCTCCGCCCCGCAGAGGCCCTAGGAGACGGTGGGGCACGGTCTGAAATGTTCAAAAGCTGTGGGAAAGGACAGAGGGCCATTCCACTTGGGAGCAAAGGAAAGGGTGGTTTCCAAAGGGGCAGGGGCCCCCGGGCAATGAGAGGGCAGATGTTTGGGTTGCATTCAGGCCCCCGGAAGCTGGTGATGGGCCGGTTTGCAGCCTGCCTCTGGGCTCCAAGCACGTGGCCTTGATGGTGGGACATTGCCTTGGGCCTCAGATTGTTTTCTGCGAAATAATGGTGACAGCGCTTAAGTCGCAGGGTTGTTGCATGAACTAAGAAGTATTAAAGAATATTTTTTAAAAGGTAAAATCATATATACATACATATCATACAAATAAAAAAGCAACACATTTTATGAAATCAATTAATGAGGAACCAGTGAGATGCTACAGGTAGTTTCAATGGGCACTAGATTCACAGAGATTCACGGTCTCTCCTGGACAAAATTCATGTGCCCTGTGAACAGGAATCACATGTATTCTGTCAGTCCTGCGTGAACTAACTCAGTCTCCCCAGAATGGCAACACCAGGTTGGTTGCAGGCACGCACCTCTTACAATCAGACAATCCTCTCCCTGGGTGACACCCAGAATGCCATGAAGGGACATTCAGTAATTTTTTTTCCTGCACAACAAAGTTTCTCACAATTTTTAGGGCCATAATCTTCACCGTCAATTCCTCTTGGTCACAAAACTATGATCTCATTAGGTCTGGCCTGATTATTTACTCAGATGCAGTAAGAATGTTCATTAATTTACGGGCCTCCTTAAATTTTCTGTGAGCCATCGAGTAACTGCCAAGGCCCTGGAATTAGCCTTTGTGGGAAGTTTTCATAATGAGTCTCAGCCTGGATTTTTTTTTTTATTGAAGTATAGTTGATTTCCAATGTTGTGTTAATTTCTGTTGTACAGCAAAGTGATTGTTATACATACATATACTTGCTTTTTTATATTATTTTCCATTATAGTTTATCACAGGATATTAAATATAGTTCCCTGTGCTATACAGTAGGACCTTGTTGTTTATCCATTCTACATTCTATATCTAATAGATTGCATCTGCTAATCCCAAACTCCCAATCCATCCCTCCCCCACCCCCTTCCCCCTTGGCAACCACAAGTCTGTTCTCTATGTTTCATTTGTGTCATATTTTAGTTTCCACCTATAAGTGATATCACATGGTATTTGTCTTTCTCTGTCTGACTTAACTTCACTTGGTATGATAATCTCTAGGTCCATCCACATTCCTACAAATTGCATTATTGCATTTTTTTATGGCTGAGTAATATTCCATTGTATATATAGACCACATCTTCTTTATCCATTCATCTGTTGATGGACATTTAGGTTGCTTCCATGTCTTGGCTATTGTGAATAGGGCTGCTATGAACATAGTGGTGCTTGTATCTTTTTGTATTACAGTTTTGTCTGGCTATATTGCTGGATCATATTGGAATATGATCCAGCCTGGGTTTTTCAAAGCCTCTTTTATTTGCTGGGAAACAGACCCCAAGGAACTGTTGCCACTGGATGATTGGCTATATTTCCTCTTTTCTCAAAGCTTCTCCGATTGGGGAATCCTCCCGATCTGCAGTAAGCGACCTTCCTCACCACCTGTGAGGCTGGGATGGACTTTGTGGCATTGATTGTGTCTATAAAGTGGCTCATCACACCTGATGAAATGAGAATCGTCCCCAAGTATGACATCCCAAATACACAGTCCAATTATATTCCAGGAAAAAGGAGGACAGTTTCTCATTGAACATATGACAATAACTGCATTTCCATGCAAAGTTCAGGGAACTAAGCAAGAGTCTCTGAATCCTGGAGTTGAGGGAGTCAGAGATAATTCGATGAAAATGTTTCTTTCCATGCCCAGCTATGAACTGTTCAGCAGCTAAAAACAATGCCCGTTTTCCATCTGAGGTGGTTCTACTCAGTACATAGGTCATCAGACCTGTACAAGACGTTTAGTGTACCATATATGGGTAAAAACTGGAAACAACCTAAATGTCTACCAACAAAGAATGATTAAAGGGTCGTCACACGATGGAAAATACAGACAGGAAAAAGAATAGGCAAGAAGTATATAGACCAATATGGAGTCATCTCAAAAACAATGTCCACCACCCTCTCCCCAAAAAAGTAAACTGCAAGAGGAGAGTTATGATTCCAATTTTAGGAAGATTGAAAGCTTGCAAAAAACTATGCCATATATCGCTAATGGATATCCATATATAACAAAGTGTTTAAAACATAAATCAAATTTAGATGAATAAGTACCGCTGAGGAGGGAGGAAGGTGGGGAGGGGTTATCCAGGGACTTAAGTCATCTCTGGAAAAAAAAAATGTCTCTTTTCAATTTACAAAAGCAAAGTGAATTAAACTGTAGGTTAAGGAGGAAGAGAAAGGCCTTTGTCACAGAATCTATAAATGAAAAAGGCGAAAGCAACGACGAATTTTCCAAAAAAAAAAAAAAGCCCATAATAAAATGGCCTCATTCAATCCTAAGTAATTAATTATCGTTCCTTGCACCCTGGGTCAACAGTCTGCTTTCAAGAAGGGTCTCCTCTGAACATAGAGTCCTAGAAATCCTGATCTATGGGTTGGTGTGGTCTGATGGCTGTGCAGGGGAGGTCAGCTCACCAGTCTGTCCCCAGGAGGTGGTTCCATGAGGCGTCAGTGGTCTTTTCATGGGGCCCTCAGGCTGCACTTCACTGTCGAAGACAAAGCATCCGGTCTGTAGCTGATAGCAGAACTTGCAGACCAACAGCAGAGTAAACTAAGGACTAATTTTGTCGATGACAGAAGCTGTGGTTCATTTATGACAGCAACTAGCAATGCAAAAATGGAGGAGGGTAAAAATCTCTATTGGGAAACAACTATTTCATAAGAGTTTTGATCAGTGTTTCCCTGAAGGTAAAATGAATTATGAAAAGCAAGGTCACTGACAAACCTTCAGGGCCTTCCCATAAGGCATGCAATGTCGGGAATTTTTATATTAATGACATTTACCGATACCAACTTAACCTGCGGAAGGCTGAGGGGCTCTTCTGATGTTTCAGCTCCTCCAGTGCAGCTCTGATGAAGGAATGTGGAACCCATTAAACACACAATTCCTTCTGGCATCTCACTCTCTTGTTTCATAAGGTGAAAGAACAAATTTTTGTGAGTTTGTAGGGCCCCTCTGAGAAGTTTCAAAGAATGTTTTAAAGATATCTGAAAGTTTTATTTTACTGTTTCTGTATTTAGGATCTGAACTTGGGATGGAGAAATCAAAAGAGTTGTCAGAGAGGATCTGGGCATGTGATTAAGAGAATATCAGGCACTAAGAAACAATTCTTGCTCTCCTACATGGGAATAATACAAAATTGTGAAGCCAACATAGAAGGTGGGATGATTCTGAAGAGCTGCATCTCTTTCCCAAGTGAGGCTTTGTGTGTGTTTTGTTTGTTCATAATCAAGGACATCATAAAGTCAGCATAAAGCACAGTAATTTTTATGGTAAGACCCAGACTATCTGTTATCTGGGCAGGTTACATGCGAGGTAAATAGTCACCTTTCATATTGTAGACAAAGGCGCTAGTCAGTAAGCAAAGGCAGCAAGCTCGTCAATAGTGAGTGAACTTGGCCAATTTTTTAAAAATTTAATTTTCATTTTATATTGGAGTAGAGTTGATTTACAATATTGTGTTAGTTTCAGGTGTACAGCAAAGTGATTCAGTTATACATATACATATATCCATTCTTTTTCAGATTCTTTTCCCATATAGGTTACTACAGAGTACTGAGCAGAGTTCCCTGTGCTATACAGTAGGTCCTTGCTAATTATCTATTTTATATATAGCATTGTGTACATGTTAATCCCAGACTCCTAATTTATCCCTCCCCACCACTTTTCCCCTTTGGTAACCATAAGTTTGTTTCCTATGTCTGTGAGTCTGTTTCTGTTTTGTAAATAAGTTCATTTGTATCATTTAAAAAAATTCCACATATGTGATATCATATGATATTTGTTTTTGTCTGACTTACTTCACTTAGTATGATCATCTCTAGGTCTATCCATGTTGCTGCAAATGGCACGATTTAATTCTTTTTTAAGATTGAGTAATATTCCATTGTATATATGTATCACATCTTTGTCCATTCCTCTGTCAATGGACATTTAGGTTGCTTCCACATCCTGGCTATTGTAAATAGTGCTGCTGTGAATATTGGGGTGCACGTATCTTTTCAAATTATGGTTTTCTCTGGCTATATGTCCAGGGGTGGGATTGTTGGATCATATGGTAGTTCTATTTTAAGTATGTTTCATGATTTCTTTTCAGAATCAGGTATTCTAAACCAAGACAAATAAAATTTACTTTTTCAGTTTTGTCCCTCACTGTACTCTTTCACATTCTGGAAGAAAACTGCCCTTCGCTGCCTCACAAAACAAAAGCACATCCACAGTTGTTATTTCTTTGTTACAATTGCTTTGTGTATAACATCGACCACCCATATTAGTGATAACTTTTATCCAAAGTAACTAGCTTGTATTTTGCAGAAAAATCTGGGGAGGTGGGTGGAAAACTGAGAACTTTCCTGCACAAGCCTGTGAGCTGACCAGCAAGGCACATGAGTTCATGGGCACACACCTCCTTTACTCCTTCTCCTTTTTTTTTTTTTTAATTTTTTTTTACTGGGGTATAGTTGATTTACAATGTTGTGTTAGTTTCAGGTGTACAGCAAAGTGACTCTGTTATACAAATACATATACCCACTCTTTTTTAGATTCTTTTCTCACATAGGTTATTACAGAGTATTGAGTAGAGTTACCTGTGCTATACAGTAGGTCCTTATTCGTTATCTATTTTATATACAGTAGTGTGTATATGTCAGTCCCAATCTTCCAATTTATCCCTCCCCTCCCTTACCCCCGCAGTAACCATAAGTTTATTTTCTACATCTGTAACTGTTTTGGTTTTGTAGATAAGTTCCTTTGTGTCATATTTTAGATTCCACTTATAAGTGATACCATATGATATTTGTCTCTCTCTGTCTGACTTACTTCACTAATTATGAGAATCTCTAGGTCCACTGATGTTACTGCAAATGGCATTATTTTGTTCTTTTTTATGGCTGCGTTACTGCTTCTTCAAGTGGAAAATGTGAATACGTTTGTTAACATGACTCCCACACAGAGTGCTTCTGTAGCATGTAAAAATAAGAAGCAAAAGTACATAGGGTTATAATTATGCTTAGTAATTTTTTTCAGTATTCTATCTTAGAAATTACCTAGGTAGCTAATGATTATCCCTTAATTATCTCCATTCAATATCAGTTTAAAGTTTCCAAGATGTGAAGATCTTGGAACTTGACCTCATCTGATTCACTACAAAACATGTAAGTTTGTCTGAATAATGATTCAATTTCGAGTAACAGCAATTTACAGTTTTCGTAATTGGAATATTACATAAGAGTAATGTTAGCCTTTTGGTCAGTAAGCTATTTAAGAAGTTCAATGAATTATTCTTTCCATGAGAAATCAAACCAAATAAAATGTACACTTGCATTATACTGAACACTGACAAATCAAGGAAAAGACCTACCTGTTTTCTTTTTTTTTTTTTTTTTTTTTTTTTTTCTTGCGCCATGCGGGCCTCTCACTGTCGTGGCCTCTCCCATTTGCGGAGCACAGGCTCCGGACGCGCAGGCTCAGCGGCCATGGCTCACGGGCCCAGCCGCTCCGCGGCATGTGGGATCTTCCCGAAACGGGGCACGAACCCGCGTCTCCCGCATCGGCAGGCGGACTCTCAAGCACTGCGCCACCAGGGAAGCCCCCCTACCTGTTTTTTAAAGCCAAAATTATTAAGCTAACCTGATTTACCTTATTTATGTGAACTTGGATTTATGAAATGTTTCTAGGATAGCAATTTCTTTATGAAGGATATTTTATTCAAATACATTGAAAGTATCACCACTTAGGAATATTAGATTTATATATTGCTTATTTTTTTTCTATAAACAAATCGGAACAGGGTTTCTTTATGATATGATAATCTAATATAATCTATTAACATATTTTATGCTCACACACCAAGAGGTCAAGGTCTTTTTCCACAATAGACCCACAGACACATGAATACATAGATGCATAGAGAGATTTGTCTTCAGTTTTACAAGTTCAGTCACAGGCCAAAAGTAAAGACAAAATATGACCAATCCCAGATCTCAAAGAGCTGGTCTTTCCAGTAGACACTAAATTCTTAATTGACTTGAGCTCAAAATAGAAAACAAACAAACAAAAAAGGACTAAAAATGTATTAAAGATACATGCACCCCAATGTTCATAGCAGCATTATTTACAATTGCCAAGGTACGGAAGCAACAGAAGAATGGATGGGGAAGATGTGGTATATATACACAATGGAATACTACTCAGCCATAAAAAAGAATAACATTTTGCCATTTGCAACAACATGGATGGACTTGGAGGGCATTATGCTAAATGAAATACTTAAATCAGAGAAAGACAAATGCTGTCTGATATCACTTATATGTGGAATCTAAAAAATACAACAAAGTAGTGAATAAAGCAAAAAGGAGCAGACTCATAGAGAACGAACTAGTGAGTTACCAATGGGGAGGGGCAATAGAGGACTGGAGGGAAAAAAGGGTTATTATGGGAGTATACAAAATCATACGTGTGAAACTTTTGAAAATTGTAAAGCACTATAGAATTTAAAGAATCGTTCATTCAATTAAAAAAAGTTAAATAAAAAAGCACTAACAAGGTGGATTTTCTGTTGTCTCTCACCAGAAGGGACTAGATCTCTATCATCCATCTACAGAGATCACCAAATGCTCAGACCATAAAACCAAATTCCCAACCACTGTTGCCAAGAATGGAGAATAACTTATCAGTCATGCATGAACCAGAAACAAAAACATAAACACAGATTCAGGAAAGATTATAAAAATAGAAGTAGAGAAAAAAAGAATGGATCAAGTCAAAGTTCTGTTGCTGATTGGGACACACCCTGGGGCTAGAATAACTGTGTCTTAGCTCAGCAGCCCAGGAAGTGCCCCTCTCCAGCACACAGTTTACCTGGCTCTGTTTGGTGAATCCACCATGTATCTCAGTGGGACCTCTGAGACTGCTAAAGGATAATTTTCCAAGAGGTGAAATCATGACTCTCACACAAATATAAAATGAATACCTGTCAAAGATTTTATTTAACTACAAATTAATGAGAGCCAGTTCAAATGATAAATGGACTTACAGAGATTTATATTCTCCATTGGATAAAACCCATTTGTGTGGCTGTGAACATCTTTGGCATTACTAGGACAGAAAACACCCACATCACCATCAACCCTCTGCAGGTTAACTTCTGTCTCTTCAGAGTTGCCAAATAGACGCCCCCTCCCCGCAAAAAAAAAAAAAAAAAAAAAAAAAACCCCACCTCCCGCTCTAGGTATGAGCACTGAAGGGTGTGAGCCCCCCCCCCCCCCAAAAAAAAAAAAAAAAAAAAAAAAAGACAGCCCAAGGCGTGCATCACCATAGAATCAGACAGCTGCTGGAGGGTCCGCTAGCCACCAGCCAGAATTCCATTGTAAGGATACCTTGGAATATTTTTTTCCCATTCCAGAGTCTTTTGCATGACAGAAGGATGCAGGAAGTGCACCTGTCACAGAGGAGAGGCCAGCTAAATGGCAACTACTGGTCAGTCCAGTGATCAGGAGTCACCAGATGCTTAGAGATATTCTCAAGCAAGGAAGGAGCTATGGCCCCAGGATGTTGTACATACTTGTCTTCTGCCTTGGCTCCTCTGAGTTGACTCCTTTCTTCCGGGGGAAAGGGATTGAGGGTGGGTCTAGGAGAGGGTGAAAGTGGAGGCAGTGGAATTAATTAAACAAACCTCAGTTAAAAATCAAAGTCTGGACAGGCCTGAAGGGGGAGCTCTCACACCCTGCCTTGCATCCTCAATTGCTTCCAAACAGGATGAGACCTATGCCTTACATCTTGGGCAGAAAGGTGTTGCCTACTTTACTATCCTGCAGGAAGAAGAAAACTTCTGTCCACCCTACGACAGCTCAGCCAATCAGAGACTGTAGCGTTCCAAACAATGAGAAGCCTTCATCCTTTGGACTCCCAGCTTCCTCCAGTGGACTTGGTATCAAACCAAACTTGGGTCCACTTGCCTGTGCGCCAATCTGCTGACACTGGGCTGTGGTGAAGGAAGGTGCAGTGTTTATTGCAGGGTGTCCAGCAAGGAGTCCAGAGAGCTAGTGCTCGAAATACCTGGACTCCCTGATGGCTTTCAGGGAAAGGTTTTTAAAGACAGGGTGAGGGATGGGGGTTGTGGGGTGTGTGATCAGCTCGTGGACCTTCTTCTGACTGGTTGGTGGTGAGGTAATTGGGAGTCAACATCATCAACTTTCTGGGGTCTACATGCTTGTAGGCATCAATCATAAAATTGACTTCTTCCACCTGATGAGGGTTTCAGTATCTGCAAAACAGCTCAAAGGACATGGCTCAGAATATTATCGATAGCCCTTGAGGAGGAACTAAAGGTCTTTGACTTTGTTTAATGGCTAAAGTATTATTGTTTTGTCTTGCTTGACTGTTTTCCTTTCTGCATTTTCTCACTTCTCTGATTAAATTTAGTCTTTGGAACTTGGGGAAGGCTTAGGAGGCTAACGTTATTTTTACACACAAGAGGCAGGTGGAGGACATGGGTGGGAGGGGTCTGTTCCAGGAAGGCCCCTAGGGTTCTGCTCAATTACAGACTCTGGTTATTTGAGCCCCTCCCAACTCCCTTCCTTTCCCTATAAAAGCAAGATCCCCTTCCTTGTTCTCTGGATTTGCCTATTCTCCATCATAGTTGGCATGCCCTTAATTGCAATTCCTCTGGCTATTCCTGGATAAACTCACCTTTGCTGGTGAGATAACTGACTATTATATTATTAAAGTTGACTAGGGGGACACCAGCTAAGGACCTGGGCTTGCTGGCTTCCTGCAGGGATGTGTAGCTATCGCCTCTGTTCCCCCAGTTTTTCTGGAAAGTTGCACAGAATATTCACAAATAAAATTTTATCTTAACTGTGTTGGAGGAGTCTGCACAGGACTGAATAGTGTAATAATTTTTAAAAAATGCATATACTACTTTTCTTCTTACAGAATTGAGCTGAAAAGTTTTTAACAACCAAAATGGCACAACAGTGACCAATGAGCCCCTGTGCTGACCAATGAGAATGGATGTGAGCTGCAAAAGCAGTAGTTCGGTTTGGTCAGACCAGTTCCTTCCTGTGAATTTCATCCTGTTCATGACAGAAAAGTCAGAAAATGCCCCAAAGGAACCCAGCCTCAGTTAATATTTTGAGTATATAATTTGAGGTCTTTCTATTTGTCGACTGAAAAAAAAATGCACAACTAAAATTTGAGAATTGTGTTTTATTCAGCAGACATTCTGAGGACTTCAAGCCAGGGACACAGCCTCTCAGATGCTCTGAGGGACTGCTCTGAAGAGGTAAGCGGGGGAGCCAGGATATATAGGAGTTTTTGCAACAAAGACCAGGTAGTCAGAACATCAAAAGATTACTGTTAATTAAAGAAAACCAGACATCTCAAGTTAATGTATTTAGCGCTTTTTTACATATGGGAAGATGCCAGTCTGGGCTCATTGAAATCCTTCCTTTGATTCGCACCTCAGCTCTCTGGGGCCAGGATCCTGTGCTTTCTCATCCTGAGTCTCCTCAGGGTGCATCGTTGCGGGTGGCTGCAGTGGCTGACTGCTGGATGGCGGGCATCTGTTTCTATCCTGAGTTCCCTCAGGGCTCACCATTGGGGGTGGCTGTAATGTGATGGCTTGATGGCTGCAACATCCTTTGTTTACTGATATGGCAGGCAACATCTTTTCATTCACACATTTATCTATATTTTACTACATCTATACTTTTAAGTATGATTAACAGTATCTGTTATATTGCAGTTAAAATCAATCAGCTACATGCATATGTGAAACACCCTTCTTAAGTCTGATGATTACCTATAGGCTGTGTGAATCTAGTATCATTCACTAAAGTTTTCTCCCGCTGTTGGACTCTAACAAACTTCACGTCTGTAACATATGCTCTGTTTACATCCGTATTTATTTCCTCAGAATACATTTTTGCTCCCCCAACACTCTCCCGACACCAGTTCCTCCCGGGCTGGGGACCTGTTTTTTCAACATGTGTTTCCAGCCCTTGGTGCTGTTCCCTACCCTGAGCCTGGGGATGGTGGGGCCCTCTGGGCTACTTGGGTTCTTGCATTCTCAGTCTTGTTCTGGTCTCTGTGCAGGAGGCTCTGCATGCAAGGCTGGGGTTTAAATCCCACCCTCCATGCTGTGTGCATCCAGGCCTGCCCTGCTGGTGCTGGGAGCCTCCTTCTCTCCCCTTCCTTCACCCAGCAGTCCCCACCCCTCCCCCATGAGTCTTGCAATGACTGATCAGTCTTTCCATTATGGAGTAGCTGCTGCAGGTGGCCCTGTGCTCCTCTGTTTTACTTTAATATGACCTCATCAGTCTTTGACAGCTCCCTTGCTTTCTTTTTTGTATTTATTTGTTTGTTCTTCTTTTTAAATTGAAGTATAGTTGCTTTACAGTGTTGTGTTATTTTCTGGTGTACAGCAGAGTCATTTTTTTCACTCTTTATTATGAAAAATTTCAAGCAGAACAGGAAACAGAATGGTATAACAAAACTCCATGTCTCCATTACCTAGACTGAATCATTGTTAACATTTTTTTTTATTTACTTTTTTTGGCACAAGTATTTTACAGTCAATTACAGATATTGTGACATTTCAATGTGAATCTTTTTTAAAAATGACATCTACCTACATAGACACAAAACTATCATTACACCTAAGAAAATCAACAAAAATTTCCTAATATCATCTTATACCCAAAACATGTTTAAATGCCCCACATTTATAGCCCCCCAAATATCTTACAGTTGGTTGTTCAAACAAAGATCCAATCAAGAACCACTCATTGCATGCAACTTCAGTATACCTAGAAGTCCAATATACCTAGACTTCTAGGTATCTTGTAATCTAGATATTGCACTGTCCAAAATGGTAGGCACTGGCCACATGCGGCTATCTGAATTAATTGAAAATAAATAAATAATAAAAATGAAATAACATAAGAAATGCAGCTCTTAGGTCTTACCAGCCACGCTTCTGGTGCTTAACAGTCACACCTACACGACA
>NW_006788189.1:2016383-2025765 GCF_000442215.2 Lipotes vexillifer
TACACGACAGAACATTTGCATTATCACAGAAAATTCTACTCGTCAACTGCTTGTCAGAACATTCCCCTTGTTCACTCTGACATCTTTTTATATATAATATTGACCTGTTGAAGGGATCTGGCCAGTTGTTACATAGAATACCCACCTTCTAGATCTGTCTGATTATTTCTTCGTGGTGTCATTTAATTTGTTCCTCTACCCTCTGTTTTGCCTATAAACTCCAAGTTAGAGCTAAAAACTCAATTAAATTTAATTCTTAGAACCAGCAGGAAGAGCATCAATTGTTGCATGAGGGTCAGGGGTGATTTTCCTACAAAGTGTGTGCTGACAGTATTGTGGCGTGATCAGGCGCACTTCCCTTCATTCTGAACTTATCCAGTACAGTCATGCACTGTCCTAGCCTCGTGGTTTTGATATTCAAATTGTCTTACTCTGCTGCACATAGGAATTTTCCAGAGTCACAGTTATAAAATTTTCCAAAGTCACATCTATAAAATTTTGCACCTTGTACAAGACCTTAATTTGGCTCAGCGGTATCCAAGCATCAGTGAAACAGAACAGCAAGCTACCTGACCACCAGGAGACAGGCTCCCACGGCAGAGAGGTGCCTGAGTGGGGAGGAGGGTCATACATGACAGGCCCAGCAATGATCATTCTCATGGTGGCAACTCCAGCTGCCTCATGTGTGCTCATAACACTGGGATCTCAATGGGATTTTTAAAAATACCTCATTTAAGGAACTAAGTAAAACAAAAATCAAAAATTTTAAGAGAAACCATAGGACAGGATTTTTAGTTACTTATGTGGAATCTTCACTTCTAAAAATTATTAAAATGACTTGAAAAGTAGAACTCATAAAGGAAAATCACTATAAAGGTTCAAACCAGTACAGGGGACTGATTGAATAAACTGCTCACTTACTTATTTCTTTGCCATATCAGTATATAGAGATATTTCTAATTATAGCTGCTCAGTATTCCTTTGCATGGTGGAAACACAGTTTATAATTGTAAACCAGGTTTTATTTAAGATAAGATGAAATAATGTTATTTTTATAATTCTTAGCTTTATTTTCCAAAATAAATCTAACTAGAAGTTTTCCCCCTAATATTTCCTCTAAGCTTTAGTCTCTGCTTTACGCAGATTCACTTTTAGGGATTTATTTTCGGTGCCAGTATTTTTGAGTAACAGCCTGAGTGCTCACACCTTTACAAGTAAGAATTCTAAAAAATTCCCCTTGAAAACGAAAGTCGAAAAATTCCTTTTGAAAGCGAAGCCAAAGCCCTAAATTTTTTTGCTCCTTGGTCATGGCAAAGTGGCCATGCTGGGCCATTTTCCCCATGACTCATGCATCTCCTCTCCCGGGTACGTGGTTCCAGTGTGAGCTCTGCTCTTGCCAGCTGTGTCCCTGGGCAGTGCCTTGGCTTCCTGTCTGTCAAATGGGGGTAACACTGGTCTCCCAGGCGGTAGTGAGGATTAAATGAGTTGGCGCTGCTGACCCAGAGCAGCTGTGGGCTGGCCCTGAGAGGCCCTGGGTGAAGCCAGCTCCCCAAATAAGACATGCTGGGTATACCATTCTTCCAGGGCTTCCTCTAGCAAACAAATCCCACTGAAAGAATTTCCAAAGCAGATGAACTAGGGCTGCAGGGGTCTGGACAGCTGTGGGAAGGGTCACAGCGATGGTCACTATAGCCCAGAAAGACTAAATGGTCTGAGCAAAGAGAGGGTATTTGAAGAGGTTGTTTTGGTGGATAAATTTTTTTAAAATTAATTTCATTGAAGTATACTTGATTTACAATGTTGTGTTAATTTCTGCTGTACAGCAAAGTGATTCAGTTATGCACATATACATTCTTTCTCTTACTCTTTTCTGTTATGGTTTGTCACAGGATATTGAATATAGTTCCCTGTGCTATACAGTAGGACCTTGTTGTTTATCCATCTTATATATAGTAGTTTGCATCTGCTAATCCCAAACTCCCAATCCACCCCTCCCCCTGCCCCCCTTGGCAACCACAAGTCTGTTCTCTATGTCTGTGAGTCTGTTTCTGTTTTATAGATAAGTTCATTTGTGTCATATTTTAGATTCCACATATAAGAGACCTCATATGATATTTGTCTTTCACTTTCTCACTTACTTCACTTAGTATGATGATTTCTAGGTCCATCCATGTAGCTGCAAATGGCATTATTTCATTCTTTTTTATGGCCGAGTAATATTCCTTTGTACATATATGTACCACATCTTCTTTATCCATTCCTCTGTCGATGGACATGTAGGTTGCTTCCATGTCTTGGCTACTGTAAATAGTGCTGCTATGAACGTTGGGGGGCATGTATCTTTTTGAATTATAGTTTTCTCCGGATATATGCCCAAGAGTAGGATTGCCGGATGATATGGCAACTCTATTTTTATTCTTTTGAGGAATCTCCATACTGTTTTCCACAGTGGCTGAACCAATTTACATTTTGGTGGGTAAATACTTCTTCAACTTCCAAGCAATATTACAGTTCTTTGGGCAAAGGAGTGAGCCTGACTCTGGCCTCATTCCAGCCCCACTGGAGGCCATGGCCTTGAGTGAACCTCTCTCTGGGAGCTGCTATAAGGTGCAGTGACCATTCATATGCAGATGACTAGCCATTTCTCTTTATCTCCAGCCCAGACCTTTCCTCTGAACTTTAAACATAAATATGCAGCTGCCTACCTGGCTGTTGTTATGGATTTTTCAAAGGCACCTCAGATCTAGCCCAGCATGTAAGACAAAATGCAGGGCTTGAGGCCCTGCAAACCTTTCCTCCTTCAATGAGAGGCATCCTTTCCATCCAGAAGTGGGGAGTCATTTTTACCTCCTTCCTCTTCCTCCTACTGCCTTCCAGAACCAATCTTAACCAAGTCTAATCAGTTTCTGCTCTATTGCCAGCCTGCTTACACTCTTGTCCCATTTCTGTCCCCTGCAATCTTCCAAAACTATGGATCTCCTTACATCGCCCCTCTGCAAACAGTTCCTCAGTAGCTGTCCATTGCTCTCACCTTTAAAAACCACAGCCCCTAACAGGGCCTTCAAGGCCTGATGTGGTCTGACCCTCGCCGACCACTCCTGCCTTATCTTGTCGCATTCTCTGTGCTGACTCAAGTTCCACTGAGGAAAATGGACTTGGCCAAGAAGGGAGTTAATTAGCCTTGTGGAACCCAGACCTCAGGAGAAGAAGATTTGTCTGGTTGATTACCACAAATATACCACTTGGAAAACAGGAGGGCTGCCATTTGTGGGAACATGGGATTTTGACAGACTGAACTGGCTCATTGAGCTGCCATTGCCTCCTTTTTCTGGTTTGCAAAACCCAGGAGCCATACATTGGTGCCTTAGGGTGTGTTTGTGGATTGACATCTGTGACAGTTCTGACCTGGTTTTGCAGTCTATTGGCTTTAACTTGTTCCTTGAACCTGGGTAGTAGTGGACCAATCTTCAAATACCGGCTCCTTTGTTTAATAGTTCTATGACCTTGAGTAGGATCATAACTTCCCTGACCCTCAGTCTCTTCAACTATAAAACAGAAATAATTCTACCTGTTCTGTTTGCCCCAAAGAGTTGCTTTGAGGCGCAAAGAACCCATGCAGACATTGTGTATGGATAAGGTGACCCACGTAGGTTATTGGTCCAAGCTGGGCCAGATTTGAGAGGGGTAGGGTGTTATTCATAACTACAGAGGGACAGTAGGTACAAATGGGACAATGCTGAGCAAATTGGGACTCCTGGTGACCCTGAGTATGGAGGGCGACCTTTCTGTACACTTCGGCGTTTGCTCTGCCAGATGATGACAGCGGGCAGGTGAGTAGGGCTGCCATGCTTGGAATGAGTTTGTAAATTGGCATGTGCTTTAGGCCCCCACGGAGATTATTTCCACTCTTCAGGGAATCCAAGATAAACAGTGGATTTGTTTTTGGAAGCTACTAAATTACTCACTATGATTCTGTTACTGTGTCTGGCTGATGACAAACATTAGCTCTTTGAAGGGAAAGCCTTCATATCAGGACAAGTACTGCATCCACGAGCGGGGAGTCCTTGCATGAGCTCCTGCAATCACTGGCTTGGACCCAGTCCTTTCTCTTCTCTTTAATCTTTGCATCTTCCCCACTTCTCTCTCTCTCTCTGCCTTTGTCTCTGTGTCTCTCTTCCTTCTCTCTGGTCTCCTCTCCTCTCCTCTCCCAAGACTGTCTTAACTGTTCATGGTTCAGGTTGATTTGTCATCCCTCTTGCACAAAACATGGCAGGGAATGGCTTGGTCTAGAGCCCCCTCCATTGGAAAATCCAAGAAGTTTACTTTGGGGGCAGGGCTGGCACTAGGGTCAGGGAATGAGGGAGTTGCATTGGGTGCAAATTTTAAATTGGCACCCAAAAACCTCAGGAATCAAGATACATATTATGTTAATGCAATGTTAAAAAAAAATTAAGGGACTTCCCTGGTGGCATGGTTGTTGGGAGTCTGCCTGCCAGTGCAGGGGACATGGGTTCAAGCCCTGGTCCAGGAGGATCCCACATGCCATGGAGTAGCTGAGCCTGTGACCCACAACTACTGAGCCTGCATGCTGCAACTGCTGAAGCCCGTGCTCCACAGCAGGAGAAGCGACTGCAATGAGAGGCCCACACGCTGCAACGAAGTGTGGCCCCCACTCGCCACAACTGGAGAAAGCCCACGCTCAGCAACAAGGACCCAACACAGCCAAAAATAATAATAATACTGATAAAAAATTAGAAAAAAAAAATTAAAAAAAAATTAGGGTCAAATTTTCAAGATGAACCCAAAATAACAAAGTTTTAAATAAAGACAGGTTCAGTGCCAAATCATATTGGAGCTTAAGGCAAAAAGAAAAATCAGTAATATGGATGCTGTCTTTAATGGAAAATTTGATATTTTGTGTGTCATGGAGTTTTTTTGTTGTTTTTTGCATTAACTCTGCCATGGGGAGAGGGGGCTCTACAGCTGAAACTCCACAGGCACTCCCTCATCCCGTTATTCTTGAAGGTGTCTCAGTAGAAGGGCTGGGCCCAGGAGTGAACCACCCACTTCGTGCCACAAAGTGCAGAGGGAGAGTAAGAACGAGACAGAGTTCCCGCTGGGGCGGTGGAGGGGGAAGGCCTGTCCTTTAAGCTGGAGGCAGGGGACAGGGCAGCTGCAGGCATGGGAGGGCCCAGCACTCCCTCTGGGCTGCGTAAGAAGAGGGACTGCAGTCTATTTGTGAAAAGACTTGGATTTCATGCCGTGAGCGTGAGCGTGGAGACTGAAGGCCTACGCCCGCCCTCAGAGAACAGGACACGCTGGCCGGTCAGGAGCCCCCAGGCCAGCTGGGGCAGTAGGGTCTGGAGAGACATCCACTCCACAGCCCCCTTTGTGGGGATACAGAGCTGTCCTCTCACTTACACTCCCTCAAGTGCTAAAATCTGTGCTAGAACTTTCCCCAGGCTGAGGCTGTGGTGAATTCTGGAGATCCAGGGCCACTCCTCTTGGGGCCTCCCTCTGGGGGAAAGTGGGACTCTGGAGGGACTCAGAGCCTCTGCTGGCACAGTTGTTCGGTGAATTAGAATGAGATTCCCTGAGGCGGAGGGCAGGGGAAGGCCCCCTGCATGGTGGCTGATGTGAGCAGAGTGGTGCCTGCCCCCCACCCCTCGGAAAGCACTGTAAGCAGACAGGTTAGGGGGTCCCTGGAGAAAGAGAGCCCCGCATGGCTTTCTTGACATAAGAGAAGCCATTTCGGCTTAAGCCATTTTGGGATGAAGCCTGGCCACAAATCTTGCCCTTGAACAGGTCTCAGTAATTAATGATCTTAAGGGGACAAAGGAATGCAGGAACAGAGAAAAGACAGTCAAACCATCGTGCAGTGGTAAAGCAGAGTCCTAGTTCCTCCTCAAGGACTATAAATAATAGTAAATCTTTGAGTTCTGCAGGAATCAAGGTCCCCACCCAGGTGGAGGATGGAAAGATGATGTGACCCTCCTGACTTCAATCAACTAAAGCTTGGACTCTGTCAACCTTTGCCCCAGTTCTATGCTGAATTCTCCTCTGCTCAAGCCCCTTCATGAATATGCATGTTCCCTTAGCTTAAAACTTCCCCAATTTTGCTGTCTGGGGAGACACTGCTTTGGGAAAGGTCCCCGGCGTTCTCCTTACTTGCTGCAAGTAATCATAAATACTTCCTTCTCCAGAGCTTTGGCTTGGTTGTGTCTGTTGGTTTGACACCCACCAAGAGGCGAACTCAGTTTTCGGGTAACAGCACCTTGGGGCAGAGTATGGTCTGTCCTGACGTAGGCTGGACACTGCCCTGAAGACGGGTCTGATAAGAGTCCCAGGTCATTAGGTCACTGGGGCTTCAGCCTGGGGTGGCGTCCAGCCCAATGCGCCCCTGGACAGAGCAGCCTGCCGGGGTGTGGGTGGGGAGTAGGGCCTGCGTGTCCCTGCATCCTTCCCCACAGCAGTCCCGCAGGGCCCCGTTGTCCAGCCCTGGCTGTGTGCCAGGAGGGACGGAGGCTGCTCCTATTGTGTTTGTGGCCCCCTCTGAAGCTGCTCTGCAGGTCCTCAGAACTCCCTTGTTGGCCCTAGGAGCCCCCTCCCCCTGCCCAGGACCACCTTGTCCCCAGGAGGGCCACACTACCCTTCTCTGTCCCTCCATCCTCCCACGGCATGGAGGTGGGGCTGGGCTTCGGGCCACCCAGCCATGTTACTGAGCACAGCGCTGCGGAGTCGCTCACAGCTGTGGTGTGTGCTGTCCTGGAAACAGACTCTGCCGGGAGTTTATTTGGGAGGTGACCCCAAGGGGAAGCAGGAGAGAGGGAATGAGGCAAACCAAGATTGGGAAGCAGACAAAGCCTGTACCAGGTAGGATTTTGTGGGCAATGGGGTCACTCCCAAAGACTGTCCATTGGGAGGTCTGGAGTTGGAGGATTTACTGATCTCGTCCCCCACCTGCTGGGGTGGTTCTGGGGACCATTAAGGACCTGGGCAAAGGGGGACAGACATGCAGCAATTCCTGCTCACCCTGTAGGCTTGGGCCTGGCATCAACTCTGCACTTGCAGCATCCTGACTGAGGATTGTGGGCAGGACCATAGGACTCACTCTCATTATCCTCTTGCTTCCACTGTAGGTCCATGGTCTGGCCTTCATCCTGGCCCACACCAGACCCACAGGATCTGCTTTTGACCGATTAGATGAAAGTGTGATGCAGTCCTGACACTAACCACCCGGACTTAGTGCAGATCTCACAGGCTGAGGGCACCCTCCTCCACGAGACTCCCCTCTCTTTAAATACCAGCCACAGGCTCTGGGGGGTCCCAGGCCATCTGTGCTTCTGACCAACCAGCTACAAATTCAGGGGTCCCCATGACCACCTCAGGTTCACTAATTCGCTAGAATGGCCCACAGAACTCAAGAAAGTGATATATGTATCATTACAATTTTATTATAAGGGATACAACTCAGCCAAATGAAGAGATGCATAGTGTCCGGCCTGGGAGGGTCACAAATGTGAAGCCTCTACACCCCCAGGATGTGCCACCCTCCTGGCACATCGATGTGCTCACCAGGCAGGAAGCTTCTACTGGGATTTCATTACATGGGCACAGTTGATTGAGTCATGGCCATATGGTTGAACTTGATCTCCAGCCCTTCCCCTCCCAGAGGTCAGAGGTTGGGCTGATCTCGAGTGGCTCAAAGCCCAACCCTCTAATCACATGGTTGGTCTCTCCCCCATCCTGAGACTATCTCAGGGCCCATGTGAGTTACCTTGTTAGCATGAACTACTGGGGTGTGCTATGAATAACCAAGGTACTCTTATTACTCAGGAATTCCAGGGATTTAGAGGTTACTTCCCAGAAACCTAGAAAAAGGCCAGCCCAATTCTTTATTATACAACGTATGCCCATTCTGGTTTGTTAGTGGCTGCTTTCAAAATTGTGTCGAGAAAGGTTCCGAGGCTAGTCTCAGGATCAGTAGAGAAGAGTGTCACGGTGGGCCGAGGTGGTGGCAGTGCTCGCGTCCCTCTATGACAACCTGGCATAGTTAGAATTATCATAAACGGAGGCAGCTTTGTAGATGCTGGAATATTTTTTATAATTTAACCAAAGAATCAGTTAGCACAGCTCAGTGAAATGCTTGGAATGTCGGTTTTTGTGACACAATAAAGAAGCCCCTTTCCATGGTGGCTAGGGTATTAATTTCCATTTATTAACTGCCTGTTGGTTTCCAGAAGCTGTACTGGGTACTTTACATATAGTCTCTCATTTAATCCTCATAGCATCCCCAAAAGCATGTTATTATTCCTGTTTTTCTTGACAACCAACCTGAGACTCAGAGATGTCGAGTAACTTACCCAAGGTCACACAGTCTCTGTTCTGGTCACATCACTGCTCTGTCTTACTGGAAAACTTCCAAAAGCTGCAGGCATGAGACTGGTGGAGGTAAGTGGAGGGTTTATTCTAATATCATCCACAATGATCTAAATACGGAGGATGGGCCTGAGACCCGCAGAGACCAAGAGAAAGGAGAGCTCAGGCTGAGCTGATCCAAGAGGGCTTCCTGGAGGAAGCAGAGTGTGAGGAGAACCCTGAAAGGAGAATGATCATTGGTGTTTGGGTAGGAAAAAAGGAGGGGATGAACAGCCTGGGAGGCCCTGGTTGAGGGGAGATAGCATGTGGGCAGTGGAGGGTGGGGTGAGGGTGTGTGTGGGGACCCAGAGGCTGCAGAGCAGCAGAATGATACCAGAACAGTCCAAGTGGTCCTAGGTCTGCCGGGCTCAGACTGGGAGCTAACAGACTGCAGAGGTAATCTCAGTTCACAGGGGAGAAATGAGGGTGAGAGAAGTGCTTGGGCTTACCCCAGATCACCCAGGAGGAGAGGAGAGAGCCAGAACTGGGGACCAGACTCAGCACTGAGCTGCGGGTGGGGGCGTGCGAGATCAGGATGACCCACCCTGTGTGAGGGTGTTGATGCGCGGTCACAATAGGCTGAGGAGGCCTCTGCCAGCGGCTGGGCAGGGGCAGTGTGTAGGCTGAGAGGCTGGAGAGGCACGTTGAAGGATCACCTACTGGGGATGTGGGATGAAGAGGAGAGAAGCCGCGGGGAGGGCTTTCTGAGGACCCTGATGATTTTACCACGTCCTCGCGCACGTGCCCCTGTCCCCAGGGCCTGCCTGTCTGTGCCCTCATCTGTGAGGGAGCTGTGCCCTCTGGGGTGGTACTTCCTGAACTGCACCAGCGGGAGTTACTTTCAGCTGCCTGTCAAATTGTTCATTGGGATGGATGCTAATGAGGGCTCTTGTTTACATCGGATGACATCAGAATAAATCCCGGGTGGGAGCCCACAGTGTGGCTGATGGGAGAAGTCAGCAGG
>NW_006788189.1:2026235-2033132 GCF_000442215.2 Lipotes vexillifer
CTGGCGGATGTGGTGGGCAAGGCTGAGCCCCGCCCACCAGCTGTTAGTCACCGCTTTAATTACGTACCACCGTGGAGCGATTTCTTGAAGCCTTCATAGACAACTGCTGTCACCTCCGGTCACAGAAGGGTCTTAGCTGCTAGTAGTAAAGCTCCCAAGCCCAGTAGCTTCCCCAGCGCAGGGGGTGACTGGTGCAGGAGTCAGGCTCAGCTCCATCCTGTGCTGTTCTCTCCTCTCTGCCTTCTGCCAGGTCTGGGAGCAGCCCTCAGGCTGGGGGCAAGTTTCAGCCTTCGCGTCTGTGCCTCACAATGTCCAGAGGAAGAGAAACCATCTCATTCATTCATTCATCCAACAAATATTTACTGGGTGCCTACTGCATGTGTTATACTGTTCTAGGTGCTGGAGTTAAATCAGTGAACAAAAGCGGTGGAGATGCCTTGCCCAGGAGCCCATGTTCCAGCAGGGGGCGGTAGACAGTAACTGTAGTCAATCTATTCCATAGGTGTTAAACGTGATAAGAATAAGGAGAGTGAAGGGGATGACAGGGTGCAGGACCCAACAGGGCAATCAGGGAGGGCCTCACTGAGAAGTTTTCTGGAGGAAGAGTGCTCCAGACCGAGAGCAGCTGGTGCAGAAACGTGAAGGTGGGTGTGTGCCTTGGTGTCCTGGGAGCAGCAAGGGGATCAGTGTGGCTACAGTGAAGGTTGGGGAGGAGGGGAGGCAGTAAGAGATGCTGGTGGGGGTGATGGGACCAGGTGGTGGCCACTGTTAAGACTTTGAGTGAAACGGGGGTCACGGCAGGCTTCCGAGCAGAGGAGTGACATAATGTAACTTGCACCGCTCAAGGTTCCCCTTGGCTGCCATGGCAACAGGGGGACCAATTAAGAGGCTATGACAGTTATGTAGGCTTGGACCAGAGTGATAACAATGGAGGTGGTGGGCGCGGTCAGGTTCCGGACACATTATGAAGTCAAGGCCAACAGAATTTTCTGAGGAAGAAAGTAGGGGAGGCTGACTCCGGGTTTTTGGTTTGATCACTAGAGGAGAGCTCCTGTTGGACCTGTTAGGGATGATTTGCCCATGAGGCACTGGGTGGAGATGTGGAAAAGGCAGGTGTCCAAGTGGGCCTGGAGTGTGGGGGAGATGTCTGGGGTGGAGATCTAAATTCGAGAGCTGTGGGCAAATGGGTGGTCTTTGGTTATGGCCTGAATGAAACTAAGGGGTGGGTGTGGAAAGAGAAGGGCACTGGTGCTGGACCTGGGGCCCCCACCGGGAAGTCAGAGAGAAGAGGACTCAGCAGAGGAAATGGGTATGGAGACAGATATGGTGCAGCAGTGGGGAAGGAGGAAAGCCAGGAGAGTGTGAGGCTGTGATATTGTGATTAATAATAAGAAATATTTATTTGTTTTTTTTCCCTTTTCTGGCACAGAGCTCCTAAAACCCTTGGAACTTGTTATGTTAATGAGGTGAATTTTGGAAAGACTTAATGATAGGGGCTGGTGGCCAGGGGAAACAACCATGTGATGAGAGAATTGGAACTTTAAGTCCCATGCCCCCTGACCTCCAGGGAAGGGGGAGGGGCCAGAGTTGAATCAATCACCATGGCCAATAATTTAATCACCCATGCTTATGTAATGAAGCCTTCATTGGAAACCCAAAAGGACAAGGTTCAGATAGCATCTGGGTTGGTGCACATGTGAAGATCTGGGGAGAGTGGCATTCTCAGTGATAGCATGGAAGCTCATCCTCTTTCCCAAACGCCTTGCCCTACACTTCTCGTCCATCTGACTCGTCCATCTGAGTTATATCCTTTGTAATAAACCAGTGACCTAGTAAGTAAAATGTTTCTCTGAGTTCTATGAGCCAATCTATAAGTTAATCAAACCCGAGGAGGGGGTCACAGGAACCTCCAATCTATAGCCGGTTGGTCAGAAGCACAGGTAACAGCCTGGACTTGTGATTGGCATCTGAAGTGGGGGGGGGGGGAAGTCTTGTAGGACAGAGCCCTTAACCTGAAGGATCTGACACTATCTCCAGGTTGATGATGTCAGAACTGAGTTAAATGGTAGCACACCCAGCTGGTGTCCGAGAATTGCTTGTTGGTGTAAGGAAGAAAACCCCGCACGTCGGAAGTGGTGCTAGAATCTTAGATGCTTTGGAAGCCAGTGAAGAGAGGGCATGAGGGAGGGGGCCTATCTGCTGTGTCCAGTGCTGCCCAGAGGACGGGGAGGGGGAGGATTGAGACAAGGTTTAGCCACAGCAGGTATTGTGAGCTTAACAGGGCAGCGAGAGGGGAGTGGTTGGGACAGAAATCCCAATGAGGGGGTTTAAGAGGAAATGGGAGGAAAGGCATTGGGGACAGTGAGTGTGGGTGATTTTGAATTTTTCTGCAAAGGGAGCAGAGAAATGGGGTTAAAAGTGGGGATAACTAGTAGAGGTGTTACCCAATGCAGGTCTGGGTGCTCACTGCTCAAAAAATACATACTCGAGAGAGAAAAAAAATGTTGGTAGAAAGGAAATTTGCTCTTAATCAGAATGCCAGCAATCTGGGGAGAAGGTGGACTCTGTGTCCTCCGAAACCATCTCTGAAGATTCTGCTCAGCCATGAAAGCTTTTAAAGGGAAGTTATCTCAATTAATCATTGAGATGGGGGTCAGAGTCACCGCCATCCCCCACTGCGTGCAGGCTTGCTGACTCCTCTTGATTTTTCTTTAGATGATGTCTCGTTCACACGGTTTGTTTAGGGGATTACTGAAGGGGAAGCTAGGGAAGAGATTTGGTCATCTGTTAATTAATTATTCTTAATTTCTACTTCTTTGATCTATGGAAAGTACCAACACATTAGGCACAGTATGGTGTGATCAAAAGATTTGAAAGATGTGCTAGGGCCGGAGCTGAGTAGAGCATGGGAGCTGAGTAGTGCATGGGAGCTGCTGGTTTAAGGATAGTGTGTCAGAGACAAAGGGGCCCCTGGAAGAGACCTCTTTCCTGCCAAAAGCTGCTTACAGAGGAAAGGGATCAAGAGAATATCTTTTTAAAGGTGAGATGAATAATAGTTTCTTTGGTGATGGGATTAATCCAGAGAGGGGGAAAATTTTGATGTAAGAGAGAGAAAGGAGAATTCCTTTGGTTATTTCTTATGTGTAAGTAAGAAAACTAGCCTAGAAAGCTAACTCCCCCTCTAGCTGACCCTCCCTCAGAGTTGGGCCATATGCCTGTTCCCAGCGGTGTGGAGGCTGTGTTCGGTTAGGATCATATTCTGGAACAAGTTACTGAAGAGGGTGGTTGGAATACCTTTACATCCATTGGCCACCCCACTCCACTCCAGGAACTGGGGAGCAGGCCGGGCTCCCTTGAAGCATAGGGTGGGGGATGGGGACAGTAGAGATCTGAGTGAAAGTCAGTCAAGAAGGGTAAAATGGATACGGAGGACTCAGCTGTCAGTGCCCACTAGGGTCTATCCCCTGGCTACCAACATCCCCCAGACCTCTGCCTTCAAAGATGTTCACACACATGGGATGTTCCCCAAAGGGAGACAATGCTGAAATGTCATCCCCTCCTGCACCTGCTCCACGATCTCTGTGTCTGGATACTGGTCCATTAGGTCGAGGTGGATCGCCTTCTGGTGGAGCCTCTGGCTGAAAGCCTTGCTTGTCAGCCCTGGCACACACGCTGTGCAATGGTGAAGTGGGAACAGGAGAGCTGGTAAGAACAAAAACTCTACCTGTAGGAGAAGAACCTTGTGATGCACTCACAGGGTCACAGGTCTTCAGCATGCACAGGAGTGGAGAGGGTGAGCCAGAGCCTTTTCCCAGGCCAGTCCATCTAGCGGCCCCTGTAGGGCCCCTGTGAGTGTGACCACTGTTGTCTGTGAAGTCCCAGATCCTGGTTCCAGGGGTGGTAGGGGTGGGGGTGGGGGTTCTGCCTGCAGTGCTGCCCACTTCCTGCTGGCTTGGATATTATGTCAGGCTGGAGTGGTCACAGCCAGGCTGGGCCTCTCACCTTTTTGCTCAGGGCTGTTCTCACAGTTAGAGATCTTGTCTGGTTATAATCACAGACAAGATGAAAACACAGAGAACTGGCTCTCTACCCCCAGGTTTCTGATCCAGCAGTTCTGGGGTGGGAACCCGAGGCTGTGCATTTCTAATACATTTCTAGGTGGGCTGTTGCTGCTGGGGACACACTTTGAGATGCACTGCCCTAGATCTAACTTCTACCTTCACCTCGGTCTCTAGGTTCTGTGTGTGTGTGAGTGTGAGTGTGTGTGTGTGTGTGTGTGTCCCCTATGCTCCACTGCTGCATCCCAGGGACAGCTTTCTAGTGAGCACAGCTGTCCCTGTGACTGGGCAGGCCATGCTCACTGAGGGTGCATGGAGGGGTAGGGGCTCAGGCTTGTCATTGTCCCAGTGGCCTCCTGCTAATATATTTCCTCCTGTCCTCTGCTGGCATTTCCTGTTGGGTCAACGAATCCAGTTTTTCCAAGGCTTCAAATTACCAACTCCTGGTTCCACCCTGCCCCTGGGACATCGGCTCTCCCTTATGGATGTCAGGCAGAGGTGAGGACCAATACCAGATGAATCCTAGATTCAGAGATGGCTGCAGGGAAGCCCCAGGGAAGAAAGGGGTCCCAGCCACAGCCTCACAAAGAGCTAGTTGTCTATCTCTTCAGCAGAGTTTAATCCCACTCAGTCTTCCCAAGGACCAGTATGAGAGTGGATTTGTGTTCGTGCCTTATAGAGAGGCAAACTCAAGCTCCAAGTCACAAAACTTGTTCAGGGACATTCAGCTGGGCAGTGGAGAGCTGAATTTATTTATTTATTTTCAGTCTGCCCTTCACCACCATGCCTTACCAACTCTTAGTCTGATTAGACTAGACCGCTTGGTTTGCAGAACCAGAAACCTAGTCCAGCCAGTTTCCACACAAATGTAAGGGTTCAGGGGTATTTGGGGCAGTAGGTGTTCCCACACCTAGGATCACATGGAACCAAGTCTAGATGTGGTCAGTGGTCAGGGGCCGGCTGGCTGCCAAGCCCTAGGCCACATTCTCCTTCCCAGTTTGTCTCTCTCCCATAAACACACCAGCCTTCTCAGCTCCTCCTGACACACAGAGGAACATGGTTGCTCAGCGCAGATTTGATTCCTTTCTTAGGAGTGCCTCTCATAGAAACAGTGTAGAGGGGTCAAGCTGGGTACACTGAGAAAATTCTGGACACACACTGCTTGGATTTCAACCCCAGGTTTGCCATTTACTAGCTGTACAACCTCAGGCATATTCCCTCACTTCTCCAACAAAATGGTGATGAACAGTAGCACTTACATCGCAGGGTTAGGGTGATGATTAAAGAAATTGCTACAAGTAGAGCGTTTAGAACAGAACCTGGCATGTGGAAAGTACCTGGATAATGTTAATAAATCTTCATCTTTTTGCCATTGTTTTTGCTGTCTCTGAATTCCAGTGTCATTTTCTGGGAATCAGACTCTGGCTGGCCCAGCTTGTGCCAGGCTGCATGTTTGGTATAATTTTTTCAGTTGGCTGTGCAGAAGCCTGTTCTCCTGTTCTCCTGTTCTTCTGTCAGGCTGCATGTTTGGTATAATTTTTTCAGTTGGCTGTGCAGAAGCCTGTTCTCCTGGATGCCATCTGTGAGGATGAGAGTGGAGTTGGGAGACTGGTGGACCTCTGGAAAGATGGGGGTAAGTTGGGTAGGCATCCCAAAGGTGTCTCTCAGATTTAGGGTGACAAACCATCCCAGTTTGTCTGAAACTGAGAGGTTTCCTAAGAAATGAGACTTTCAGTGCTGAAATTAAGAATGTCCCAGGCATCTGTCGATAGACATTTAGGTTGTTTCCATGTCTTGGCTATTGTGAATAGTGCTGCTATGAACATAGGGGTGCATGTGTCTTTTTGAATTATAGTTTTATCTGGATATATGCCCAGGAGTGGGATTGCTGGATCATATCATGTAGGTGGGGGAGGGAGGGACTGGGAGTTTGGGGTTAGTAGATGCAAACTGTTACATGTAGAATGGATAAAAAACAAGGTCCTATGGTATAGCACAGGGAACTATATTCAATATCCTGAGGTAAACCATAATGGAAAAGAATATAAAAAGAATGTAAAAAGAATGAAAAGAATATAAAAAGAATGTATGTATGACTGAGTCACTTTGCTGTACAGCAGAAATGAACACAACATTGTAAATCAACTCAACTATACTTCAATAAAAAAATAAATTAAAAAAAAAAGGAATGTCCCAGACAAGCCTGGAAGATTAGTCATCCTATAAGTCTGAACTGATTTCAGTAACTCCCAGATGAGACCAATGTACCTAGCATAATGTATATTATGACACTTTTTTGAAATCTTTGGAAGGAGAGTGAAAAGATGGGTGAGGTAGTTTTGGAAATATTTTGTGATGTGTCCAAGGCTGCTCCAAGCTTTTGCTTCATCATCCCTCTTCCCTACCAGTCTCCCTGACCCTTGCTGGACATTGATGTTCCTTGGATTCTCCAGTGCTTCCAGTTTCTTAGCTTTCACTCAGTATGGGGGCCATTACTAAGAAGGTCTTTCCCACATCCCCAAATCTCTTTTTCCACTGACCTGTCACTGCACATGAAACTCAATTATTTCCTCCTTTGGCTTAATGCATTCAGACTGAATTAAAATTCAAGTGTTTTATGGAAGGCAGAATCCATTAAGCTGTATGGCTCATTAGGGTCTTAGCCTGGATAACTTCATTGGATTAGTCAGCCCCTGAGCAATGTCCCAGCCTGGGACACAGAAACCCATGCTTGGAGGGGAGAAGGGAACATTGCAGCATGACACTGCACTGGAGTAAAAGATGAGGGGCCTGGCCACACTGAGGCAGGGGTGAGCCCCAATGCAGGGAGAGCAGGAAT
>NW_006788189.1:2033147-2035138 GCF_000442215.2 Lipotes vexillifer
GCAGGAATGTGGTGGAAAGTTACTTTCTTCCCAAGACAGCTGTCCAGTCTGTGCTGGACTGGAAGTGCTTGCTTTTCCTCTACCCAGAAGAAAACCGGCTCAGAACTGTCAACGACTTTCAAAGAGCTAGAAAGAAAAGGATAAGGCTGAGAATGGACTGGGTCCTGGAGGTGAAACATTCTGGATGGGTCTCTAAGGAAAACTGACTTTTAGGATTTTATTCTTTTTTGATCCTTGATTCTCTTTTCCAACATCCATGCCTGGTAGGTGGGAGGCATGTGGATAGTAAGAGGGGAGTTATATGATACTTCCATCCAGTTACTCACTTACTCACTTACCCCACTGAAGGAGGTAGTTTTAGAAAACTCTCACTTTAAAAATAAGTTTGTAAGATTGACGAAGAAAAAAAGAGAAGACTAAAATGACTAAAATCAGAAATGAAAGTGGCATCATTACTACCAATTCCACAGAAATAAAAAGGATTATGAGCATACTATGAACAATGGCCTGCCAAAAAATTGGATAACCTAGATGAAGTGGACCAAGACTGAATCATGAAGAAATAAAACATCTGAATAGATCTGAGAGATTGAATCAATAATTAAAAACCTCCCAGAAAAGAAAAGCCCTGGATCTAATGGCTTTACTGGTGAATTCTCCAAGACATTTAAAGAACTAATACCATTCTTTCTCAACCTTTGTTTGTCCACAAGCTGAAAAGGAGGAAACACTTCCTAACTCATTCTGAGGCCAGCACTGCTCTGATATCAAAGCTGACAAAGTCATTAGGAGAAGAGAAAACTGCAGACTAATATCTCTCTGAAAATTGATGCAAAGATCCTCAATAAAATACTATCAGGCTGAATTCAGCAACATATTAAAAGGATTATACACTATGATCAAATGAGATTTATGCCTGGAATGCAAGGATGGTTCAACATATGAAATAGACCAATGTAATATACCACATTAACAGTATGAAGGAAAGAAAAACACATGCTATCTCAATTAATGCAGAGAAAGCATTTGACAAAATCCAACATACATTCATGATGAAAACACTCAACAAACTAGGAATAGAAAGAAACTACCTTAACATAATAAAAGCCACATACAAAAAACCCATAGCTAACATCCTATTTAATGGTAAAACTCTGAAAGCTTTTCCTTGAAGATCAGGAACAAGGCAAGGATGCCCACTTTTACAACTTCTATTCAACATACTACCGGAAGTTCTAGCCAGAGCAATTAAACAAGAAAAAGAAACAGAAGGCATTCAAATTGGAAAGGAGGAAGTAAAATTGTTTCTGTTCTGAGATGATATGATCTTACTGTAGCAAACTCCCAAGATTCTACAGAAAACTATTAGAAATAATTAACAAATTCAGCAAAGTAGCAGGATACAAGATCAACATGCAAAGATCAGTTGCATTTGTATACACTAAAAATGAACAATTCTAAAAGGAAATTAGGAAAACAATTCCATTTACAATAGCACCAAAAAGAATATAACCAATGAGGCAAAAGACTTGTACAATGAAAACTATAAAACATTGCTGAAAGAAACTAAAGAAGACATAACTAAATGAAAAAACATTCTATGGTCACAGATTTGAAGACTTAATGTTAAGATGATAATAATATCCAAAGCAATCTACAGACTTGATGCAATCTCTATCAAAATCCCAATAATGTCTTTGTAGAAAAGGAAAAGTCCATCTTAAAATTCATATAGAATCTCAAGGGAACACAAAGAGCCAAAACAGTCTTGAAAAAGTGGAACAAAGTTGGAGTTCTCACACTTCCTGATTTCAAAACTTACTACAAATTTACAATAATCAAAACTGTGGTATTGGTATGAAAGAGAGACATATAAACCAATGGAATGAAGAGCCCAGAAATAAACCCTGGCATATATGATCAAATAATTTTTGACAAGAGTGCAAAGACCATTCAATGGGGAAAGGACAGTCTTTTCAACAAATGGTGTA
>NW_006788189.1:2035148-2045680 GCF_000442215.2 Lipotes vexillifer
AAAAGGAAAAAAGGAAGTTGGACCCTTAACTAACAACATAAACAAAAATTAACTTAAACATCAAAGATCTGAATGTAAGGGTTAAAACTATAAAACTCTGAGAAGAAAACAGGGCAAAATCTTCATTGAATTTAGCAATGATTTCTTGGATATGACACCAAAGGGACAGGCAACAAAACAAAAAGTAGACAAATTGAACTTCAACAAAATTAAAAACTTTTGTGCATCAAAGGACATTATGAACAGAGTAGAAAGGCAACCCACAGAATGGCAGAAAATACTTTAAATCATATATCTAGTAAGGGGTTAATATCCAGAATATATAGGGAACTCCTACAACTGAACAACAAAAAGACAAATGATGCAATTATAAAATGGCCAAAGGACTTGGATAGAGTTTTTTCCAAAGGTAGATATACAAATGGCAAATAAGCACATGAAAAGATGCTCAACATCACCAATCATTAGGGAAGTGCAAATCAAAGCCACTATAAGATAGAATCCTACATCCATCAGGATGGCTATTATAAAACAAACAAACAGAAAAACAACACAGAAGGACCAGTGTTGGAGAGGATGTGGAGAAATAGGAACCCTGGTGCATTGTTGGTGGGAATGTAAAATGGTGCAGATGTCATGGAAAACTGTATGGCAGTTCCTCAAAAAATTAAAAATAGAATTACCCTATGATTCAGAAATTCCACAGGGGTCTCAGATTTGTACACACATGTTCGTAGCAGCATTATTCACAATAGCCAAAATGTGGCAGCAACCCAAGTGTCCACTGAGATGAATGGATAAATAAAACATAGCACTTATATACAATGGAATATTATTCAGCCTCAAGAAGGAAGGAAGTTTTGACATATGTCACAACATGGATGAACATTATGCTAAGTGAAATAAGCTAGTCACAAAAAGAAAAATGCTGTATAATTCTACTTATATGAAGACCTAGAGTAGTGAAAATCATAGAGACAGAAAGTAGGATGATGGTTGCAAGAGACTGGGGGCAGGAGAGAAGGAGTTACTGTTGAATGGGTATAGAGTTTCAGTTTTGCAAGATGTAGAGTTCTTGGGATGGATGGTGGTGAGATTTAAAATGTCACCAAACTGTATACTTAAAGATGGTTAAGATGGTACATTTTAAATTTTAAATTTAAATTTTTAAATTTTGATCTCACTTTTACATTTATTATTTTCTTTTTCTTTTTTTCAGTATCATTGACATAGAACATTATATTAGTTTCAGGTGTGCAATGTAATGATTCAATATTTGTATGTATTGTGAAATGATCACCATAATAAGTTTAGCTAACATCTGTCACTGTAACTATGTATTAGCTACAAATTTCTTTTTCTTGTGAAGAGAACTTTTAAGATTTACTCTCCTAGCAACTTTCAACACAGTATTATTAGCTAAAGTCACCATGTTGTGCATTACATCCCCCTGACAACTTATTTTATAACTGGAGGTTTGTACATTTTGACTCCCTTCATTTTGCCCACTCTCCACCCCTCACCTCTGGCAACCACCAATCTGTCTTCTGTTTCTGTAAGATTATTTTCTGTTTGTTTTTTGTTTTAAATTCCACATATAAGTGAGATGACATGGTATTTGTCTTTCTCCTTCTGACTTATTTCATTTAGCATAATGCCTTCAAGCTCCATCAATGTAGATGCAAATGGCAAGATTTTATTCCTTTTTTATGGCTGAATAACATTCCATTGCGTTTTCCACATTCCTCATTTTTCTGTATCCATTCATCTGTCAGTGGACATTTAGGTTGTTTCCACATCTTGGCTATTGTAAATAATGCTGCAATGAACATGGGGGTGCATGTATCTTTTTGAGCTAGTGTTTTTGCTTTCTTTGGATAAATACCCAGAAATGAAATTGCTTGATCATAATGTTTTTGAGGAAACTCATTTTTTTCCCCTAGGGTAAGTACATCTTTAGTCGTGGTCCGTAAATATTGATATTTTGTTTTTATTATCATTCAACTTATTTTGAGATTTTTCAGATATTTTATAGATTTCTAATTAAATTCCATTTTGGTCAGAGAACCTACTTAGTATGATTTAAATCTTTTGAAATCTTTTGAGACATATGCCCTGTATTGGTGAAAGTTCCATGTATACTTGAAAATGCAGTGCCTTGGTTGTAGTGTTCTCTACATGTCAACTAGGTACACCAGTGATTCTCAACAAGCAGACATTTGGCAGGGTCCAGAGACATTTTTGGTGTTACACCTGGGATGAGGGTACTACTGGTATCTAGTGGGTTGAAGTCAAGGATGCTGCTAAACATCCTACCATGTACAGGACAGCTCCACCCCCCATGACAAAGAATTATCTGGCTCAAAGTGTCAATAGTGCTGACATAGAGAAACGCTGGGTTAAGCTGCTTAAAAGTTATTTAAATCTCTATATGCTTATTGATATTTTGTCTAATAGTTTGATCAATTATAGAGAAAAGACTGCTAAAATCTACACCTGTAATTGTGAATTTGTCTATATCTCCATTTATTCTGTCAGCTTTTGCTGTATGTAGTTGATGCTCTGTGATTAGATGTTTTGTTTTTCAGATTGTTATGTTTTCTTGATGAACTGGCTTTTTTATTATTATGAAATACAATTATTATGGTAATACCATTACTTTCAATAGGCATGATGTATAAAAAACTGTATGAACACATAAGTATCTGATGAATGTGCTATGAGGAAATTAAAACAGGGTAGGGGATGGAGCTGTATGGAAGGAAGGGATTGTTTAAAGGAGTGGTCAGGGAAGGGAATGTCTGGGCAAATACAGTCTGGTCTGTTTCTAGCCTATCATTCTGAGCAAATATTATGCTGTCCTAATTTGTGTGGCTTGTGGAATCTTCATGTATGATAAGCAGAGACGCCTTTATTCCTCTTATTTAAACATGGTCTGGCTACATTTTTCCTTTACTTTTCCATATGAATTTTAGGATTAGTTTGTCAAATTCCATGATTAAGTCCAAAAATTTAAATGAGAAAGACTTTCACAATTTTTTTTTGTATAGGTGAGAAATTCCACAGACTTATAGATTTTTATTTTTTTAAAGTTGTATGCAAGCAAGAGAAGAGGAACTAGAAATGCTCATTTTCTGCCCCAATTAAAAAAACCCCCAGCAGTTATCTTTTAGAAACAAAGATATCAATTTAAATATTATTACCAGGACAAATGAACTATAAAGAAAGAAAAGGGGTCAGAATCACATTTTTAGGAGTTAAAAATTATTTTCATAGGTCATAGTGATAATTTCTGGAGTCCAGGTATATTTCAAGATCATTTTATTAAAAATAAGAAAAATTAAGTGCATTTAATGATACTTTTATGCCTCTTTTGGGAAAGAGGCAATATTTCCTTTTTATCTTGAGATTGCTTTCACCAACATTTTATAAGATCCTATCATTCTAAGACTAAGTATTAGAACTTCCTTAGTTAGCACACAAGGAGGGAAGGAAAATCAGGCCAGGAGACCATAACTTACAAAATAGAAAAGAAATGGGGAGAACAAAATAATTAACTAAATGGCATATTATTTTGTATCTACAGTTATTTGGAATTTTAGCTAGAACCACAGTGATTGATAGATTAGCTTAGAGAAAAATTGCCATCTTTATGCTATTGTCTTCCCATACTTGAATGTGCTTTGTTTCTCCATTTATTTAAGCCTTCTTTTTCTTTTAATAAAGTTTTTGAACTTTTTTTACCTGTACAGGCCTTGCACATATTTTGTTAGATTAATTCCCAGGTACCTGATTGCTGTGTTGCCTTTATGAAATCTGTTGTTCTTACAACTTCATCTTCTAAACGATTGCTGCTGCTGGATAGGAGTGCTCCAGTAACCTGCTAGGTGCTCTTGCTTATTCCAATATTTTTTCTGTACATCTCTTTCTGATACCTGTAAGTCATCATCTGCAAATGATGATTTTAAAAAACTTTAAAAAATCCTTATACTTACTTATTTTTCTTTTATAATTTTGGCAGCCAGGAGTTCCAGGACAATGGTAAATAGAAGCAATAATGGCTTTGAGCACACAGCTAAGATAACAGGCTTTTTAGGGCTGTTCCAGGCTTCTAAAGGGATGAACCTGCTGTAGTACCAGTAACATTTGCTGTGGTAGGTTTTTGAACTGTGCTTTACCACATTTAGAAAGTTTCTTTTTATTTCTAGTTTTGAAAGAATTTTTTTCCCTTAAATCATACATGATTTTTTATAAAATTATTTTCTGCATTTACGGATGTTATTTTGCTGTTTTTCTCCTTTATCATATGATGCATGTATGTATATGTCTAAATTTGAAGTTTATAGTATTTATTCCTGGATTTATATTTTTTTTGCATTTTTGTATTCACGTTCAAAGGTAAGATTGGCTATACTTTTCCTTTCTTATACTGTTACCTCCCTGTCTTGTATTCAAGGTTTTACTAAATGAGTCTAGCAGAATTCACTGGTAAAACTGTCTGGACTTTATTTTTTTTTTTTTTTTTTTTTTTTTTTTTTTTTTTGGCTCACGGGCCCAGCCGCTCCGCGGCATGTGGGATCTTCCCGGACCGGGGCACGAACCCGTATCCCCTGCATTGGCAGGCGGACTCTTAACCACTGCGCCACCAGGGAAGCCCTGGACTTTATTTTGTAGACTGAATTTAAAATACAAACTCAATGCCTTTAAGAGCAAAAAACCCATACAGATTTTTTTAAATTGAAATATATTTGACGTACAACATTGTGTAAATTTAAGGTGCAAAACATACTGATTTAATACATTTATACATGATAATATGATTGTCATTGTAGCAAGGGTTACCATCTCTATCATGTCACATAATTATTGTTTCTTTTTTGTGGTGAGAATAACTGAGATCTAGTCTCTTAGCAATAATTTAATATTTCAACAATAATTCAATGTTGTTGTCTGCGTTCACTATACCGAGCATTAAAGATCCAGGACTTATTTATCTACTGGCTGGAAGTTTGTACCCACAAACATCTCTTCTATCCTCTCACCCACCAGCTCCTGGTAACCACCACTCTACATGAGTCTAGATTTTTTAGATTCCACATATAAATGATACACAGTATTTGTCTTTCTCTTTCTGACTCATCTCACTTACAATTACAACATTTTCTTTATCCAGTCATCCATTGACAGAGACTTAGTTTGGCTCCTTATGTTGGCTATTGTGAATACTGCTGCAATGAACATGCGGGTGCAGACACCTTTTCAATATCCTGTTTTCATTTCCTTTGGGTGTATACCCAGAAGTGAAATTGTAGGATCCCATTCAGGTTTTTAATTTTCTTCTTGAGCCAAGTTTGGTAATTTACATTTTTCTGGAGAATTGCCCATTTATATTTAAATTTCAAATTTCTTGACATGAAGTTTTTGTAATCTCTTATGATGTAAATATTATCTCTATCATATTTGTAATTAAGTTCCTTCCCCTTTCCCAACCCAAATGTTGCTTATTCTGGACCTGCTCTTTTTTCCCTTTATCCTTCTTGTCAGGAATTTGTCTATTTTATCAGTCTCTTCTATGATCAAGTTTTGAAAAGAACATGTATGTGCAGATTTTGAGGTAAAGGGATTTATACGAGCATATCCATTAAATCAAAATCATTTATTATATTGTTCAATGATTCTCCGTCCTTACTTTTTATCCCCACATCGGCTAGACATTTTTTTTTTTTTGCCAGTAGAGGCCTGTTGATGCCTCTCATTATGATTGTGACTTTGTTCATTTTCCCTTATAATTCTGCCAGCTTTTGCTTTGTATAATTAAAGCTACATTGCTAAGTTGTTCTTTCTTATGGTGAATTATTATGAAATGACCTTACAAATCTATTCTTTTTTAAAAACATTTTATTTATTTATTTTATTTTTTGGCTGTGCCGTGTGTTAGTTGTGGTGTGCGGGCTCTTCATTGTGGTGTGCGGTCTTCTCTCTAGTTGTGGCGTGTGGGCTTTCTCTCTCTAGTTGTGGCACACGGGATCCAGAGTGCGTGGGCTCTGTAGTTTGCAGCATGTGGGCTCTCTAGCTGAGGCGTGTGGGCTCAGTAGTTGTGTTGGGCGGGCTTAGTTGCCCCACGGCATGTGGGACCTTACTTCCCTGACCAAGGATCGAACCCACGTCCCCTGCGTTGGAAGGCAGATTCTTTACCACTGGACCACCAGGGAAGTCCCCAGATCTTTTCTTAACTGAATTTGAAGGTGGGGTGCTGTAAGAAGCAGAACCTAAAAATAGAGGGAGTCTGGTTTCTGGCATTGAGCACACAGACATCACAGGCTGGAGAGCGAATGCCCTTGCTCTGGAGCAGTGGGAACACTTCGGCAGACTGTCTGCTGACAGCCTTAGAATGCAAGCCCTGTGTTGTGAAATGGTAGGAACGATTTAGCATTTGGTGTGTGCGGCTTTTATGACTGCTTTCAAGAATGTCTAGAAAAAGGATAAACTCAAACTAGAGGCAGCCAGTCTGCAAGCAGATGTGAAGATGCTGGACTGAGAGGATGCTTCTCTGCCCACAGCCTCAAATGTCAATTGGCCAAGTTGCAGCGTTGCAAGGTTGAAAAGTTCAAACAGAAGTGGTGATAAGTAGCAGCCTCAGCAGAAAGTGGACTAGGCTTTCTCACACAGGTCAGATTCAGTTCGCTCTGGCAGCATGAGCATGCGAGGCAGAGCAGATCAGAGGCAGCTCCCTCTCAGCGCTGTCTGTTGGGTTGCTTCACGGCTAAGGGGATGAGAACATATCAGACAAAGGTAAGAAGACGTGGAAGCCTGGCTACTCATCTTCCCCAACATCCTTCTACTCCTCTTTTGTAACTGAGCCCCAAGTAATTTGGGGGCATAATGTGCCCAGTTATAAACTCCATTTCTCAACCTTGCTTGCTCACTGTGTGACAGCTCAGGTAAGTTCTGGGTAACAGAATGTAAAATGAAGTTTTGTGGTCCTTTCAGGAAATCTCTTTAAAAGTAAGGCCGTGTTCTCTTTCCTTTCTTTGCTCGATCCAGCCCCTGGGAAGAGATGTGTGATAGCTGAAGCTGGAGAAGCTATATGCTATTATTTTGCAATATTTTTCCCTCTCATGTTTAAAAAACAGCTTTATCAAGATATAGATTACATATCATAAAGTTCATTCATTTAAAATGTGTAATTCTATAACTTTTCATATATTTATGGAGTAGTGCAACCATCACCATAATCTAATTTTACAACATTTTCACCATCCTCCAAAGAAACCCCATACCCATTAGTAGTCACTAATAACTCTTTCCTTCTCCTAGTCCCTGGAAACCACTAATCTACTTCCTGTCTCTGTAGATTTGCCTATTATGGACATTTTATATAAATGGAATCATATAACATATGGTCTTTTGTGACTGCCTTCTTTCACTAAACATAATATTTCCAAAGTTCATCCATGTTGCAGCATGTATCAGTACTTCATTCCTTTTCATTGCCATATAATATTCTGACCACATTTCATTTATCCATTCATCAGTCGATGGACATTTGAGTTGTTTGCATATTTTGGCTGTTACAAATAATACTGCTGTGAAATTTTCTTTTTTTTTTTTTGTGGACATATATTTTTTTTCTCTTGGGTAGATACAAATAAGACACTGTTGTCATGGCTTTGTAAGTTAATTGTTTGATTTATCCACATTTGAAAAATTATTTGCTCAGTATTCTTTCTAGTGTCTCCCACCTTATATCCAAAATATATTCTTTAGATTTCTTTCTGTGAGGGCAAACTTTCTCAGCTTTTGGTCTGAAAACTTCTGAATTTCTCTCTCAGTCTTGAAAGATAGTTTTATTGGGTCCTGTGAGTTGAATTGTGTCCCCCCTCCCAAAAAAGATATATTGAAGTCCAAACCCTTTGTACATGTGAATGTGACCTTATTGGGAAATAGGATTTTTGCAGATGTAATCAAGTTAATATGCGGTCACATATTGTGACCACCTGGAGGGGTGGGATAGGGAGGGTGGAAGGGAGCGAGACGCAAGAGGGAAGAGATATGGGGATATATGTATATGTATAGCTGATTCACTTTGTTATAAAGCAGAAACTAACACACCATTGTAAAGCAATTATACTCCAATAAAGATGTTAAAAAAAAAAAGAAGCAAGGAAAGATTTGTTTTTAGAGCCTTCAGAGGGAGCATGGCCCTGTCAACACTTCAGCTTTGGACCTCCAGAACTGTGAAAGAATAACTTCCTGTTGTTTTAAGCCATGCAGTTTGTGTTCATTTGTTATAGCAGCACTAGGAAACTAATACACTAATTATATGATTCTGTGTTGACAGTTATTTTGTTCTTCATATAATGAGGATGTCAATCCACAGTCTTTCTGATTTTCTTCTTTTTTTATTGAAGTATAGTTAATTTACAATTTTGTGTTAGTTTCAAGTGTACAGCAAAGTGATTCAGTTTTACATATGTATATATATTTTTTCAGATTCTTTTCCATTATAAGTTATTACAAGATATTGAGTATAGTTCCCTGTGCTATACCATAGTTCATTGTTGTTTACCTATTTTATATATAGTAGTGTGTATCTGTTAATCCCAAACTCCTAATTTATCGCCCCCCTTGCTATTCCCTTTGGTAACCATATGTCTGTTTTCTATGTCTGTGAGTCTGTTTCTGTTTTTTAAATAAGTTCATTTGTATCATTTTTTTAATGTTCCACATATAAGTGATATCATATGATATTTGTCTTTCTCTGTCTACCTTACTTCACTTAATATGATAATCTCTGGGTCCATCCATCTTTGTTCTTCTTGAGGAGTTACCTATTGATCTAACTGCTGTTTGTAACCAATTTCTCTTCCCTTCTTGACTAATTTTAAGATCTCTTTGTTTCTAGCTACCTGCATTTTCGCTATGAAATGCCTAGGTTTGGATTTCTTTTTATTTATTCTGTTTGGGACATACTGATTTCTGAATCTGAGGATGTGTGTCTATCATCAATTCTGGAAATTTCTAAGCCATTATCTTTTTGAATATTCTTTATTAAACTCTACTACCTCATTTTGAAAACCTGATTAGATGTAAAGTAGCCCTTTTTACTCTAATCTTTATCTTAATCTCTCTTTCATATTTTCCCATCTCTTTGTTTCTCAGGCTGTGCTTCAAACCTGTCTTCCAATTTACCAATTGCTGATGGAAATTCAATTAACAATCAAGTTAAGAAGAAAAAAGGGGCATTTTATTCAAGCTAAACTGAAGATTATAACCTGGGAGACAAAGTCTCAGAAGCTCTGAGAACTGTTCCACCTGTTAGAAGTCAAGGGCACAGTGGTATACGTTTATGAGACAGAGGGTGGTACATCAAATAGACATACTGAGATTTTACATAAAGTTCACCAAGGATACAAAATCCAGATAAGCACATACAAAGCGGGCAGCAAGTCACTATGACCTCTTACAGCCTTGGGAAAGAACACTATTCTTTTACAAAGTTACATTGTTAACATCAGAAGAAAGAAAAAACAAAGATCTTTCTGGTAGGGCAGGCCCTCCTATCCTTGAGGTGCTCTGGTTAACCTGTAATGCAGACACACATTGCACATTAGGGAGGGAGGGAGGGAGGAGGCCCAAAGGGACAGAAAGAGAATTTTAAGTTTAAATTTTCTTGTCCTGCCTTAAAAATATAAATTTTATTTCATCACAATTCTCTCTTTATTTGTGTATAATATGCTATATAACCCACCCACTGAGTGTTTTGTTTTTAATGGCACAAGGTAAAAGTTTAAATGTTTAGATTTTTTAAAACCATTTTTTAATTGATGTATAATTAATTTACAATGTTGTGCTAGTTTTAGGCGTACAGCAAAGTGATTTGTTTTATATATGAATATACATTCCTTTTCAGGTTCTTTTTTCTTAAAGATTTATTATTTATTTAATTTATTTTTGGCTGCATTGGGTCTTAGTTGCGGAAAGTGGAATCTTCATTGAGGTGTGTGGGATCTTTCGTTGCAGCACACGGGCTCTCTGTTGCGGCGCATAGGCTTCTCTCTAGTTGTGGCATGCGGGTTATGCGGTTTTCTCTTCTCTAGTTGTGGCATGCAGACTCCAGGGCACATGGACTCTGTAGTTTGTGGCACGTGGCTTTAGTTGAGGCATGCGAGCTCAGTAGTTGTGGTGCGTGGGCTTAGTTGCCCCGTGGTGTGTGGGATCTTAGTTCCCTGGCCAGGGATCGAACCCACGTCCCCTGCATTGTAAGGTGGATTCTTTACCGCTGGACCACTAGGGAAGTCCCCCTTTTCAGATTCTTTTCCATTATAGATTATTGCAAGATATTGAATATAGTTCCCTGTGCTAAATGTTTACATCTTTATTGTTAATTATAGTAAACATACAGAAATATATGTAAAACACAAGCACATTAGCTTAACAAATTGTGGCAAACACTTGTGTAATTGCACCAAATGAGGAAATAGAGTACTGCCAGCACTTTAGCAGCCTCTGCATGACCCTCCCAATCATAC
>NW_006788189.1:2045693-2065024 GCF_000442215.2 Lipotes vexillifer
TTTCCCTCCCCTTAGCAGTAACCAAAATCTCGACTTCTATGGTATTTTTTTAAAGTGTTTTTTGTTTGTTATGTATCCCTAAACATATAATTTAATATTGCTATTTTTTTAGACTTTACATAATGGAATTACACTGTGGTATTCTGCTGCATCTGATTTCTTTTTTCTTAATATAATGTTTCGAAGATTAATGCATGTTGTATATCTGTCTGTGTTTCATTCATTTTCATTGCTGTATAGTATTCCTTTGCATGAATATACTTGTTTGTTTATCATTTCTACCATGGATGGACATTTGAGTTGTTGCCACTTTAGCTATCTTGACATTTTCCAAAATGTACATGAGAAAGTATTTCTGTAGGGTATATATCTAGGGGTAAACATGTCAGATTTCCTGGATATTGGAAACACTTTTCCAGTGTGGCTGTACCATTTTACACTCCCACTGCAATGTGTACAAGGCCTTGTTGCTCCTAACCAATGCTTGGTACTGTCAGAATTAAAAATTTTTATCTATCAGGTAGGTGTGTAATATGATTCATTGTGATTTTAATTTTCATTTCCCTGATTACCAGTGAGTGTGAGTCCATATTCATATATTTATTGACCAGTTGGATATTATTTTTCACGTGGTGCCTGTTCAGGTGTTCTGCCCATTTTTCTGCTTGGTTCTTTGCCTTTTTCTTATTGACTTGAGGCAACTCTTTACATATCCTGGTAACAGGATTTTTGTCATTTATCATCTTCTTCCACTCAATGGCTTGCTTTTCACACTCTTAATAGTGTCTTTTTGTAAACAAAATTTCTTAATTTTAACGTGGCTAAATTCATGAGTCCTTTTCTCCTATATCTAGTGCCTACTGTGTCCTATTTAAGAGATCTTTCTCTACCTTGAAGTTATGGAAGACATTCTTAGATCGTCTTAAATATTTGTTGTTTTGCTTTTCACTTTAAGGTTTATGATCTGCCAATATTGATTTTTGGGAATGGGGTGAGTTAAAGATCCAAATTTATTTATTTTTATATGATATCCCATTGTCCTAGTACCATTTGAAACAAAGCTGGCCTTTTGCCAGCACTTGGCAGTATCACATTTATCATAAATCACATGTTTTTATATTTATGACTTTGTTTCTGGAATTTCTTTCTAAATCTTTCCATTGGCTTATTTGTCTATCCTTGTGCCTATACTGTGCTTTCTTAACTGCTGTCTGTGATGGTTACTTTTATGGGTCAACTTAGCTGTGCCACAGTGCCCAGATATTTGCTCACATTATTCTGGATGTTTCTATGAAGGTGTTTTTTGGATGAGATTAACTTTTAAATTGGTGGACAGATTTGGGTAAAGCAGATTGCCCTCCCCCATTGGGTAGTTCTCATCCAATCAGTTGAAGACCTTAGTAGAACAAAGACTGGTCTTCTCTGAGCAAGAAGGAATTCAGCCGGCAGGCTGTCTCTGGATTCAACTTCACCTGTCCACTGGGTTTCCAGTCTGCTGGTCTACTCTGCAGATTTTAGATTTGCCAAGCTTCCTTAATCACATGAGCCAATTCCTTAAAGTAAATCTCTCTCTACATATACACATCCTGTTGGCTCTGTCTGGAGAACCCTGACTACTGTACTATCTTTTTATAATGTTTTGATAACCGGCAGAGCAAATCAATTCACTGAAAAAAAAAAAGAATGTGTTGATTAATCTGGGTCCTTTGCATTTCCATATATTTAGGTCTTCTTCATCTTTTCCCAGTGATGTTTTGTGTTTTTTATTGGTAGGGGTCTCACACATCTTTCCTCCCTAAGAACACCCCTAGCCACTCTGATGGTCTGTTGTAGTCTCAGTGCTAGACTGTGAGCTCCCTGAGGGTGTAAGTGCTGACATTTCCCCTCCCATCTCTTGCACCAAGCCTGTGGGCTTTGCCCTGAGTAGCTGTGTAACAAATATTTCTCACATAATAATGAATTTTATTATTCATACAGACAGTGACATTATCTTAGTGGTGTGTCAAAAGATTAATAATGCAGTAGTGAGTCACTAAACATTTATTGAACACCCATCACAGGCAAGGATACATTCAGAGCACATCCCTTTTATTTTGTTATGTAACTGCTACCAGCACTAGTGCCAGCTGAGAGAGCACCTCTGGGGTCTCCCCAGCACCAGGCATCTCTCTGCTGTTTCCAGCATCAGGAGGATGGGCCCTTCAGGTGTGCTTCTTCTGGATCTCAGTGTCTCTTCCCAGAGGCGAATGACTAAAGGTAGAAGGCAAGCTGGCCCTGAGGCTCCCCTACCAAAGCTGTAGCTCAGAATTCCTGTGGTTTCTGCAACACCTGGGTCTCAGCCTCTCCTTCAGTCCAGGCCTGCCTACTACACACCACCGTTTCCCTCTGGCCCCCATCTTGTTCTCTTTGTGCAAAACTCAATTTGCATCTTGATGGAGGTGAATAATTAGAACCCTCCAGCATGAATAATTCTAGGCAAATTAATTTTCATGCCAATCAGGAAACATTAATTGGCTTCATGATGTTTCATATTTTCTAGGCGGGGTCCCCCACCTCTTCCTTGCCTCAGGCTCTTCTTCCCTAGCACTTTGGAGAAGATTGCTTGTTAGTTTTATTGTTTGTCTGTTTGTTTTTAACACTTCCACAGGCAACAATACTACCCCTCCTTGCAGCTAAATGAGCCATTTAACAAGTACAATAAAATCTTCCTTGGAGCCACTGCTGGCTGAGTCTAATGCACTTGGTCCTCTATAATCCAATGTCTACTTTAATCTTTTTATTTGCTTCTGTGGATACAAAAACATACAGAGAAGTACATAAAAGATATAAATATGCAGCCTAATGAATTATTGTAAAGTGAATGCTCATGACTATCTTCTGCCATTCTGTGGCTTATCCTTTCTCTCTATTACATCTTTTGATGGAAGAAGTTCTTGCTTTTAATATAGTCATACATATCAACCTTTCCCTTTATGCCCTGATAAAAAATTGTTCCAAAATAAAGTGTTTATACTGTACTTTTATAAGAAAACTGAACTTCTTTCCCATTTTTTTCCAAAATGGAAATAGCTTTATTATATTTTTTCTGGTAACAGAAATAATAGATGATCTTAGTATTTGCCTTGCACACACATACACACACACTCACAAGAATTACTTAAAAGTAGGTTGCAAATATCATGATATTTCACTTTTTTATTACTTATTTTTAAAAATTAATTTTTTCTTCTAGAGTTTTTGAGATATAATTGACATACAGCACTGTATAAGTTTAAGGTGTGTAGCCTAATGATGTGACTTACATACATTATGAAATGATTATCACAAGAAGTTTAGTGAACATCCATCATCTCATGTAGATACAAAATTAAAGAAATAGAAAGTTTTTTTTCTTGTGATGAGAACTCATAGTTTACTTACTCTCTTAACAGCTTTCATATATAGCACACAGCTGTGTTAATTATGTTTATCACATTGTCCATCACATCCCTAGTACTTATTTATCTTATAACTGGAAGTTCATAACTTTTGACTGCCTTCATCCAATTCCCCCTCCCCCCACCAAGCCTTCCTCTGGTAACTGCAAATCTGATCTTTTTTCTATGAGTTTGTATGTTTGTTTTTGAAGTATAATTGACCTATAACACTATGTTAGTTCCTGTTACACAATATAGTGATTTTTTTCTATACATTACAAAATTATCACCATGGTAAGTCTAGTTATAATATGTAACCCCACCCTAAAGATATTACTTAGTTATTGACTATATTCCCCACCCTGTACACTTCACCATGACTCATTCATTTTGCACCTGGAAGTTGTACCTCTTAATCTCCCTCACCTATTTCTTTCCTCCCTCCACTTTCTCATCCTTTGCAAATGACCTATTTGTTCTTTGTACTTATAGCTGTGTTGCTGTTTTGTTTTTTGTTCATTTGGTTTGCTTGCTTTTTAGATTCTACATATAAGTGACATCACACAGTATTTTTCTTTCTCTGTCTGACTTATTTCATTTACCATAATACCCTTTAGGTCCATCCATGTTGTTGCAAATGGCAGGATTTCATTCCTTTTTATGGCTGAGTAATATTCTACTCCATATATGTATATGGAGTATAATATATATTCCGTCATCTTTTTTCATTCATCTGTTGATGGGCACTTGGGTTGTTTCCCAAAATCTTTGTTATTGTAAATAATGCTGCAATGAACAACAGGGTACATATATCTTTTCTAATTAATGTTTTTGTTTTCTGTGCATAAATAACCAGAAGTGGAATTGCAGGATCATATGGTAGTTCTATTTTTAATTTTTTGAGAAAACTCCATAATGTTTTCCATAGTGACTGCACCAATTTATATTCCCTCCAACAGTGCACACAGGTTCTCTTTTCTCCACATCCTTGCTAACACTTGTCTTTTTGATGATAGCCACCCTGACGGGTGTGAGGTGATATCTTGTTGTGGTTTTGATTTACATTTTCCTGATGATTAGTGATGTTGAGCATATTTTCATGGGCCTGTTGGCCAGCTACATGTCTTCTTTAGAAAAATGTCTATTCAGATCCTTTGCTCCTTTTTAATTGGATTGTTTGTTTGTTTTCATCATGAGTTGTCTATTTTGGATATTAAGCCCTTGTTAGATATATTGTTTGCAAATATCTTCTCCCATTCAGTAGGTAGCCTTTTCATTTTTAGAGCTTTATTTGTTGTGAAAAAGCTTTTCAGTTTGATCTAGTCCTATTTGTTCATTTTTGCTTTTGTTTCCCTTGCCTGGGGAGACTTCTCCAAAAAATATGACTAAGACCGATGTTGAAGAAAGTACTGCCTATTTTATTTTTTTCAATAGAACTTTATGGTTTCAGGTCTTACATTTAAGTTTTTAATCCATTTTGAAATTATTTTTGTGCATGGTGTGAGAGAATAGTCCAGTTTGATTCATTTGCAAGTAGCTGTCAGGTTTTCCCAACACCATTTATTGAAGAGGTGTTCTTTTTTCCCATTGTATATTCTTGCCTCCTTTGTGATAGATTATTTGCCTATGTAAGTGTGGGTTTATTTCTGGACTCTCTGTTCTGTTCCATTGAGATACATGTCTATTTTTGTGCTGGTACCATACTGTTTTAAGGATGGTAGTTTTATAGTATAGTTTAAAATCAGGGAGTGTGATAACTCCAGCTTTGTTCTATTTTTCCTCAAGGCTGTTTTGGCTATTTGGGGCCTTTTATATTTGCATACAAATAATTTTAGAATTATTTCTTCTAGTTCTGTGAAGAATGCCTTTGGTATTTTGATAGGGATTGCATTGAATCTGTAGATTGCCTTGGGTCACATGGTCATTTTAACAATATTAATTCTTTCAATCCATGAACGTGACATATCTTTCCATCTATTTGTGTCATCTTCAATTTCTTTCATCAGTGTCTCACAGATTTCCGAGTACAGGTATTTTACATCTTAAAGATTTTTTTGATGTGGACCATTTTTAAAGTCTTTATTGAATTTGTTACAGTATTGCTTCTGTTTTATGTTTTGGTTTTTTGGATGCAAGCAAGGCAAGTGGGATCTTAGCTCCCTGACCAGGGATTGAACCTCACCCCTTGCATTGGAAGATGAAGTCTTAGCCACTGAACTGCCAGGGAAGACCCTTACCTCCTTGATTATATTTATTCCTGGGTATTTTATTCCTTGTGATGCAGTTGTAAATGTTTCCTTACTTTCCCTTTCTAATAGTTCATTTTTAGTGTATAAAAATGCAACAGATTTCTGTGTATTAATTTTGTATTCTGCACCTTTACCAAATACACTGATGAGCTCTAGTTGTTTATTGGTGGCATTTTGAGGATTTTCTAATGTATAGTCTCATGTCCTCTGCAAGGAATTACAATTTTATTTCTTCCTTTCCAAACTGGATTCCTTTTATTTCTTTTTCTTGTCTGATTGCTTTGGCTAGGACTTTCAATACTATGTTGAATAAAAGTGGTGAGACTGAGCATCCTTGTCTTGTTCCTGATCTTAGAGGAAATGCTTTCAAATTTTCACTGTTGAGTATGATGTTAGCTGTGGGCTTAGCATATATGGCCTTTATATGTTGAGGTATATTCCCTCTATACCCACTTTGTTGAGAGTTTTTATCATAAATGGATAAATTGAATTTTGTCAGGAGCTTTTTTTTGCATCTATTTAGATGATTATATAATTTTTACTCTTCAGTTTGTTAATGTAGTGTATCATTTTGATTGATTTGTGGGTATTGAACTATCCTTGCATCCCTGGGATAAATTTCACTTGATGATGGTGTATGACCTTTTTAATGTACTGTTGAATTCAGTTTGCTAATATTTCATTGAGGATTTTTGCAGCTATGTCTATCAATGTTATTCACCTATAATTTTCTTTTTCTTTGTTTTGGTTATATCTTTGTCTAGTTTTGGTATCAGGGTGGTGCTGGCCTGGTAGAATGAGTTTGGAAGCATTCCTTTCTCTGTAATTTTTTGGAATAGTCTGAGAAGGGTGAGTATTGATTCTTCTCTAAATATTTGATAAAATTCACCTGTGAAGCCATCTGGTCTTAGACTTTTGTTTTTTGGGAGTTTTAAAATTACTGTTTCAATTTCATCACTGGTAATTGATCTATTCATATTTTCTACTTCTTCCTGATTAAGCTGTGGGAAATTGTACTGTTCTAGGGATTTGTCTATTCTAGGTTTCTCATTTTATTGACATATAATTGTTCATAATAATCTCTTATGATCCATTGTATTTCTGTGGCATTGGTTTTAATTTCTCCCTTTTTATTTCTGATTTTATTGATTTGGGCGCTCTCTCTTTTTTTCTTGATGAGTCTGGCTAAAAGTTTATCAGTTGTGTTTATTTTTTCATAGAACCAGCTCTTAGTTTCATTAATCTTTTCTATTGTTTTTTAGTCTATTTCATTTACTTCTGCTCTGATTTTCATGAATTGTTTTCCTTCTCTGACTTTGAGTTTTGTTTGCTCTTCTTTTACTAGCTCCTTTAGGTAAGGTTAGGTTGTTGATTTGAGATTTTTCTTGTTTCCTGAGGTAGGCTTGCATCACTATAGAATTCTCTCTTAGAACTGCTTTTGCTGTGTCCCATAAATTTTTTATTGTTATGTTTTAGTTTTCATTTGTCTCCAGATATTTTTTGATTTCTTCTTTGATTTCTTCAGTGATCCGTTGGTTGTTTAGAAGCATGTTTTTTAGCCTCCACTTGTTTGTAGTTTTTGCAGTTTTTTTCTTAGTTGATTTCTAGTTTCATATCATTGTAATAAGAAAACATGCTTGATACAATTTAAATATTTTTAAATTTACTGAGACTTGTTTGGGCTGCCATTTCCAGACTTGTTTTGTGGACTAGCATGTGATTTATCCTGGATAATGTTCCATGTGCACTTGAAAAGAATGTGTATTCTGCTGCTTTTGGAAGAAATATTCTGTACATATCTATTAAGTCCATTTAGTATAATGTGTAGTTTAAGGCCAGTGTTTCCTTATTGATTTTCTTTCTGGATGATATGTCCATTGATATAAATAGGGTTTTAAAGTCCCCTTCTATTATTGTGTTACTCTCAATTTCTTCCTTTATGTCTGTTAATATTTGCTTTATGTATTCAAATGCTTTTATGTTGGGTGCATATATATTTACAATTGTTTTATCTTCTTCTTGGATTAGTTCCTGTATCATCATGTATTGTCCTTTGTCTGTTACATCTTTGTTTTAAAGTCTATCTTGTCTGATATAAATATTGCTATTCTGGCTTTCTTTTGATTTCCATTTGCATGGAATACCTTTTTCCATTCCCTCACTTTCAGTGTGTGTGTGTGTCTTTAGATCTGAAGTGAGTTTCCTGTAGGCAGCATCTATTCAGGTTTTGTACTCATATTCGTCCAGCCACTCTATGTCTTTTTTTTTTTTTTTTTTTTTTTTTTTCAAAAGGGCCCGTTTTTTTTTTTTTTTTTTTTTAAAAATTCGACGACGGGCACTTAGGTTGTTTCCATCTCCGGGCTATTGTAAATAGAGCTGCAATGAACATTTTGGTACATGACTCTTTCTGAATTCTGGTTTCCTCAGGGTATATACCTAGTAGTGGGATTGCTGGGTCATATGGTAGTTCTATTTGTAGTTTTTTAAGGAACCTCCATACTGTTCTCCATAGTGGCTGAACCAATTCACATTCCCACCAGCAGTGCAAGAGTGTTCCCTTTTCTCCACACCCTCTCCAGCATTTATTGTTTCTAGATTTTTTGATGATGGCCATTCTGACTGGTGTGAGATGATATCTCATTGTAGTTTTGATTTGCATTTCTCTAATGATTAATGATGTTGAGCATTCTTTCATGTGTTTGTTGGCAGTCTGTATATCTTCTTTGGAGAAATGTCTATTTAGGTCTTCTGCCCATTTTTGGATTGGGTTGTTTATTTTTTTGTTATTGAGCTGCATGAGCTGCCTGTAAATTTTAGAGATTAATCCTTTGTCAGTTGATTCATTTGCAAATATTTTCTCCCATTCTGAGGGCTGTCTTTTGGTCTTGTTTATGGTTTCCTTTGCTGTGCAAAAGCTTTGAAGTTTCATTAGGTCCCATTTGTTTATTTTTGTTTTTATCTCCATTACTCTAGGAGATGGGTCAAGAAGGATCTTGCTGTGATTTATGTCATAGAGTGTTCTGCCTATGTTTTCCTCTAAGAGTTTGATAGTTTCTGGCCTTACATTTAGGTCTTTAATCCATTTTGAGCTTATTTTTGTGTATGGTGTTAGGGAGTGATCTAATCTCATACTTTTACATGTACCTGTCCAGTTTTCCCAGCACCACTTATTGAAGGGGCTGTCCTTTCTCCACTGTATATTCCTGCCACCTTTATCAAAGATAAGGTGACCATATGTGCATGGGTTTATCTCTGGGCTTTCTATCCTATTCCATTGATCTATCTTTCTGTTTTTGTGCCAGTACCATACTGTCTTGATTACTGTAGCTTTGTAGTATAGTCTGAAGTCAGGCAGCCTGATTCCTCCAGCTCCATTTTTTGTTCTCAAGATTGCTTTGGCTATTCGGGGTCTTTTGTGTTTCCATACAAATTGTGAAATTTTTTGTTCTAGTTCTGTGAAAAATGCCAGTGGTAGTTTGATAGGGATTGCATTGAATCTATAGATTGCTTTGGGGAGTAGAGTCATTTTCACAATGTTGATTCTTCCAATCCAAGAACATGGTATATCTCTCCATCTGTTTGTATCATCTTTAATTTCTTTCATCAGTGTCTTATAATTTTCTGCATACAGGTCTTTTGTCTCCTTAGGTAGGTTTATTCCTAGATATTTTATTCTTTTTGTTGCAATGGTAAATGGGAGTGTTTTCTTGATTTCACTTTCAGATTTTTCATCGTTAGTATATAGGAATGCCAGAGATTTCTGTGCATTAATTTTGTATCCTGCTACTTTACCAAATTCATTGATTAGCTCTAGTAGTTTTCTGGTAGCATCTTTAGGATTCTCTATGTATAGTATCATGTCATCTGCAAACAGTGACAGCTTTACTTCTTCTTTTCCGATTTGGATTCCTTTTATTTCCTTTTCTTCTCTGATTGCTGTGGCTAAAACTTCCAAAACTATGTTGAATAAGAGTGGTGAGAGTGGGCAACCTTGTCTTGTTCCTGACCTTAGTGGAAATGCTTTCAGTTTTTCGCCATTGAGGATGATGTTGGCTGTGGGCTTGTCATATACGGCCTTTATTATATTGAGGAAAGTTCCCTCTACACCTACTTTCTGCAGGGTTTTTATCATAAATGGGTGTTGAATTTTGTCAAAAGCTTTCTCTGCATCTATTGAGATGATCATATGGTTTTTCTCCTTCAATTTGTTAATATGGTTAATCACATTGATAGATTTGCGTATATTGAAGAATCCTTGCATTCCTGGAATAAACCCCACTTGATCATGGTGTATGATCCTTTTAATGTGCTGTTGGATTCTGTTTGCTAGTATTTTGTTGAGGATTTTTGCATCTATGTTCATCAGTGATATTGGCCTGTAGTTTTCTTTCTTTGTGACATCCTTGTCTGGTTTTGGTATCAAGGTGATGGTGGCCTCGTAGAATGAGTTTGGGAGTGTTCCTCCCTCTGCTATATTTTGGAAGAGTTTGAGAAGAATAGGTGTTAGCTCTTCTCTAAATGTTTGATAGAATTCGCCTGTGAAGCCATCTGGTCCTGGGCTTTTGTTTGTTGGAAGATTTTTAATCACAGTTTCAATTTCAGTGTTTGTGATTGGTCTGTTCATATTTTCTATTTCTTCCTGATTCAGTCTTGGCAGTTTGTGCATTTCTAAGAATTTGTCCATTTCTTCCAGATTGTCCATTTTATTGGCATAGAGTTGCTTGTAGTAATCCCTCATGATTTTTTTTATTTCTGCAGTGTCAGTTGTTACTTCTCCTTTTTCATTTCTGATTCTATTGATTTGAGTCTTCTCCCTTTTTTTCTTGATGAGTCTGGCTAATGGTTTATCTATTTTGTTTATCTTCTCAAAGAACCAGCTTTTAGTTTTATTGATCTTTGCTATTGTTTCCTTCATTTCTTTTTCATTTATTTCTGATCTGATTTTTATGATTTCTTTCCTTCTGCTAACTCTGGGGTTTTTTTGTTCTTCTTTCTCTAATTGCTTGAGGTGCAAGGTTAGGTTGTTTATTCGAGATGTTTCCTGCTTCTTAAGGTGGGCTTGTATTGCTATAAACTTCCCTCTTAGAACTGCTTTTGCTGCATCCCATAGGTTTTGGGTCGTTGTATCTCCATTGTCATGTTTCTAGGGATTTTTTTTATTTCCTCTTTGATTTCTTCAGTGATCACTTCGCTATTAAGTAGTGTATTGTTTAACTTCCATGTGTTGGTATTTTTTACAGATCTTTGCCTGTAATTGATATCTAGTCTCATGGTGTTGTGGTCAGAAAAGATACTTTGATAGAATTTCAATTTTCTTAAATTTACCAAGGCTTGATTTGTGACCCAAGATATGATCTATCCTGGAGAATGTTCCATGAGCACTTGAGAAAAATGTGTATTCTGTTGTTTTTGGATGGAGTGTCCTATAAATATGAATTAAGTCCATCTTGTTTAATGTATCATTTAAAGCTTGTGTTTCCTTATTTATTTTCATTTTGGATGATCTGTCCATTGGTGAAAGTGGGGTGGTAAAGTCCCTTACTATGAATGTGTTACTGTTGATTTCCCCTTTTATGGCTGTTAGTATTTGCCTTATGTATTGAGATGCTCCTATGTTGGGTGCATAAATATTTACAATTGTTATATCTTCTTGGATCGATCCCTTGATCATTATGTAGTGTCCTTCTTTGTCTCTTCTAATAGTCTTTATTTTAAAGTCTATTTTGTCTGATATAAGAATTGCTACTCCAGCTTTCTTTTGGTTTCCATTTGCATGGAATATCTTTTTCCATCCCCTTACTTTCAGTCTATATGTGTCTCTAGGTCTGAAGTGAGTCTCTTGTAGACAGCATATATATGGGTCTTGTTTTTGTATCCATTCAGCCAATCTGTGTCTTTTGGTGGGAGCATTTAGTCCATTTACATTTAAGGTAATTATCGATATGTATTTTCCTATTCCCATTTTCCAAATTGTTTTGGGTTTGTTAATATAGGTCTTTTCCTTCTCTTGTGTTTCTTGACTAGAGAAGTTCCTTTAGCATTTGTTGTAAAGCTGGTTTGGTGGTGCTGAACTCTCTCAGCTTTTGCTTGTCTGTAAAGGTTTTAATTTCTCCATCAAATCTGAATGAGATCCTTGCTGGGTAGAGTAATCTTGGTTGCAGGTTTTTCTCCTTCATCATTTTCTGTATGTCCTGCCACTCCCTTCTGGCTTGCAGGGTTTCTGCTGAGAGATCAGCTGTTACCCTTATGGGGATTCACTTGTGTGTTATTTGTTGTTTTTACCTTGCTGCTTTTAATATGCTTTCTTTGTATTTAATTTTTGACAGTTTGATTAATATGTGTCTTGGTATATTTCTCCTTGGATTTATCCTGTATGGGACTCTCTGTGCTTCCTGGACTTGATTAACTATTTCCTGTCCCATATTAGGGAAGTTTTCAACTATAATCTCTTCAAATACTTTCTCAGTCCCTTTCTTTTTCTCTTCTTTTTCTGGAACCCCTATAATTCGAATGTTGGTGCGTTTAATGTTGTCCCAGAGGTCTCTGAGACTGTCCTCAGTTCTTTTCATTCTTTTTTCTTTATTCTGCTCTGCAGTAGTTATTTCCACTATTTTATCTTCCAGGTCACTTATCCGTTCTTCTTCCTCAGTCATTTTGCTATTGATTCCTCCTAGAGTACTTTTAATTTCATTTATTGTGTTGTTCATCGCTGCTTGTTTCATCTTTATTTCTTCTAGGTCCTTGTTAACTGTTTCTTGCATTTTGTCCATTCTATTTCCAAGATTTTGGATCATCCTTACTATCATTATTCAGAATTCTTTTTCAGGTAGACTGCCTATTTCCTCTTCATTTGTTAGGTCTGGTGGGTTTTTCTCTTGCTCCTTCATCTGTGGTGTGTTTTTCTGTCTTCTCATTTTGCTTATCTTACTCTGTTTGGGGTCTCCTTTTTGCAGGCTGCAGGTTCATAGTTCCCGTTTGTTTTTGATGTTTGTCTCCAGTGGCTAAGGTTGGTACAGTGGGTTGTGTAGGCTTCCTGGTGGAGGGGACTAGTGCCTGTTTTGTGGGGGATGAGGCTGGATCTTTTCTCTCTAGTGGGCAGGTCCACGTCTGGTGGTGTGTTTTGGGGTATCTGTGGACTTATTATGATTTTAGGCAGCCTCTCTGCTAATAGGTGGGGTTGTGTTCCTGTTTTGCTAGTTGTTTGGCATAGGCTGTCCAGCACTGTAGCTTGCTGGTCATTGAGTGAAGCTGGGTGCTGGTGTTAAGGTGGAGGTCTCTGGGAGATTTTCCCTGTTTGATATTATGTGGAGCTGGGAGGTCTCTTGTTGACCAGTGTTCTGAAGTTGGCTCTCCCACCTCAGAGGCAGAGCCCTGACTCCTTGCTGGAGCACCAAGAGCCTTTCATACACACGGCTCAAAATAAAAGGGAGAAAAAGTAGAGAGAATTAGTAGAAGTTTGAAGAAAGAAAGAAAGAAAGAAAGAAAGAAAGAAAGAACGAAAGAAAGAAAGGAGGGAAGGAGGGAAGGAGGGAAGGCAGGAAGGAAGGAAGGAAGGAAGGAAGGAAGAAAGAAAGAAAGAAAGAAAGAAGAAAAGAAGGAAAGAAGCCAAGAAGGAATGAAAGGAGGGAGGGAGGGAGGAAGGAAGGAAGGAAGGAGGGAAGGAAGGAAAAAAGACAGAAAGAAAGAAGATACAGTAAAATAAAATAAAGTATAATAAAGTTATTGAATTAAAAAATAATTATTTAGGAAAAAAAAAAAGGGATGCATAGAACCTTAGGACAAATGGTGGAAGCAAAGCTATACAGAGAAGATCTCACATAGAAGCATACACATACACATTCACAAAAAGAGGAAAAGGGGGAAAAAATCATAAATCTTACTCTCAAAGTCCACCTCCTCAATTTGGGATGATTCGTTGTCTAAAGGTGGGAAGGAAGGAAGGAAGGAAAGAAAGAAAGAAAGAAAGTAAGAAAGAAAGAAAGAAAGAAAGAAAGAAAGAAAGAAAGAAAGAAAAAGAAAGAAAGAATGTAGAGTATAATAAAGTTATTAAAATTAAAATTAATTATTAAGAAAAAAAATTAAAAAAAAACAATGGACGGATAGAACGCTAGGACAAATGGTGGAAGCAAAGCTATACAGACAAGATCTCACACAGAAGCATACACATACACATTCACAAAAAGAGGAAAAGGGGAAAAAATCATAGATCTTGCTCTCAAAGTCCACCTCCTCAATTTGGGATGATTCGTTGTCTATTCATGTATTCCACAGATGCAGGGTACATCAAGTTGATTGTGGAGCTTTAATCCGCTGCTTCTGAGGCTACTGGGAGCAATTTCCCTTTCTCTTCTTTGTTCTCACAGCGCCCAGGGGCTCAGCTTTGCATTTGCCCCTGCCTCTGCGTGTAGGTCGCTGGAGGGCGTCTATTTTTTGCTCAGACAGGACGGGGTTAAAGGAGCCGCTGATTCGGGGGCTCTGGCGCACTCAGGCCAGGGGGAGGGAGGGGCATGGTGTGCGGGGCGGGCCTGTGGCGGCAGAGGCCGGCGTGACGTTGCACCAGCCTGAGGCTCGCCTTGTGTTCTCCCGGGGAAGTTGTCCCTGGATCCCGGGAACCCGGCAGTGGCGGGTTGCACAGGCTGCCCGGAAGAGGGGTGTGGATAGTGACCTGTGCTCGCACACAGGCCCCTTGGTGGCGGCAGCAGCAGACTTTGCGTCTCCCGCCCGTCTCTGGGGTCCGTGCTTTTAGCCGCGGCTCGCGCCTGTCTTGGAGTTCCTTTAAGCAGCGCTCTTAAACCCCTCTCCTCGCACACCAGGAAACAAAGAGGGAAGAAAAAGTCTCTTGCTTCTTTGGCAGGTGCAGACTTTTCCCCGGACTCCCTCCCGGCTAGCCGTGGTGCACTAACCCCTTCAGGCTATGTTCAAGCCGCCAACCCCAGTCTTCTCCCTGCGCTCCGACCGAAACCCGAGCCTCAGCTCCCAGCCCCGCCCGCCCCGGCAGGTGAGCAGACAAGCCTCTCGGGCTGTTGAGTGCCAGTCGGCACCGAACCTCTGTGCGGGAATCTCCCCACTTTGCCCTCCGCGCCCCTGTTGCTGCGCTCTCCTCCGCGGCCCCGAAGCTCCCCGCTCCGCCTCCCGCAGTCTCCACCCGCGAAGGGCTTCCTAGTGTGTGGAAACCTTTCCTCCTTCACAGCTCCCTCCCACTGTGCAGGTGCCGTCCCTATTCTTTTGTCTCTGTTTTTTCTTTTTTTCTTTTGCCCTACCCAGGTACATGGGGAGTTTCTTGCCTTTTGGAAGGTCTGAGGTTTTCTGCCAGCATTCAGTAGGTGTTCTGTATGAGTTGTTCCACGTGTAGATGTATTTCTGGTGTATCTGTGGGGAGGAAGGTGGTCTCCCCGTCTTACTCTTCCGCCATCTTCCCAGCACCCCCACTCTATGTCTTTTGATTGGAGCACTTATTTCATTTACATTTAAAGTAGTTATTGACAAGTATGTTTGTATTGCCATTTTGTTACTTGTCTTTGGGTGTTTTTGTAGTTTCTCTTGCTCCTTTCTTCTTCTTTTGTTCTCTTCCCTTGTGATTTCATGACTATCTTTACTGTTATATTTGGATCCCTTTCTCTTTTTTTTTTTTTGGTATGTATCTTTTATAGATTTTTGGTTTGTGGCTACCATGAGGTTTATATACAGCAATCTATATGTATTTATTTTACATTGCTGATCTCCTAATTTCAAATGTATTTTAACAACCTGGTATTTTTACTCCTCTCCCCACATTTACTGCTTTTGATGTCATATTTTGAATCTTTTTGTTTTATGTATCCCTTAACTTCTTATTATGGATATAGATGATTTTAGTACTTTTGTCTTTTAACCTTTCTACTAGCTTTATATGCAGTTAATTTACTAGATTTACTGTATATTTGCCTTTACCAATGAGATTTTTCCTTTCATAATTTTCATGTTTCTAGTTGTGGCCTTTTCTTTTTTGCTTGGAGAAGTTCCTTTAACATTTCTTGTAAAGATGGTTTGGTGGTGCTGAACTCTTTTTAGATTTTGTTTGTCTGTAAAATTTTGATTTCTCAAAAGCCTTGCTGGGTAGAGTACTCTTGGTTATAGATTTTCCTCTTTCATCATTTTACATATATCATGTCACTCCCTTTTGGCCTATAGAGTTTTTTTTCTGAAAAGTCAGCTGATAGACTTATGGGAGTTCCCTTGTATATACCTTGTTGCTTTCCCCTTGCTGCTTTTAATATTCTCTCTTTATCTTTAATTTTTGCCATTTTAATGACCATGTGTCTTGGTGTGGTCTTCTTTGGGTTGATCCTGTTTGGGGCTCTCTGTGCTTTCTGGGCCTGGATTTCTATTTCCTTTCCCAGGTTAGGGAACTTTTCAGCTATTATATCTTCAAAGATATTTTCTTTTCCTTTCTCTCTCTCTTCTCCTTCTGCGACTCCTATAATGTGAATGTTTGTACACTTGATGTTGTCCCAGAGGTCTCTTAAACTGTCCTCATTTCTTTTTATTCTTGTTACTCTTTTCTGTTCAGGTGCAGTGATTTCCACTACTCTGTCTTCCAGCTTGCTGATTTGTTCCTCTGTATCATTTAATCTATTATTAATTCTTTCTAGTGTGTTTTTCATTTCAGTTACTGTATTATTCATCTCTGTTTGGTTCTTCTTTATATTTTCTAACTCTTTGTTAAAAATTGCTAACATCTCAATCTGTTAATACATTCTTTTCCAAAGTTCTTTGATCATCTTTATGATCATTACCTTGAACTCTTTCTCAGATAGATTGTTAATCTCCACTTCAGTTAGTTCTTTTTCTGGGATTTTATCTTGTTCTTCTGTTTAGAACATGTTCCTCTGTCACCTCATTTTGTCTAATTCAATGTTTTTATTCCTATGTATCTAGTAGGGTGGTTACATTTCCTGACCTTAGAGAAGTGGCCTTTTGTAAGAGACGTCCTGTGCACCCCAGTAGCACACTCCCCTCTGGTCACTAGAGCTATATGCTCTAGGGATGCCCCCTATGTGGGCTGCAAGGATCCTTCTGTTGTGATGGGCTGACTACTGAGGGTGGTCTGGTAGGTGTAGATGGCTCCTGGTCCAGTTGCTTACCATGCCCTGCCTTGTGTGGAGGCTCCTGGCCACTGGTTAATGGGTCTGAGTCACGAGGTGGCTGTCTGTGGAACCGTGGATGTTCCAGGGCTAGTGCTGGCTCACTGATGGTCACAGTTGTGTTCTTGGGTGGGTGGTTGTGGAGCTGGGTTCCCAGTTATACTGTCAGCCTGCTGGTGGGTAGGGCTGGCTCCTGACATGGCTGGCTGTGGGTTCTGGCATGTCCCAAAGCTGGTGCTGGTCCATTGGTGAATGGGGTTGAATCCCTGGGTGGCTGGCTGAAGAGTCTAAGGTAACTCAGAGACCATTTTGGCTTGCTGTTGGGTGGTGTTGGGGTCCAGGTCATCCCAGGGCTAGTGCTTGCCCATCAGTGGGTAAAACCAGATCCTGGGGCTAGTGCCTGCCCACTGGCAGGCAGAGCCAGGTCCTAGGGTCACTGATTGCAGGGCTGAAGTGTCCCAGAGCTGAGGTTGGACCACTGGTCAGTTGGGCCAAGGTCCAGGGAGTCCTGGAGCTAATGCTGGCTCACTGGTGGGTGAAGCCAGGTTGTGGAATCTCTGGCTACAGGACCCTGGGGGTCCTGGAGCTGGTACTGTTCCACTGGTGAGCAGGGTTGGTTCCTGACACAGCTGGCTATCCTGAAGCTTGTGTCAGCCTGCTGGTGGGTCAGACAAGATCCTGGGTCAGCTGGCAGAGAGGCACAAGGTGTCTCACAGCTGGAGCTGGCCTCCTGGTGGGTGGAGCTGAGGCCCAGTTGGTCTCTGGACCGGTGCCTGCCCACTGGTGGGTGAGGCTGGTCCTTAGGCTAGAGCCAGCTCACTGGTGGATGAAGCCAGGGCCCAGGAAGTCTTGCAGCTCATGGCTATCCACTGGAGGGCAGATCTAGGTCCCAGGGTCTCTGGCTGCACGGCCCTGGGGGTCTCAGGGCTAATTCCTGTGCACTGGTGTGTGAGACTGGGTCCTGCACTCTCTGGTGTATAGGCCTGTGTCACAGGGTGGCTTTGGGCTCAGACAGTTTTTAGGCAGCCTCCTGTTGGTGGGTGGAGCTGAGTCCCCTCCTAGTAGTTGCTTGGCCTGAGATGTCCCAGCACTGGCACCAACAGGCTGTGGGCGGGGCCAGTTCTTGGTGCTAATGAGCTGGAGGGAGGATTCCACAATGGCACTTGACAACACCAATGTCCATGTGGTAGAAAAATTTCCCAAAATATCTGCTGCCAGTGTCCGTGTCCCCAGGGGGAGCTGCAGTTACCTCCTGCCTCTTCAGGAGACTCTCCAAGATCAGCAGGTAGGTATGACCCAGGCTCCTTTCAAATAACTGCTTTTGCCTTGGGTCCTGGAGTGTGTGAGATTTTGTGTGCACCCTTTAAGAGTGGAGTCTCTATTTCCCACAGCCCTCTAGGTCTTTCAAAAGTAAGCCCCACTGGCCTTCAAAACCAAACATTCTGGGTGCTCATCTTCCCAGCACAGCACCCCTGGGCTGGGGAGCTCTATGTGAAGCTAAGACCCCTTGCTCCTTAGGGAGAACCTCTGCAATTGTAGTTATTCTTCCATTTGTGGGTCTTTCCCTGAGAGTATGGGTCTTGACTGTACTGTGACTCTGCCCCTCCTACCCTTCTCATTATGATTCCTTCTTTATACTTTTAGCTGTAGAAGACCTTTTCTGCCAGATTCCTGTCTTTCCCAACAATAGTTGTAATCACGGTGTGCCCATGAGAGGAGGTGAGATCAAGGTCTTCCTATTCTGCCATCTTGCAGCAAAGACTTCTCATTGTTGTTTTAATTTGCATTTCCCTAAGACTAGTGATGTTGAGCATCTTTTCATGTAAAATAGTATTTTCTCTTAAATTTCATTTCTAAGTGTCCATTGCTAGTGTACAGCAATACAATTAATTTTTTTATATCGACCTCAAATCTTGCATTCCTGAAAAATTCAATTATTAGATTCTTTTGGTATTGTCAACACATATATTGTGCCATTTGTGTATAAAGAGAGTTCTGTTTTTTTACTTTACTTACTTCTTTTTCTTTGCCTGGCTAGGGCTGCCAGCACAAGGTTGGATAGAAGGGGTGAAAGTGGCCATCCTTATGTTTTTCCTAACTCTGGGGGTGAAGAATTTTCATTCTGTCACCATTAAGAGTGATGTTAGTTGCATTCTTTATCAGATTTAGGAAGTTCCCTTTCATTTTCAGTTTGCTGAGAGTTCTATTATACTAAACATGTCCTGAAATTTATCTCATGCCTCTTTTTCGATATCTCTTGAAGTAATCATATGTTTTTTCCTCTTTATTCTGTTAATGTGGTGAATTACATCATTTGATTTTTTAAATGTTAAACTAGTCTTGTATTTCATGATATATTATCTTTTTTATATATCACTAGATTTATTTTGCTCATTTTTAAAATTATTTTTGCACTCTGTTTAGGAATGAATTTGTCCAGTAATTTTCTTTTCCCTCATTCTCCTTGTCAGATATTAGAACTAGGTTTTGCTGGTATAGTAAATGACTAGGGCAATGTTTCTTCTTATACCTATGGAAGAGCG
>NW_006788189.1:2066205-2097939 GCF_000442215.2 Lipotes vexillifer
TTATTTCTTTGTGTTTGTTACAGTTTTCTTGAGTAGCCACCTTGGCCTGGAGTTTTGTTTGTGGATATATTTTTGTTTAACTTACAGTTTTAGTTTCTTTAATCATTACAGAATTTTTCAGATTTTCTACCTCTTCTTGTGCCTGTTGTGTTATTATAGATTTTTTTTGTTTTTTTTTATAACTAATTTCTAAAAGAGCATTACTTCCATGTCATCCCCTCAGGGCTCCTCCCACTCTGCGTCATCTTCTTATTTCCTAAAAGCTAGGAAATGTAAAGATATTACCTTAAAGCTGTCACTCCATCCTGGACATCATCACTCACAGCATCTAGTGTAAGGATGGATTTAAAATAGATACTCAATATTTTGTTATTGTTTTTTCTGTTTTCCTTTTTGTTCCCAACTCTTTCTGGAATCTCTTTTTATTCTATTGGTTGGCCTTTACAGGGAAGCTCTGTAAATAGCTTGGAGTTTTGTTTTCTTTTGACTCAGAAAGGATGCTACACACGTTAACTTGGCATTTGTAAGGGATCTTAATGTCAAAGTCTCCAAACATGTTAGGAATTTCTTCGCTATTGAGCAAGCAATTCCTCTCTGCCTTGCGGGCCTGTGGCTCAGGGAGCAGAGCCTCAGTGTGTTTGATTTCCTATGGAGAAGGATCCAAAGAACACAAGAAGCCACTCTTGGCTGCTTCACAGATTGCGGCTTGCTAAACCAGCAGAAGGACCTTCTCCAGCCTTCTTTGCCAATATTTGATGACACAGAGACGGACTAAACAAGTTTGATTTGAAAAGGAGCCACATAGTCATGGAGAAAGGATGTGCTTGGAGAGGAACCCATTCAGTGCAATAGCTTGGTGGGCTCTAAAACGAATGAAGAAAGCCCTTCCTCCTTATGGACCATCAGAACTGTAAGGGACCTTGGACATGACTTGGTCCAACCCTCTTATTAAACAGGTGGACAGACTACTGCCCAGAGAGGTGGCAAAATTTATCCAGTTGATGCAGTGGGTGAAGGTGGGGCTAAGACCAGCAGCTCAGTCTTCTGACAACCACAGCTGATTGTTTTCTGTGGCTGAAGAGTGTCTCTCTTACTTCACTTTAGGTCTTTAGTTTCATGTTCACTAATCTACCCAAACAACTAACCTTAGGGAGTGATGCTCCTGCTTCTCCTCACAGTGGACCCACTTCCTTTGTCCCCTTACATTCTTACTCAGGGGAGGAGACTGACAATTAATTGAGCCATGGATTATTTGTGATGTAATTTCCAGGCCTTAATATCGAGAACCATGTGCAATTTTTCTCTCTTTTGCTCTGTGTGGTCCCTTCACTGGGTAAAAGCTAGAAGTAGACATTCTCTACCAAGTGGCTGGTTGGGTAGGTGATTCAAGGGTCTTCTTGGGGCCAAATTACCTACTTAACAATCTTCAGGCATGATGGGGAATATGGATCAATAGTTACTCTTGGAAAGAGGAGGTCTTAGAATCTAAGTGTTATTTAACAAATATTTATAGAGTCTTTACATGGGGAATGCTACAGTGAATACACTAGATAGGGTTCCTGCCCTCAGGAAGCTAACATTTCAGTGGGGAAAAGTGAGTAAATAAGAAAAGAAAAAAATAAACAAGGTGTCATAGGTGGTGGTAAGACCCCTGAAAGAAATACAGAAAGTGACACAGTAGAGAGGAATTTGGTGGTTGGCTGGGGGTCTAGCTTATACCTGGTGGCCAGGGAGTGCCTGTCTGAGGAGCTTCCACTTAATCTGGACCTGAAAGATGGGGAAGAGCCAACCATGAGCAGAACTTAGAGGAGAGTGGAGAGAACACGGCAAGGGACTTGGATGTCATAGGAATCTCACAGACTCCGGTCAATGTGGGCAGAGAATCACATGCAAGGGGAAGCGAGGTACCAGATGAGGTTTGAGTGAGGGCAAGTACCAGATCTGACAGGGCTTTCTGGGGAATTAGAGTTTATCCTAAGAAAATAGGAATATTTTAAGTTGGGGGGGATGACAAGATCCAATTTATATTGATATTTTTTAAAAGATCTCTTTAGCCAGTGGAGCCACCACTGTGTGGCAGAGGCTGCCAGGTCTTCCCGAATATCTATCTTTACTATCTTTACGTAGTAATGGAATTTCTCACTGGTCATGTGGCCACCCAGGTAAGGATGACACTCCAACCTCCTTGGTAGTGGGTGTGGCCTGTGACCAGGTCCGGCCCAGTGGAATGTGAGGGAAATGACACAGGCAGGGCAGGTCTGGTTGAGGATTGACTCCCGTGCCCCCCACCCCCCATCATGAGCAGGGTATCCTCCTTCCCCTGTGTGGAGAACACCTGTGTAGGATCAACTCCGCTCGCCCGACCCAGGTAGGAACCAGACACCTGTATTACACGTGGGCCAGGTCAGCAGGCTGATATTCAGTGGGACACGGAACTGTAGGTCCTTACTCCTTGCAGGCCACCTCAGTGATCCCTGCCCCCTCACCATCTTGGCTTAGGGATGGGAAAGGCTTGGGGGGCAGTAACCTGTCTCCACAGACACTGTATCCTCAGCAACGTGTCTCTCCCTTGTCCTCGTCCCCAGTTCTTTGCTTACGTAGAAGTGGGGGGATGGGGAAGGGGATTGCCAACTCTTACCTACCTCTGAGCGAGTGCCTGCTGCCCACATATGGGTGGCCCTGTTTAAACAGGGAGAACTTAGGGACTCTTTTTCTTCAGCTTTGGGTCCTGGTTGCCAATTCAGTGGTGACAGGTGGTCTTTATCAGCAGTCCATTATATGATTATTGCTGTCGTTAGTATCACAGTCATGGGCAATACCAGCCACATCATCATCATCATTAAGATTGTCACTGTCACCATCCCTGTCTCTGTCCCTGCCATCCCCACTGTTACTGTGGCCCTATGACTGCTGGCCACCTCCACAGTCATCACCACTACAAACACCATGACCTCCTTCAGCATCACTGGCCCCCATCTGTAGTAGGTGGGTAGGACAAGCTGCTCTAACAAATGGACCACAGAATGTATGATGGCTCCAATACAGTAGAAGTTTCTTCTTCACTTACGTAATTGTCTGCAACAGGTGATCTTGGTTGACAGATGTCCTCCACACAATGGCTTAGAACTTAGGACCTTGTGATTGTCTGCATGTAGCCCAAGGAGGGGAGGGAGGGTGTGGGTGGGCACACTCAGGAGGAAGTGACTCATATTTCTGCTCACGTTCCATTGGCTAGAACACAGTCACATGGCCGTGCCTAAATGCAGAGGGCCTGGGATGGGCAGTGTAGCTAAAAATGAAACAGTTTTTGATCAAGTGGTAATATTCTCTTCCAGGCCATCCTCACAAGCAATTTAGTGCTTGTGCTCTGTTCTAGGCTTGTGGGCTTCAGTAGTTGCAGCACGTGGGCTCAGCAGTTGTGGCTCATGGGCTCTAGAGTGCAGGCTCAGTAGTTGTGGTGCACAGACTTAGTTGTACCGCGGCATGTGGGATCCTCTCGGACCAGGGATCGAACCTGTGTCCCCTACATTGGCAGGTGGATTCTAAACAACTGTGCCACCAGGGAAGTCCCAGTGATGGGGGAGTATTCTCTAGAAGAAAAGTTGGGAATGAAGGGCCAAATCCTCTTTTGGCAGCTGGAGGTGGTGGAACCCAGGGCACTTCCAGCAATGATCCCAGCCTCTGGATTTGAACTTACAACATTCATATTACAGGGAGAGAGCCTCGCCGAGCCCCGTTTGTGTCCGGTGTCTGAAGGATCCATCTGCCATGGATGGGGAGCTCTCTTACTGGAGGTGGTGTCCTCCCCTCACCCTGCCCCAAGGAGTGTGTCCTATGGAGGACGCAGCATGGGGGGCATTTGAGAGTGAAAAGCACAGCTGTGTCGAAGGTAGTTCTTCCCATGTTTCAAGCCCAGCTCCTCTACTGACTAGCTGGGTGACCGAGGCAGACGGGTTGTCTAGCTTCTGTGCCTCACTTTTCTCACCTATGAAATGGATATTGAAAAGCAGAAACCATCTGAGAGGATCCATTTAGGGGATGTGTGGGGAGGGCTCCCCATGTGTGCATTTCCTCCTCTGCTGGGATCCGACTTGCCTGCTGTGATGAAGAGGCAGCGTGACCTCAGGGGAGCTGGAGAGCTGCTTTCAAGCTTTTCCCTAGACAGTAATGTCCCCTCCAGGCGTGCCTGGCTGGCTCTGCAGCCCAGGTGCACACGCACTGCGGCAGGCACAGGGGAGCCCTCTCTGCAGGGCACTGGCATGTTTACAGATGCTCTAATAGCATCAGGGCTGTGAGCCGTGAAGGAGCTGGAAATGCAGTTTTCAATTAGGAGTCTTTGCTTGTTCTTGCTTACATTGCACTCTAATTAAATGTCAGTCAAACGTGGCACAGTGGTGCAGGGGGAGGGCAGGCACCCCTTCCTCTAGACGAGAGGCCTCTCCTTTCCCTCCCCCTGGAGTGGTCTCAGTCTTCCACCCCTCGTCCTCCGTGGGGGCGGTCTGGAGCCGGTGTCCCTGCTCAGTGGGTCCAGCAGGCCGCCAAAAGTCCTGAGGGGGCTCCGCAAACAGAGGGCTCACAGGGGGCCCTCAGCAGAATTAAAGTGGCTACTGCTGTTGGGATCCTCAGCTAATGGGGGATGCTCCCTCCACCAGCCATTCTGGCTAAGAGAGGCGTGGAGGAAAGCAGGTGGAGGTACAGCCATGGGGCGCCGACTGGTTTCTGATCAGCTGAGCTTGCCGGGGCTCGTGCCCCCCGAGGGAGATCCCGGGCTGCCCTCTCTCCCTGTTCTCTAGCAACTCATCCCACAAAGGTTTTAGCTAGCAAATCACCCCGCAAAGCTCCTTTAAAGCAAACAATGCCTTGAGTGTGATGGAGGCAGAAGGGAGGGGATGAGGGGGAGAAGTACCCCCAGGATTGGCCATTATGCCCGCCATTGGGCTGGTCCTGGAAGGCTGGCTGGGCCAGGAGGAGCTGGCACCTTGGCTGGAGAGGCCGGGGATGGGACTCTCAATCTGGCAGTCTTTTAAAATCACACCTTATATTTTTTGCTCCCTAAAAATGTGTTGATGACCAGGCAGGGCCAGGTCACTTTCTGTCCCTAGCAGCAGGAGGGGCTTCACGGGGCTCTCGGCGAGCCGGGCAGTATTAGGGACAGAAGTTACTGAAGAGGGATTGGGCACCTTCTCCCAGTGCAGGTGGAGCAGGGTGCACCTGCGGCTGGTCTCAGGTCAAGGGTAGACCAGCACTCTTGCCCTGATGCCTCCTCTGGCTGAGGTCGCGTCCTCCTCTGCCCTCCTCAGAGCCGTTTGGGAACAATGCAGCGTTCTCTTCATGACTGGGTAGCTGTCCCCGTTTTTCAGTTTTCTCTTTCACTTTTAATGGTCTCCTTCCAGCAGGGAGATGGCTTCTTTCCCTCTCGCTGCATCCCCGTTGGATATGGAAATTGCGGGGTTCCCCTCTTCCCCATCCCTCATGTCTCCTCCTTGGCTTCTGGTTTCCTCTCCCTCTCCCTTCTGGGCTGTGGAGAGCCCCCAGAACCTATCCCAGAGACAGGCCACGTGGGCGCAGGCCCACCTCTGCTGTGAGTGCCCGGCTTCTTACATCAGTGGGGGAGGGCTGGTGTTGGACATTTTCTGCGTGGTGACTCACTTTGGTGGTTCATGAGGAGAGCTACAGACTCTGCCCAGAAAAATCCCCACAGTACCTCATAGAATCCCTGAAATCATCCAGCTAAAAGCCCGTGACTAGATGGTCTTCATGGCTCTGAGGTTCTGTGATTCTCCTGAGGCCAAGACTGGGGGTGGATGCTTAGGACAGAGCAGAGAACACATAAGCCCATTGTCTTAGGGCGCCTCTCACACCAATCGTCTTCCTTCCCCAGCTCCAGGCAATAAATACCTCACTGGGAGTGGGAATTCTGGCTCTGCCACGGGGGCCTGGTTTGGTGACCTGATGGTGGGGTCTGGGGTCAATCTCAAGGAGTCCCTCCCTGCAGTACGAGGTGCCGCCATTCTCCCAAGTGAAATTTCTCCTCCCTGGTGGGGTTCAGAGCTGGTTGGAGCCCTGCACCACCCACTTCATCTCTCACCCTCTTCCCGCCAGGGTTCTGGCTGAGTGAAACTGAATACAAAGAGCCAAGCCAAGTGGGACAAAGTGCCTGTGTCACCAGGGACTCTCTGCTAAAACCTGGTCTGGAAGACAGCTCTTGCTTCTGACTCCCTGAAGCTGGACCTTGGGATGACTTGACCCCACCCTGCCCACCCCAGGAGCACAGGCAGGGGCCAGGGCTTGGCTTGCCTGCAGGTCATTGCAGGGGCTCTGCCTCTTGGCAAAGGGGACCTGTCAGGAGAGGCTGTTCTGCTGGAGAGGTGAGAATAAATAGGAGGTGTTCTCTTTTCCCCTGGAAGCCACTGCCAGGGCCGGTGTATCCACTGTTATCATGAGCTTGGGCCAAGAAGAGCTGCTTGGGGCATGGCTGTGCCTATGAGGGTGAGATAGGCCGCGCATACCACACAGCCCCTTGCAGGGGGATGAACTGCTTGAGTTTTGGTCCAGGAGAAGGAAACAGATCAAAGATGGCAGAGAAACAGTATTAAGATTCGAGTTTGACTATAATGAGGTGCCATCTCCCACCGGTCAGAATGACCATAATCAAAAAATCTACAAACAATAAATGCTGGAGAGGGTGTGGAGAGAAGGGAACCCTCCTACACTGTTGGTGGGAATGTAAATTGATACAGCCACTATGGAGAACAGTATGGAGGTTCCTCAAAAAAATAAAATGATATGATCTAGCAATCTCACTCCTTGGCATGTATCCAGAGAAAACTATAATTCAAAAAGATACATGCACCCCAATATTCATAGCAGCACTATTTATAATAGCCAAGACATGGAAGCAACCTAAATGTCCATCGACAGATGACTGGGTAAAGAAGATATGGTACATATATACAATGGAATATTACTCAGCCATAATAAAGTCATAAAAAAGAATAAAATAATGCCATTTGTAGCAACATGGATGGACCTAGAGATTATCACACTAAGTGAAGTAAGTCTGAAAGAGAAAGACAAATACCATGTGATGTTACTTATATGTGGAATCTAAAATATGACACAAATAAACGTATCTATGAAACAGAAACAGACTTGCAGACGTAGAGAACAGACCTGTGGTTGCAAAGGGGGAGGGATGGATTGGGAATTTGGGATTATCAGTTACAAACTATTATATATAGAATGGATAAACAACAAGGTCCTACTATATAATACAGGGAGCTATATTCAATATCCTATGATAAACCATAATGGAAAATAATATGAAAAAGAATGTATATATATGTATAAGTGAATCACTTTGCTGCACAGCAGACATTAACACAACATTGTAAATCAACTATACTTCAATAAAAAGGTTCAGGTTTGAGATGCAAGAATGATCCCCAGAGACAAGCTTCTTCAGGTTAGGGGCTGGGACAAGGTAGAGTGAGCCGTCATAAGGATGTGAATTTGGGATTTACACAGCCCTGACTTCAAGTCCTGACTCTGCCACTCACTAGCTGGTGACCTCAGCAAGACTCATGGCCTCTCTGAGCCTCAGTTTCCTTATTTATAAAGCGAGAAGATAATACCTACCTCACAGGTTGTTGTAGGAATTGAAGCATTTCTAAAGTAGTGACACATGATACCTGCTTTATAAATGTTTACTATTATTAACTTGATGGGTCAGGGCAAGAGGCATAGGTGCAAGGCCTCTGAATCTCAAGTCAGCTGAGGGGACAGGTAGGCATAATTACATCTCTAAATTTTATAGTCAACAGAGAGAAAAGAGTACTTTTAAAAGCATCCAGAAAGAAGTGAAGGCATGGATTCAGATGAGTGTGTACTCATTATTCGTAATAGTCCAAAGCTGGAAGCAGCCCAAGTGTCCACTGATGGATAAATGGATAAATTTGGACTCATGTACAACATGGATGAACCTTGAAGGTATTACACTAAGTGAAATAAGTCAGTCCCAAAAGGGTAAACACTGCATGATTCCATTTACATAAGGTCCCTAGATGAGTCAAATCCATAGAGACAGAAAGGAGAAGGGTGGTTGCCAGGGGCTGGGGGAGGGGGAAAAGGGGAATTGTTATTTAATAAGTACATAGCTGCTGTTTGGGAAGATGAAGAGGGTTATGGAGATGGATGGTGATGACGGTTACACAACATTATGACTCTACTTCATACCACTGATACACACTATTTAAAAATGGTTAAAATGGTACATTTTATGATATGTATATTTTACTACAATAAAAAAGAATCCAGAGTTTACACTTGGGGTGACATTCGATGTGGGTGGAGGGGAAGGGTCTGGCTCACCCCCTCAGCCTCCTGAGCTCTACTCCTTTTTCCCAGGTGTCCCCATCCTCCTGTTGAGGGAAAGACCACTTTCTGTTGGCAGCCCCACTTGTAACAGACTTTTAGATTGAGGGCTGCCCCTCTTCTGCCAGCCCTGCTTTCCCTCTCCCCTCTAGAAACCCCTGATTCATTAAGAAGATGTCTCCTGGGCTTCCCTGGTGGCGCAGTGGTTGGGAGTCCGCCTGCCGATGCAGGGGACGCGGATTCGTGCCCCGGTCCGGGAGGATCCCGCATGCCGCGGAGCGGCTGGGCCCGTGCGTCTGGAGCCTGTGCTTCGCCAATGGGAGAAAAAAAAAAAAAAAAAAAAAAAAGAAGATGTCTCCTACTGTTCTCTGAAATACCATTGGCAGCCCTGGTGAGCATCAGGGGCTGGCTGCTCTGATATTGGCCCTGGCAGCCGAGGCTTGTACAGCTGCAGGCCCTGGCCTCACAGCCAAGCATTCCTGGCAGCTGGGGGCTTCCGGGGCTGGCTGCCCATCCAGCACTAGGGAGGCAGATGGTGGAAGGGATGCAGGGCTGGCAGGGGGCTCTCTGCAGTGTCCACTCTACTCAGCAAGGGGGAGATAGAGCCCTACATTTGGTTCTGTGGCCTAAGAGAGCTGCCCATCCAGCACTAGGGAGGCAGATGGTGGAAGGGATGCAGGGCTGGCAGGGAGCTCTCTGCAGTGTCCACTCTACTCAGCAAGGGGGAGATAGAGCCCTACATTTGGTTCTGTGGCCTAAGAGAGCTGCCCATCAAAGTGCTTCTGGCGTGTGGTGTGGGATAGGGGCACGCCGGTCCTGTTAAAGCCCCACCAGTCCCCACACAGCTTGGATGGAGGATGGATGGGGCTAGGGTCCAGACCTGAGCTGTGTGCCACCCCTGCTGTCAAGGCATTTGTTCTGGGTACCTATTGGTTACATAACAAACCACCCCAGCCCTTAGTGGCTTTAAACAGCCATTTGATTATCTCACAGTTCTGTGAGTTCTGACTCACATGGTGTTGGCTGGGGCTGCTGTCCTCCGAGGGCTCGGCTGGCTGGGACATCCAAGATGACGCACCCACATGGCTGTGGACTAGGAGGGCCTCTGGGGCTGCCAGCTGTAGTCAGTGTCCAGACGTGGCCACTCCAGGTGGCTGCACTTCTGGAGGGAGCATCCCGAGAGGAAGTGTTCCGAGGGGGACAAAGCAGAAGTTGCCACTTCCCAGGTGGGCACTGCATTAACGCCGAGGACTTCTGATTTAGCAGCCCCAGGGCCAGCCTAGATTCAAGGAGTGGGGAAACCAAGAGAGTGCCAAAGAATTCATGGCCAACTTGAATCCACCCTAGTCCTTGATGGCCCCAGGCCTCAGCTTCCCCTTGTCAAATGGAGCCACGTTGTGTTTCACAAGACTTTAACAAATCTTTAAAACACCATAGAGTCTCAGGAGCAGAGAGCAGGCTGATGGTGTGGTTGAGGGCAGGAGGGCAGAGCAAGCCGGGGGGCTCTTGCTCAGTTGGCTAGTGGTTGGCTAGAAAGGACCGATCTTTGCCAGGGAAGGAAACCCACAAATTGCAAACTTACTCTGTACCAGATGGTGGACTCTACTTTTATTTTCCCTAATACTCCAAGTAATCCTGTGAGATGGGTAAAATCGGCCCCCTTTTATAGATAAAGAAATTGAAATCCTGGTAATGGCTTGCAGGATTTGCCAAGCTAGAGAGGCAGAAAGGTGGGCTCTGAACCCAAGGGTGTCTCTCTCTGGAAAGCTGTGCCTCTTCCACTGCACTGTGGACCCCAGGAAGCAAAGCCATGCTTTGTCTGCAGCTCAGGAATCTTCAGAGCAGAAGGACCAGGTTGACCTTAACATCCAAAGGGCCCTTCAGAGCCATTTATGGTAGGGGGAGCAGGGAGCTGACTGCTCAGGAGGATTCAGAAAGGGTCAAGCTCACAGCATGTCTTGGCTGGGGCAGCCCCAGATGGAAAGAAGCTCCTGGGAGCTGCAGGGAGAACCTGAAACTATGGACAACTCTGGGTCCTACCAGGCAACAGAGGAAGAGGGATACTTTACCAGGAAGCAGGAGGCAGAGAGAGGATGCTAGGAACAAATTGAAGGAACTTCTGGGTAGTAGGGATGGAACCTGGGAACAGCAGTTAAAGGCTATCCATCCTTTCACCTATCTGTCCATCCTTCCATGAATTCATCCATCCACTCATCCATACACTTATGAATTCATTAACTGCTTTCAACATCTGAGTTTCTATGATGTGTCTGACCCTGTTTTGCATATATGATTAAGATGCAGCCCCAGGCCTTGGGGAATTCAGATTACCTTAGGGTAGGCAGAGCTGTAACCAGGTGATGGCATTATCGTGTTGGTACTGAGATGGGGAATGCAGGGGGAGCAGCTATGGGAGACCAGAGGAAGGACAGAAGACTGAAAACCAGAGACCCAGTGTGGAAGGCAGGGGTGCCAGGGTGTAGCTGGGCCTGATTCTGGACAGGATGGGCCTTGGGCCCAGGGGCTCAGCCTCTGGGCCTGAGGAGAGCCGCTGAGTCTGCGGAGGACATATGTTCCCCTGCAGTTGCAGGACTCCAAGGTAAGGCCTGGGGTCTTCCAGCCCTTTCTTTTTTTTTTTTTGTGGTATGGGTGTTGTGGCCTCTCCCGCCGCGGAGCACAGGCTCCAGACCTCCAGCCATGGCTCACGGGCCCAGCTGCTCTGTGGCATGTGGGATCTTCTCGGACCGGGGCACGAACCAGTGTCCCCCACATCGGCAGGCGGACCCCCAACCACTGCACCACCAGGGAAGCCCTTCCAGCCCTTTCTTAAAGATGCAAGTGGTCTGACAGTTCCAACTTTGGAGACTGTGCACTTGGGGAACTGTGGCTGAGGTCACGCCTGTGACAGCTCAGAGAAAGTGTCTGCCAGCTCTTTCTGCAGGGAGGATCAGACATGAGGAAGACATCCCTGAATGTGCAGCATGAAGGATTTTGGTTCATCTTAAGACAGAAGTTGAAGAAAAAGTTTTTCTCATCTTGATGTAAAAAAAGAAAAGATACTTTTATTATATTGGAGCATATATAATGCAGACTCATTTGATATTGTAATAAAACTGGTTTATCCTTGGTAATGTCCTTTGCACTAAAATTGTTCCCTGTCTGGACCGCTGCCTGGAGCAAGGGGGCAGGATATTTTGCCATAACAGAATTGCAGAACTCAAAATTCAAATTCTCAGGTCTGAGATGACCCATAGAAAGAAGTGTGATCAGAAGCATTTCGTGGTTCCCAATTTTTTCACTTGTAGATATTTTCCACGGGACTTTGTACAATATCTCCTCTTACTCTTCTTTTCCCTTTGTACAGTATTATGGGCCTTTCTGTCATCGTGTAATCCTCACATTTGTTTTGTGATGTAGATAATAGTTCTTCCATTTCTTCTGATGAAAAATTGAGTCTCAAGGAGGTTATATAGACCCTCCAAGATCCCACAGCCAGTGAACAGCAGAACTGAGACTCAAATCCAGGTCTCTGATGCCAGGCCTGAACTCCTTCTGCTCTGCTGAACCGTTTCATTTGAGAATTGAGGCACCTCCATCAGTTTGGTGTTTGGAGGCAGATGGATAGAGCTTTGGACTCTCAGGGGTTCCCTTTGTGATCATCAGCTGGAGATGCGTGGACCACATACTGATTGATTCTCTGTATATCTTTTTATTTTTGCTATTAGCTATATTACTTGTATTCTGCTTATTTTCTTATATTACCCACTATACAACTGTGTCTTCACCCAAAATAATGATGGCTAAGTGACTTGAAATGATTGACCAGTTACATAATGCCATATAAGCTTAGAATTGGTTGTAATAGTATGAACTCTAGATATGGAAAGAAGCAACAAGGGTAAATGATTTCTTGGACCATAACAGACTAGTAAGACAGGTGGTCCAGAGACCTTTATGGCTACCATTAGACTGGCCCAGTTCAGTCATAACACATTGAGTGATCTATCAACAAAATTATCTTTGTATCTTGAGTGGTTTGTGGCAAAGAGTGTGCCTGTTCCTTTGGTCCCAACTTAACTTGGGGATGTGGCAGTTATTCTGTTGGGCTGCCCAGCAGGTTTCTCCCTTTTCCTCTTACCTCAGTTAACATACATTGTCCTCAGGTCTCCTCCAGATCACAGGGATTGACATGTGACCTATACCTGGTCAATCAGAGCATCCCAATTTCCCTTGCCTTAGTGATATGTTCAGGAACATTAATGTGATCCACCTGGCCAATTAGAGTCTTTCCCCTTGATTTTCTTCTACTGATGGCAGAAAGACAGTCTTTTATGTTGGGGTCACAGTGCTGGAAGAATGTGGCTCTGGGCTGCCAGAATGTCTTCCCACCTTAAGGAGGAAGCCCATTCCTAAGAGAAGAGGAAGCTCAAAAATAGAGGGCCAGGAGGTGGCAAGAGAGCTCCCCAAGGTCATGACTTGCATCCTGGATTCAGCTGTGTGGGGTGTTAGCTACCCCTGCCTCCACCCATCCTTCTCAGTTATATGAGTGAGCACGTTCCATTTATGATGGGGCCAGCTATTGCAGGGATTTGTCACTTGCAATCAAGAGTCCTGACCAGTATAGGGAACACTTGTAATAAACAGAGACCTAGTCAAACTAAATTATGTATACAGGGAGTTTATTGTGACAACTTGGGGACATATATTGAAATTGAGAAGAGTGGTGTACAACTAAACCTTGTAGGTCCATGAGATCATGAGGCAGCTCCTCTAGCCATCTTTCCTTCTCTCTCCCTCTGGGGTCTCATGGCCTCAACTCTGCTTCCTTCTGGATCTCTGTTCCAGTCTTCTGTTTTCCTCTGTAGACTAGTTTCCTCTGTGACTTGTTAGACCCCTCCTATACCTAAGCTCACCTGTGGCTTTGGCCAGCCCTGTGCCCACTGTGGCCCTGACCTATGTGACTTTGCACCTCAGCCATCTGTCTTCTGATGTGATGTATTGAGACTAACATGGCCTGGGAAGAAAGCAAAAACATGTGTTCACTTCTGGGCCAGTCATCTGTGGCTGGAAGCATGAGGTCAGTGGATATAATTATGGCTGCTTAGACAACCCTGTCATCAGGGGCTGTGGGTGGAACAATTCCTCTCCAGGGGTGGGATAGGGAGGCAGCCATGGCACAGCTGGTGTTGGGTGGCTGACATTGATGTCATGGTGAGATTGGGATATTGGACCCCTGTCTCTTCTTTCAGTAACCCCGCATGGCCAGAGGTCCCATGGTCTCCAGTGGCCCAAATCATTCTGCCATGCTTCTTCCTGCTTTGCTCTGTAGTTCCCAACCCAGCACTTGTTCTAGCAGTGGGATCTGATCCTACCTGCCACTCTTCCCACACTTCTTCCATGACTGAGCAGGTACTAGCCCTCCACACTTGCCATGTATGTGGCTCTGCCATCCCACTGCCCTGTCTAATCCTGGCATGCGTCTCTCCAGCACTGCCCCTCTCCTTAATCACCAGGAGAACCCAGCTTAATCGTCTGCTCCTCATCGTAGCCTTTTCTGAGCCCGAAAATTCCTTGTCTATGCTCCCCAGTAAATCCTTGCTCTCTGCAAGAGTATTTATTACATTGAGTCACAATTATGTTTTTTTTTTAACTTGTCTGTCTCTCACACTAATTATCTGTCTCTCACAGTAATTTAGCATGTAGTGGGAAGATTTTGGAATAAAAAATAAATCCTGAGTTCAAATTCTGACTCTAACACTCTTTAGCTGTATGTCTATGATGAGTGATTAAGCCCTTCTGAGTGTTAATTCCTAACCTGTAAAATGCAGACAATCATGGCACCCACCTTATGGTTTACTGTGGGTGTTAAATGACATAATGTGTATAAGTGAATAAATGGCATTGTGTGTTCTTGAAGGCAGGGACAGTGTGTAACTCATCTTTGGTGCCTGAGTGCTAAGCACAGGGATTGTCATGCAGGGGACTTAATACAACTTTGTTGAATGGATGAATGTTTCATTCAAAGAATAAAGCTCTAAGGGTGGACTAGCAGGCTCTGTGATAGGAGGGGATGCTTAGAGGCTGGGAGGTCTCTTCTAGTGGACTGGCAATTGATGTATAAGGTATTATCTCTTGCCCTTTCCCAGGTCTCATATCATGTGCCTTCTCTGTGATTCACAACACAGGATGACTTCTCATTTTTTTCCAAAAGGAGCTGGTGGTATCAGACTTACTCTCTGTATTAGTTATTTTGCTGCATAATAATATTACCACAAACTTTTAAGTTTAAAACAACACACATCAGTTATCTCATAGTTTCTGTGGGTCAGGATTCTGGGCACCCCTTAGCTGGAACTGCTGCAAGGTTGCAATCAAGGTATTGGGCATGGCTGGGATCTCATCTGTTCCTTTACAGGTTGTTAAACTAAGGGCTGCAGGTTTGCACTGGCTGTTGGCCAGAGACCAATACCAGTTCCCTGCCACGTGGTCCTCTCCATGTGCATCTCATAACAAGGCAGCTTGCTTCTTCAAAGGCAGCAAAGGAAAGGGAGAAACTGCAGTAAAACAGCCCTACGATTGTGTGTCACACAATCATGTACAGTAATCATGTACACATGATGGTGTAAATTCCATCACCTTTGACATCTTCTTTATGGTTAGAAGCAGGTTACAGATCCTCTGTATACTCAAGGGAATGGGACCACATAAGGATGTGAACATCAAGAGACAGGGATAACTGGAGGCCATTTTTGAGTCTGCCACACTATCTCACAGCAAATGACTATAAAATGGAACAAAATATTTGAAACAACTATTTTCAGACATTGAACAGAGCACAGAACTGGACTGTGGGCCTAGAAATAAGCATGGGAGATAAGCTTGGCATTTATCCTGGCTTTCAGCCTGGGGTTAATTTTCAAGCTGTGGTACAGGAAAACAGAACTCAGATAGAAGGTGGAAGTCTTTTTTGAGCAGAGGAAGCAGAGATTGGAATTTAGGGCAGCTAAGTGGCTGGAATTGGAGGTGTAGGGCACCAGACAGGAGGAAACCACAGAAGAGAAGTCCCCCAAATTCCCTAGGAACTTGGCCAAGTCCCAGTTTGTTCACATTTAGAGAAAGACTCTGAGAAGAGAGTAACAGCTGCTGGGGTACTATGGCAGATTGTATTTTGTAAAGATGGTCACAGCAATATCTCCTATGCCACATGCTCTTCTAAAATGTGACTCTGGAATGGTCTCTTAAAGAGATGGAGTCTGTTTATGTACCCTGGAGTCTGGATGGGCTGTGATTGCTTTAACCAGGAAAGCACAGGGAAATTATACTCTGTGATTTATAAAGCTGGGCAACAAAAGACTCTTCAGCTTCCATCTTGTTTACTAGAATTCTTGTTCATAGAGTCCTGAGTGGTTATGTAAGCATTCTTCCTACCCAAAGCCATACAGAGAGGCTACATCTAGATAGACAGTCTGGTCAGCAGTCCTGGACTTCAAGTCCTCTGAAGCCAGGCACCAGAGAGGTCAGATAATTCCAGCTTGAACTGTCAAGGTAGACTCATCACTTACTTGAATCTTGCCAGCTGAGGCTTGAGACATTGTAGAGCAGAGACAAGTCAATATTACTCTACCCAGCTTGATTTCCCTACCCACAGGATTAAAGAGCATAATAAAATAGATTTTTTTAAGTTGCAACATTTTGGGGATAATTTGTTAAACAGAAACAGTTACCAGAACATGGAATTAGAGTTGAACAGTTTTCTGCTATGTGCTGGGGAGACATTGGAATTCTGTCTCATGCAGAGTGACCTTGTTGAACACACTGGACGTTTAATATAAACCCTTAGGAAGGCCACCTTTAAAGTGAAAAGTCTGTGTCCATGGAGGGCAATACTCTAAGATTAAGAATAAACCTGAAATAGACCCTCCTTACCAGGAATTTAACTGCCTAACAGAACAAAACATAGTACAATTTAGAAGTAGCTAATGTAACAAAGTATCTCTATACAGTGTCATTGAAAATGTCCAGCATACAATAATAACCAAAAATGTGAAGAAGGAGAAAAATATGACCTATAATGAGAATAAAGTTAATAGAAGTAGACTCACAGATCCCACAGAGGTTAGAATTAGCAGACAAGGATACAAAATAACTATCATAAATCCTTTAAAGAATTTACAGAAAAGGTGAGCAAAATAGGTGAACATATATAAGGTTCAATGGGAACCTAAAAAAGAAATTAAAAAATGTAGATTCTAGGACTGAAAAATGTTTTTGAAATTAGAACCGACTGGGTCGACTTAACACTATACTGGACATAATTGAAGAAAAGATCAATGAATTAAAAGACAAGTCAATATAAATTACACAAACTGAAGAATAAGAAGAGAAAGGAGAGAAAAAACAAAATGATTAATCTCAAACAGAATGCCTAAGACTGATCAAAAAATGTAAAATAGTCTAACATGTAAGCAATTGGAGTTTCAAAAGCAGAAGAGAGAGAGAAGAAATATTTGAAGAGATAATAGCTGAAGTTTTCCAAAATATGAAAGAAATAAATTACAGATCCCAGAAACTCAGCAAATACCAAGCAGGAAAAATATTTATGCACATCATAATCAAACTGCTAAAAGCCAAAGATAAAGAATCTAAAAGCAGTTGGGAAGGTGTGTGTAAAATTACATTGAAGGGGACAATAAGAAGAATGAAGACTGACTTGTCATGAGGAACAATGGAAGCAGAAGACAATGGAGTGACATCTTTAAAATGTCAAAATAAAATAATCTGAAAATAAAGAATTCTATATCCAGTGAAGAAAAAAAGAAAAAGTCCTTTAATGACAAAGATAATCTGAGACCATTTGTGCCCATCAGAGTTATGCTACAAAACAATGCCAAAGAAAGTGTATGTTTTTTTTTTGTTGTTGTTGGATAAATATAAAATATTACAGAAGTAAGATCAGATTAACAAGAAAGAAGAATGGCACTGGAAATTGTAATATGTGGGTAAATATAAAAGGATGTTTTGACATTTTTTTCTTAAAGGAGTTTTGACTGTTTAAAACAATAATAAAAATATATGAAGGGATTCACAATATATGTAAAAGTAAAACATATGACAACAAAAACACAAAGGGCAGGATGGGGGATAACTGGAATTATGCTGTTATAAAATTCTTGTATTTTATATGAATTTATATGAATTCAGGGCAGACTGCTATAGATTGAGGATGCCCATTTTAAGTGTAAATCACTTAGAATTACAAAAAGTTATGGCTAAAAGCCAATAGAGTAGACAAAATGGAACATATAAGATACTCGAATAATCCAAAAGAAGACAGAGCAAGTGGAACATAGAAACAATGTACCAAAGAATAGATGGAGCAAGTAGAAAACAAAAGCAAGACAGTAGCATTAAACCCAACCATATCAGTAATTATATTAAGTGAAAATTAACTATAAACTTGCATGAGTTCTCTATTGCTTAAACACAAATTACCCCTAAACATCAAGGTTCTAAAAAACAAACATTTGTTTTTTCACAGTTTCATTAGATTAAGAATACAGGAGAGGCTTAGCTGGGTGATTATGGTCAGGGTCTCTCATGAAATGGCGATTAGGATGTTGGCAGGGGCTGCAGTGATCTGAAGCATTGATGGGAATGAAGGATCTATTCCAAGATGGCTCACTCACATGGCAATTGGCAGGAGACCTCTTCCTCACCTGGGCCTTGCCATAGGCAGCTTGAATCCCCTTATGACATGGCACCTAAGTCCCACCAGAGGGAGTAGTTCAAGTGAGAGAGCAAAGAAGAAGGCACAGTGCCTTTTAGGACCTAGGCTTTTACATTGTAAAATGTCCATGATTGGGCTTCCCTGGTGGCGCAGTGCTTGAGAGTCCGCCTGCCGATGTAGGAGACGCGGGTTCGTGCCCCGTTTCGGGAGGATCCCACATGCCGCGGAGCGGCTGGGCCCGTGAGCCATGGCCGCTGGGCCTGCGCGTCCGGAGCCTGTGCTCCGCAAATGGGAGAGGCCACGACAGTGAGAGGCCCGCATAACGCAAAAAAAAAAAAAAAAAAAAAAAGAAAGAAATGTCCATGATTAAAGTTTGGTATTGAAATCTCCCACTATTATTACAGAACTGTCTATTTTCCCCTTCAATTCTATCAGTGTTGGCTTCATATATTTTGGGGCTCTGAAGTTTGGTGCATATATGTTTATTATTGTTATATATTGGTGAATTAACCCTTTTATTAATATATAATGTCCTTCTATATACCCCTCTTTTCTTTTGTTTAGTAGGTTTGATTTACAGTATTGTGTTAGTTTCAGGTGTACAGCATAGTGATTCAATATTTTTGCAGATTATACTCCATTATAGGTTATTACAAGATAATGGGTATAATTCCCTGTACTATATAGTGTATGTTTGCTGCTTATCTATTTTATATATAGTAGTTTGTATCTGTTAATCACATACCCCTAATTTGTACCTCCTCCTCTCTCCCTTTGGAACCACAAGTTTGTTTTCTATATCTGTGAGTCTGTTTCTGTTTGCATATACATTATTCATCTTTTTCTGTCTGACTTATTTCACTAAGAATAATATTCTCTAGGTCCATCTAAATGCTGCAAATGGCAGTATTTCATTCTTTTTTATGGCTGAGTATATTCCATATATATGTATATATACTACTACATCTTCTTAATCCAATTGTTTGTGGGTGGGCAATTGGATTGCTTCCATGTCTTAGCTATTGTAAATGCCAAATGCAAATGTGCTGCTATGAGCTTTGGGGTACATGTATCTTTTGACTTACAGTGAAGCTGAAGAAATTAAGACAGTTTTGTTGACCTGAAACATATAGACTGCCAGATATTTCTCCAGCAAAGGTGGATTTATTCAGGATTAGCAGAGAATTGCAATTTGAAGTTTGCAACCAAGGTGAGCCACATACAAGTCCCTGCATGGCAAGAGAAGGAGTATACTTTTATAGAGGGGAAAAGGAAGTTGGGAGGACTATAGCAAACAAAGAGTCCATCACTTTTCATTGGCTGGTCCTTGCCAGGAAAGAAGAGAAGTCTTTCCTCTTCCTCTTGGGCTCTGCTATGGTTACAGGATATGAGAGCTCCCCCTTCTGGAGGGAGCTTTCAACAAAGTTCCCCCTTTCAACAAAGCACACTACAATACAAGGGTGAGTTCACCTTGCTAAATTGATGAATCCATTCTATTAATGCTGCACCTTTAGAAAGCAGGGGCACATGAACTGCCTCTTTAAATTGCATTTCTATACTCTAGCAATGAATTAGCTGAAATAGAAAAATATTAAACAATTGCATTTACAGTAGTATCAAAACAATAAAATACTTAGGAATAAATTTACAAGGAGGTGAAAGATACATAACTGAAAACTATAAGACACTGATGAAAGAAATTGAAGAAGAAACAAATAAATGGCAAGATATCCATGATCATGGATTGGGATAATGTGTATTGTTAAAATGTCCATACTACCCAAAGTCATCTGTAGATTCAATGCAATCCCTATCAAGATTCCAATGGCATTTTCCCCCCACAGGAGTAGAAAAACAACTTTAAAATTTATTTTTATTTCCATTTCTCTAGGAGGTGGGTCAAAAAGGATCTTGCTGTGATTTATGTCATAGAGTGTTTTGCCTATGTTTCCCCCTAAGAGTTGTATAGTGTCAGGCCTTACATTTAGTTCTTTAATCGATTTTGAGTTTATTTTTTTGTGTGGTGTTAAGGAGTGTCCTAATTTCATTCTTTTACATTTAGTTGTCCAGTTATCCCAGTGCCACTTATTGAAGAGGCTATCTTTTTTCCATTGTATATTCTTGCCTCTTTTATCAAAGATAAGTTGACCATATGTGTGTGGGTTTATCTCTGGACTTTCTATCCTGTTCCATTGATCTATATTTCTGTTATGGTGCCAGTACCATACTGTCTTGATTACTGTAGCTTTGTAGTATTGTCTGAAGTCAGGGAGTCTGTTGCCTCCAGCTCTGTTTTTCTTTCTCAAGGTTGCTTTGGATATTAGGGGTCTTTTGTGTTTCCATACAAATTGTGAAATTTTTTGTTCCAGTTCTGTGAAAAATGCCATTGGTAGTTTGATAAGGATTGCATTGAATCTGTAGATTGCTTTGGGTAGTATAGTCATTTTCACAATGTTGTTTCTTCCCATACAAGAACATGGTATATCCATCTGTTTGTATCATCTTTAATTTCTCTTATCAGTGTCTTATAATTTTCTGCATACAGGTCTTTTGTCTCCTTACTTAGGTTTATCCCTAGGTATTTTATTCTTTTTGTGGCAATGGTACATGGGAGTGTTCCCTTAATTTCTCTTTCAGAATTTTCATCATTAATGTATAGGAATGCAAGAGATTTCTGTGCATTAATTTTGTATCCTGCTACTTTACCAGATTCATTGATTAGCTCTAGTAGTTTTCTGGTAGTATCTTTAGGTTTCTCTATGTGTAGTATCATGTCATTTGCAAACAGTGACAGCTTTACTTCTTCTTTTCTGATTTGGATTCCTTTTATTTCTTTTTCTTCTCTGATTGCTGTGGCTAAAATTTCCAAAACTATGTTGAATAATAGTGGTGAGACTGGGCAACCTTGTCTTGATCCTGATCTTAGTGGAAATGGTTTCAGTTTTTCACCATTGAGAACGATGTTGGCTGTGGATTTGCCATATATGGCCTTTATTATGTTGAGGTAGATTCCCTCTATGCCTACTTTCTGGAGAGGTTTTTTTTTTTTTATCATAAATGGGTGTTGAATTTTGTTGAAAGCTTTTTCTGCATCTATTGAGATTATCATATGGTTTTTATCCTTCGATTTGTTAATATGGTTTATCACATTGATTGATTTGCATAGACTGAAAAATCCTTGCATTCCTGGGATAAACCCCACTTGATCATGGTGTATGATCCTTTTAATGTGCTGTTGGATTCTGTTTGCTAGTATTTTGTTGAGGATTTTTGCATCTATGTTCATCAGTGATATTGGCCTGTAGTTTTATTTTTTTGTGGCATCGTTGTCTTGTTTTGGTATCAGGGTGATGGTGGCCTCATAGAATGAGTTTGGGAGTATTCCTCCCTCTGCTATATTTTGCAAGAGTTTGAGAAGGATAGGTGTTAGCTCCTCTCTAAATGTTTGATAGAATTTGCCTGTGAAGCCATCTTGTCCTGAGCTTTGGTTTGTTGGAAGATCTTTAATTACAGTTTCAATTTCAGTGCTTGTGATTGTTTTTTTCATATTTTCTACTTCTTCCTGGTTCAGTCTTGGAAGGTTGTGCTTTTCTAAGAATGTGTCCATTTCTTCCAGGTTGTCCATTTTATTGGCATAGAGTTGCTTGTAGTAATCTCTCATGATCCTTTGTATTTCTGCAGTGTCAATTGTTTCTTCTCCTTTTTCATTTATTGATCTTTGCTATTGTTTCCTTCATTTCTTTTTCATTTATTTCTGATCTGATCTTTTTGATTTGTTTCTTTCTGCTAACTTTGGGTTTTTGTTTTTGTTTTTTTGTTCTTCTTTCTCTAATTGCTTTAGGTGTAAGGTTAAGTTGTTTATTTGAGATGTTTCTTGTTTCCTGAGGTAGGATTGTATTGCTATAAACTTCCCTGTTAGAACTGCTTTTGCTGCATCCCATAGGTTTTGGGTTGTTATGTTTTCATTGCCATTTGTTTCTAGATATTTTTTTGATTTCCTCTTTGATTTCTTCAGTGATATCTTGGTTATTTAGTAGTGTATTGTTTACCCTCCATGTGTTTGTGTTTTTTACAGATTTTTTCCTATAATTGATATCTAGTCTCATAGTGTTGTGGTTGGAAAAGATACTTGATATGGTTTCAATTGACTTAAATTTGCCAAGGCTTGATTTGTGACCCAAGATATGATCTATCCCAGAGAATGTTCCATGAGCACTTGAGAAGAAAGTATAATCTGCTGTTTTTGGTTGGAATCTCCTATAAATATGAATTAAGTCCATCTTGTTTAATGTATCATTTAAAGCTTGTGTTTCCTTATTTATTTTCATTTTGGATTATCTGTCCATTGGTGAAAGTGCGGTGTTAAAGTACCCAATACTATTATTGTGTTACTGTTAGTTTCCCCTTTTATGGCCGTTAGCATTGTCTTATGTATTGAGGTGCTCCTATATTGGATGCATAAATATTTACAATTGTTATATCTTCCTCTTGGGTTGATCCCTGATCATTATGTAGTGTCCTCTTTGTCTCTTGTAATAGTCTTTATTTTAAAGTCTATTTTGTCTGATATGAGAATTGCTACTCCAGCTTTCTTTTGATTTCCATTTACATGGAATATCTTTTTCCATCCCCTCACTTTCAGTCTGTATGTTTCCCTAGGTCTGAAGTGGGTCTCTTGTAGACAACATATATATGGGTCTTGTTTTTGTATCCATTCAGTCAGTCTATGTCTTTTGGTTGGAGCATTTAATCCATTTACATTAAAGGTAATTTTCAATATGTATGTTACTATTACCATTTTCTTAAATGTTTTGGGTTTGTTTTTGTAGGTCTTTTCCTTCTCTTGTGTTTCCTGCCTAGAGAAGTTCCTTTAGCATTTGTTGTATAGCTGGTTTGGTGGTGCCAAATTGTCTTAGCTTTTGCTTGTCTGTAAAGGTTTAATTTCTCCATCAAATCTGTATGAGATCCTTGCTGAGTAGAGTAATTGTGGCTGTAGGTTTTTCCCTTTTATCACTTTAAATATCACTGCCACTCCCTTCTACCTTGCAGAGTGTCTGCTGAAAGATCAGCTGTTAAGCTTATGGGGATTTCCTTGTATGTAATTTGTTGCTTTTCCTTTGCTGCTTTTAACATTTTTTCTTTGTATTTAATTTTTGGTAGTTTGATTAATATGTGTCTTGGTGTGTTTCTTCTTGGATTCAACCTATATGGGACTCTCTGTGCTTCCTGGACTTGATTGATTATTTCCTTTCTCATAATAGGGAAGTTTTCAACTATAATCTCTTCAAATATTTTCTCAGTCCCTTTCTTTTTCTCTTCTTCTTCTGGGACCCCTATAATTCAAATGTTTGTGCATTCAATGTTGTCCCAGAAGTCTCTAAGACTGTCCTCAGTTCTTTTCATTCTTTTTTCTTTATTCTGCTCTAAGGTAGTTATTTCCACTATTTTATCTTGCAGGTCACTTATCCGTTCTTCTGCCTCAGTTATTCTGCTATTGATTCCTCCTAGAGAATTTTTAATTTCATTTCTTGTGTTGTTCATCATTGTTTGTTTGCTCTTTAGTTCTTCTAGGTTCTTGTTATGTGTTTTTTGTACTTTCTCCCTTCTATTTCTAAGATTTTGGATCATCTTGACTATCATTACGCTGAATTCTTTTTCAGGTAGACTGCCTATTTCCTCTTCATTTGTTTGGTCTGGTGGGTTTTTACCTTGCTTCTTCACCTGCTGTGTGTTTCTCTGTCTTCTCATTTTGCCTAACTTACTGTGTTTGGGGTCTCCTTTTCACAGGCTGCAGGTTCATAGTTCCCGTTGTTTTTGGTGTCTCTTCCCAGTGACTAAAGATTGGTTCAGTGGGTTGTGTAGGCTTCCTGGGGTCGGGGGACTGGTGCCAGTGTTCTGGTGGATGAGGCTGGATGTTGTCTTTCTATTGGGCAGGACCATGTCCGGTGGTGTGTTTTGGGGTGTCTGTGACCTTATTATGATTCTAGGCAGCCTAGAATCATTTTGGGGTGGGGTTGTGTTCCTGTCTTGTTAGTTGTTTGGCATAGGATGTCCAGCACTGTAGCTTGCTGGTCGTTGAGTGGAACTGGGTCTTAGCGTTGACATGGAGATCTCTGGGAGAGCCTTCCCCGTTTGATATTATGTGGAGTTTGGAGGTCTCTGGTGGACCAATGTCCTGAATTTGGCTCTCCCAACTCAGAGGCACAGGCCTGACACCCAGCCAGAACATGAAGACCCTGTCAGCCACACAGCTCCCAAGTCTACAATTGCTCCCAAAGTCCACTGACTCAATTTTGGGATAATTCGTCATCTATTCAGGTATTCCACATTTGTACGGTACGTCAGGTTGATTGTGGAGATTTAATCTTCTGATCCTGAGCTCACAGAGAAATTTCCCTTTCTCTTTGTTTGCACAGCTCCTGGGGTTCAGCTTTGAATTTGGCCCCACCTCTGTATTTAGGTTGCCCTCTTGTGTCTGTTCTTTACCCAGACAGGAGCGAGTTAAAGGAGTGGCTAATTAGGGGGTTCTGGCTCACGCAGGCCAGAGAGAGAGAGGGTTATGGAATGCGGGATGATCTTGGGGTGACAGAGGCCGGCGTGACATTGCACCAGCCTGAGGCATGCCGTGTGCTGTCCTGGGGAAGTTAGCCCTGGATCACTGGGCCCTGGCAGTGGCAGGCTGCACATGCTCCCAGGAGGGGAGGTGTGGCTAGTGACCTGTGCTTGCACACAGGATTCTTGGTGGCTGCAGCAGCAGCGTTAGCGTTTCATGCCGGTCTCTGTCGTCCACGCTGATAGCCACAGTTCACGCCCATCTCTGAAGCTCGTTTAGGTGGTGTTCTGAATCTTTTCTTCTTGCACACCCCGAAACAATGGTTTCTTGACTCTTCGGCAAGTCCATACTTTTTCCCAGATTCCCTCCCCATTAGCTGTGGTGCACTATCCCCCTTCAGACTGTGTTCACACAGCCAACCCCAGTCCTCTCCCTGGGATCTGAACTCTGAAGCCTGAGCCTCAGCTCCCAGCTGCACCCTCCACCCTTGTGGGTGATCAGACAAGTCTCTCAGGCTGGTGAGTGCTGGTCGGCACTGATCCTCTGTGCGGGAATCTCTCCGCTTTGCCCTCCGCACCTCTGCTGCTGTGCTCTCCTCCGTGGCTCCGAAGCTTCCCCACCCCCCACCCCCATCTCTGCCAGTGAGGGGTCTTCCTAGTGTGTGGAAACTTTTCCTCCTTCACAGCTCCCTCCCAGAGGTGCAGGCCCCGTCCCTATTCTTTTGTCTCTGTGTTTTCTTTTTTCTTTGCCCTACCCAGGTACGTGAGGATTTTCTTGCCTTTTGGGAAGTCTGAGGTCTTCTGCCAGTGTTCAGTAAGTGTTCTGTAGGAGCTGCTCCACATGTAGATGTATTTTTGATGTATTTGTGGGGAGGAAGTTGATCTCCACATCTTACTCCTCTGCCATCTTGAAGGTCCTCCGTGATATATTATTTAGCCTTAAAAAGAAGGAAATCATGCCATTGGAAACAACATAGATGAATCTTGAGGGCATTATGCTAAGTGAAATAAGTCAGACAGAGAACAGCAAATACTGTATGACCTCATTTATATGTGGAATCTAAAAAAAATAAACTCAAGGAAACAGAGAGCAAATTGGTGGTTGCCAGGGTGGGATTGGAGGTGGGTAAGGGTGTTGGGATGGGCAAAGGTGACCAAAGTGTACAAACTTCCATTTTTAAGCTGCATAGTTTTTGGGATGTAATGTACAGCCCAGTGACTATAGTTAACACACTGGATTATATATTTGAAAGTTGCTAAGAAAGTAAATCTTAAAAGTTCTCACAGCACAAAGAAAACTGTAACTATGTTAGGTGATATGTTAGGTGTGTTACTATGTTAGGTGTGTTACTAATTTTTTATGGTAATCATTTTGCAACATGTACATGTATCAAATCACTACAGTGTATACCTGAAAACTTACACAATGATATATGTCAATTATATCTGAATAAAGCTGGAAAAAATTGTTTAATGAGTCTGAGAAGGGGTGGGAGTTTCTATCCCCATGTAACAGACCAGGATGTGGAGGTTTAAAGGGTGTTGTGAGCAGCTAGTAGGTGGTTGTACAGACACCTAGGTCTTTGCTTACAGACTAATCATAAAGAGGGGGCTAACACCTGTTGTAGTGTAAGTGCCTGACAGTTAGCTTTTTAAATTGCAAGATAAGTGCCTGACATTAAGCTTTTCATTGTTGAAGCATCCATTTCAAAGGCATCCATCTGGATTAAGCATATTGTTAGCTACACAACTTGGTAAAGAGCCAGGCTGCCCCACCCATAGACTTCTCCTTTTAATTAATTAATTAAATTACTTAATTAATTTAAAATGTAAAATATTACCGTATTTTTATTCGTCTCATTGGTGGATGTCCCTTCGTTGCGGCGACAGTGAGGGGAAAGAGGAGGGGAAAACAGCAACCACAGCAAAAGGAAACTTTATTTCTCAACGTACTCATGCCAGCTGAGGCCGGCCAGCTGTGAACCTTTGGTGGAATCGCATTCCGGTGCCCAGAACCGGCCTGGCATGGGGAGTGAGGAATCCGTCCCCTCCCCAGAAGTTGTACCTCATCCAGGGACGTTGGAGAAAAATGCTGCCGGGTCCCAGGTCCCACGTCTCCAGTCCCTGGGTCCACTGTGCCCTGTCCACGACCGTCTCTGAGTGGAGAAATGCACACCAAGAGGATCGGGTCTGTCATTGTGTCCCCACGGCCCTGTGCTCTCGATGCAGCCCACTCACTTGACTGCCGGTTGTCTTCTCCTTTTATTGATAGAAAGCCCCTGGTGACCTAGATATCTGACTTCTCGAGGGACCCTGCTTTTCTTTTCCCATGCCCTAATTGCTACTCTTATGTTTTAAATTCACCAGTAAAGAGTGAACCTGCATAACCCTAGGCATCCCACCCTCGACCCCAGTAAGGGCAGAATCCAGACGTGTGGGCCCTGTACACTTCCAGGACCTGAGAGTAACAAACCTTATTTCTTCAGTTTCTTGCTGGTTATTGCTGAGATGCAACCTGCAGTCATAAGAACCACAAGGGCTGGTCCAGCCTCCATTTGGCTCCAGTCAGGGAAGTGTCTGTGGGGGCTGTCAGAGTAGTACAGACCGCAGTGAGTGGCCCCAGGCTTTCCTAGCCAATAGCATCACTGTCTATAGGCTGAGATCGACACAAAAACCTGTAAAACAATGAAAGCATTGCCAACCTCCTCAGTTTTGGGGTATCTGAACCTTTTTAAGGAGGGCTGGACTTAATTGTGTTTCAAGATAAATGTTTGTGTTGAGAATTGCATTTGTAGCCTGGCACTGGCAAAACTGTGCCATTTACTGTGATGATGAAACCAAGGAAGTGAGGATCATTTCAAAGGAAAGGACATTTGAGCAGCAAGGGACAAGAGCTGGAGGATGCCATAGTGTGCTGACAAAAGGCCAAGAGCAGGACAGAGTTCCCACAGGATCAACGTCTATGCCACAGTCCAGGGCAGAGTCTCAGATGTGGAATGTCAGGGTGAAAAGGACACTAGCAGCCTTTTCATGCAATGGTCCCATTCTGTAGGTAGCAAAATTGAGGTACAGTTCAAGGAAGAAAGCTGCTTTGTTAGGACCCTCAAGGAGCACAGGATTCCCTGATGCCAGAGACAATGAGATGCCAGCCCTGTGGGGATACATGGTTGTCATGCCAGTCTAGAGTTGATCTTAAACTGAGGGTCCAAAATTGCAGGTGGAGATGCAGGTTGGAGTCCATCAAGAGGGTGGTTCATCCTTCTTGGGTGTGAAGTGTGGGGAGTGGGTGTGCACAGGGAATGAGGAGCCCCCACAGGGATGATGAGGAGTCAACATGTTTTCAAACCCAAATTCATGTGCCTAATGCACAGTGAGGCCAAACAAACCAAAACATCAGAGTTTGGAGCAGAGGACACTTTATTGCAGGGCCAAGAAAGGAGAATGGGTGGCTCATGCTCAAAAGACCTGAACTCCCTGATGGTCTTCAGGGAAGAGTTTTCAAAGGTGATGTTTGGGGTAAGGGCTGCAGGGTGTATGACTTTCCTCTGATTGGTTGGTGGTGAGGTCACAGGGTAGTGTTCCAGGAATCTCAATCACCAACTTTCAGGTTCTGACAAGTCTGGGATCACCATCCCGCCTGGGTGAGAGTCTTAGCTCCTGTTGAAGAACTCAAAGATATGTATCAGACTGTTATGTATATCTCTTGAGGTAGAACTAGGACTCTATCTCTGCACTATTTTTTCTTGACTGGTCCTCCTTTGTTTCTGCATTCCTTCCCTTCTCTAATTAGGAACTGTTTGAATCTGCTGTTTGGTACTCAGGGAAGGTCTAAGAGGCTGAAGCCTTTTTCTACAAATAAGAAACAGGGACACCAAAAGCCCTTTGTACCTGGGAGGGCCCCACAGGATCCTGCTTGATTTCAATCTCTCTTTTTCTTTGACACTCCTCAATCTTGAGGTGGAACAGAAGAAAGGGAATAATGTTTTGGATAGAGAGATTAATCATAAACTCAGCAGAAGAACTCAGCTTTAGGGGGACTCAGTTTCAAACATGGCTGGGGGCTGTGTCTGTCAACAGAATGAGTCTCCTGATTAAAATGGGTGTGTCCCTGCTGTGGGGCACCCCAGATGGCAAAGGGACGGTGAACAAGGAGATGTGATTATTCCAGAGGGGTGGCCTTGACCAGCAACAATAACTGGGAGCTCTGGGGGTGGCTTTAAGACAAGGAATCCACGGGACCCAAGGAGGAAATAGGATTTTTGGGTGCTGGGCAGTGGGCTCTAGATGCCTGCTACTGATGCTGAAAGCTTGGCCTCTGTGCGCTGGTGTTAAATCAAATCTTGGAGACAGAGTTTTGTGTGGAGAAGAAAAGAATAGCTTTATTGCTTTGCCAGGCAAAGGGGGACACAAAGGGCTCCTGCCTCTCAAAATTGTGTGTCCCCAGCCTGGGTGGATTTAGTGAGAAGTTTTATAGCAATAGTTCAAGAGTGGGGTTGCTGATAAGCTTGGTGTGTGTGTAGGGCCTGCACTCCTTTAATCAGCCTCAGGTGGTCTCCTAATCTTGATGAGCTTCTCTGGTTCCTTTAATCTGGCATTAGGTGGTTTCTTGGCTGCTCCTCCCTGTCTCTGCATCCCTTCCCTGCTCTGAAGAACAACTTTTCGAATCTGCCCTTTGGAACTCAGGGAAGGTCTTGGAGGCTGGAGTTTGTTCCCTACAAACAAGAAATGGGAGACAGAAAGGCTTCTGTACCCAGGAGCACCACAGGGTTCTGCTCAGTTTCCCTGCTGTTACAGAAAACAACACACAACAGGATCAGCACACCAGCACTGACCTTCATGTGCAGATGAGCTCGCCCAGGTAGCAGATATTGTATTTAAAAGGAAAATGTAAATGTAAAATGGGATGATGGTGTCTGTCTCCATGGGCACTCATTTAATCCTCTCAACAACACTATGAGGTAGGTACACACTATTAACTCTATCTTGCAGATGAGGAAACAGGCACAGATAACTCAAACAACCTGCTTATGGTGGCAAACCTAGTAAGTGGCTGAGTGAGGGCTGGAACCCAGGCCATCTGGCCCAGAGACCATACTCTTAACTTCTTCAGTTCACTGACTCAACTCAGCAAAAATCTCCATTTACTGTAAGCTTAAACATGAATATCTGAGTACTATGTTTAAACATGAAACTTGCATAGAAAATGTATGAAAGGGTGGATGGATTTCAGGCAATTCTTACTTCTTCCCCTTATGCTTTTCTGTCTTCTTTGGCTCTTTTTTTTTTTTTTTTTTTTAGAGTGAGCATATGCTATTTATACAAATACAGTTGTTAAAACAAACAAACAAACAAACCGATAAAGCTAAGAGGAGAAAGAAAACAAACCCTTCTTGTTCAGTCGGTTTCCCACATCCTGGGTAGCTCAGTTGGACCTCAGAATCCCATCCTGGTAGGTAGGTGGATTTACCTGAATTGTTTTCTGAGGATTTTGGTTAGCTCAGGACTTTAAACACACAGTAAATGGATTCACTCAGAATGAGAAAAAAATTCATATAGTTATGTATGTACGTAGGTATAATTTTATACTACAGGCTATGCATGGCTTTTGGGGACTTTGAATTCTTCCTCCCTCTGATAGGAAGTTCCTGGTCAAGAGGGACCACTGGACTGTGCCTGGTCTTTATTTCTCGTCTTCTTCCTTAGGTCAGTTTGTGTGAGCATTCTTGACACAGCCCCAGTGGTGATTTTGTGTGTGGATCTTTGGACAGGACATTGATGGTGACTGCTCATGCTGCCTATGAGCAGGTAGTCACAGTGAAAGGGGATGTGCAGTAACAGAATTGCATACAATGGAGCTTTGGAGGGAGGAAGTGGGCACCTGGTCAGAGGAGGAGTCATGAGGGTAAGAAGTGGGGCAGGAACGATCCAGGCCTGGGGGGGATAGTCAACATGATGGGTGACAGAACCCAGTTCCAGTGATGAGGGAGAGGAGACCTCCAGCATGGCTGACTTCTGGGCCCATGTGGATGATGATGCCTTTCCCTGGAGTTGGGTTTGCAACAGCAGGAAAGGTGGTGACTCAGGCTTGGGTGTGCCTGTGGACCATGCAGCGAAGATGTCCCAGTGGCTGTGACATATACAGCTGAGAACTTAGCACGGGAGAGGGAAATTATGCTTCCACCCTTACAACTGGAAGGAGACAAATGTCCCACCTAGATGCATGAGTCTGAGTTATGTAGTCCTGGCTGGGCAATTTTCTCTAGCCATATCTCAGAATCTATGGAAGGGGGAGCATGAAATTTTGATGGACAGCTGGCTTTTGCTTCCTCAGATACCCATGCCTTCTGGTGATGTATTTACACACTGACACATTGCTGAAAGGTGTGAAAGCTCTGTTTCTCACTTCCTCTCTTCATCTCTCTCCCCTTGCATCTACCCCTCCAACTTCCTCCTTTTCCTTCTCAGATCTGATGCTCAGGGAAGGGAAAGTCTTAATGCCTTGCTTATTATTAATTAGTTTTATCAATTAATTGATAGTACCTACTGTGTGGCAAGTACTGTGTTTATTGAGACTATAGCATAAGTGGAGCACTTAACATTCTCTCTTTTAAAAAAAAAAATCATCCTTCCAATGGTCCTGTGAGATAGGCAGCATTTTTCCCATTCTACTATTGAATAATGGCTCCCTGAAATGTCCCCAAAACAACTTGTTTGTAAGACAAATGAGCTTATTACTTATTGTGTTAAGGGAAAATCCTACTTTGACAGTTGAGTCTCAGTGTCTCAGAAGAGAAAGCATAAAGTTGGGATACTTATTGTGATTTGAAGTCTGGTTTAAGGAGTGTCTCAATCAGGGACTTGGTTAGGTTTGGGTCAGGATCATGATACAATAATTTAGAATTGGTGGGCATTGCAAGGAGAGGAGTTTTGGGCAAAGGCTTCAAAGAGTGTTAGGGTGTAATTTATCACTGCTGATTTCTTTTGAAGAGTTGATGGTCTTTCAGGAAGTTCCTGGAGTGAACAATAAAGTTATTTGCAACTTTTGTCTTCCTGGGAAAGAGGTTACTGGAATAGTAAAGTTA
>NW_006788189.1:2097949-2117497 GCF_000442215.2 Lipotes vexillifer
GTGATGAAGAGATGGAATAGTAAAGGCACGTTAATGTGAACAGTAAGCTGTGTGAATGTTTTGACTCTCACCACATAAATGATATTGATCCAATGCAGGAAAGACCAAAATCTGGGTGTGGTAGTTAATGTGTGTTTGTAAGTTTATACTTATGAATCGCCATTTGTAAGAGTGTCTCCCTCTCCATACTGGGGAAGGGAAGGATGACTCTAAATCACAAGAAGCTCTTATCAATGGAGAAGGCACTGACTTAAATCTGTATAACAAACTGTACCCTTGTTTACATGTTTTCCTGGTTACCATCCATAACTGGCTTCTCCCATTCCCTAACATCTTTCTCTGGTCTTTAGCTGAAGATGGTATTTAAGGTGGTGGCTTGGGCCATCTCAGAGAGTTACTCAGTTGTCCTTGGCATCTTCCATGTATACATGAGGTATACATATTAATAAACTTCTGTTTTTCTCTTATTAGTCTATGTTTTAATACAGGGGGTCTCAGCCAAGAACTCAGAAGGGTAGAGGAAAAATTATTTTTCTTCCCCTATAGAATCAGATTTCAATCAATATGGAATAAGAACGTCATATAAAATTCAATAGTGATACCTAGCAGGACCCTCTGGGGCTCCTGGGCACAAAAGCCTTTCTGTGTCCCTCATTTCTTGATTACAGGAAATAAACTTCAGGCTCCATGACCTTCCCTGAGTTCCAATGAGCAGGTTCAAACTGTTGCTAATTAGGGAAGGGAGGGGATGCAGAGACAAGGGAGGAGCAGGCAAGAAACAATAGTGCAGCCTTGGGGCAGGGTCCTGGTTTCCCATCAAGGGATATACATAGCAATATCTTTGAGCTATTTTGAAGATACTGAAACCTCCACTAGGTGGGAGAAGTTAACTGTATGCTGCCTACAAGCACATAGACCCCAGACCTTTTGGAACCAGAAGGTTGATGATGCCGACTCCCACTTACCTCACTACCAAGCAATCAGAAGAATGTCCACATGCTGATCATGCCCTCTTTGAACCATTACTATAAAACTCCTCACTACCCCCTCCAGGTCAGGACACACAGTTTTGAGGGCATTACCCTACTGTGGCCCCCTTTGCCTGACAAAGCTATAAAGCTATCCTTTCTTACTTCACCCAAAACCCTGTCTCTGAGATTTAATTTGGTGTTGGGGTACAGAGGCCCGGTTTGGCTTCAATAGTAATGAGTAAAAGGTGTGTCATTTAGGTTCTAGAAACCAGAGGCACAACTTCAGGTTTGAGAGGAACTTGTGGAGGTCATGTGAATAATTTTAGTGATCAGATCTGTAGAGGAGGTTGTGACTGGCATTGTGGAGTCTGTTACGGATGTCTCCTTTTGTGAGGAGTTGTGACATGCAAAAATCCATGGGAAGAAGAGTTGCCAGGATATCCGGGAGGGAATCCAATCAAGACATGTCAGGGACAGAGAAAAGCAATGACGATACTGGATAGGTAGAGATGAGGGTGAAGGGAATCTGTGACAGCTGCCCTGAGATGTCTTAAGAGTTGTCCCATAATAGGGAGCTTAGCTCATTCTATCTTACTGTAAAGCATATGACCAGGATGGATGGGCAGATGTTTAGGGAAGCATATATTTGCTAACAAGAAAGAAAATCCTCGTAGTCAGAGTGGTCCAACAGTGGGGCAGCTGCCTGCTGAAGGATGAGTTCCCCATCACCAAAGAGATGTAGCAGAGGCTGAGCGACCACCACATCAGCATGTGGCAGAAGGGGGCCTGCTGGACTCTGAGGTCCTTCCCGTCTGTGAAACGGTGGTTTGTCAATATTTCTCAGTTCAGTTCTTTTTGGACTTAAATAAAAACTTACTTCCTAGAAGCCTGAAAAAAGTCAGATGTAACATTGAGAAATATGAAAGTGCTTTCTAAAGGCTGCTCTGGTTTCTCTTTGAAATGCTAAAATACCTTGTAAACTTCTTGGCTTTGGAACTCACAGCTATTCAATTCCTTCTACAGGTGATAAAAATCATCCAGCCTGGAGCAAAGATGTGTGAAAGTAGATTAGGCAGTGTGTGAAGACACTTCCCACCAGCCACTTGGCAGCTTTTTTTTTTTTTGGAAATGTTAATGTCAGTGCTACAAAGCTGTTACCTTGGAATTCACACCTATTCAATTCCACATCCAGGTAAATAAACATCCCCTGTGAACACAGAAGTGTGAAGCCAAACTGAGGAAAACTGAAAATTCTGGTCTCAATCCATCCTAAGGAGGAAGGAAAATAAAGTTGTCTTCCTTCTTCATCCAGTATCATTTATTGGTGAAAAATTTGAGCTTGAAGGGCTGCAGGGGAAATAACTAACTAGCATTAACTGAGCACCTACTACAAGCCAGGGTCATGTTGGGGGTATTTATATTTAAATATCCCCACAACCCTGTATTTTAAGTTTTATTAGGCCTGCAAAAATGTAAACAAACAGAAACCTCAATTAAATAGAGTTGTGAGACTAGAAGGGGAGCTCTCACATCCCGTGACAATAGCAGAGTCCAACAGGAAGAAGAAAGTCTTCCCTTCCTTACTGGGCAAGGAGTCAGCCAATGAAAAGCCATGGGCTCCTTATTTACTATAGCTCTCTCAACTTCTTTATCCTCTCTATAAAATCATTCTCCTTCCCTTGCCATGTGGGGACTTGCATATGGCGCACCATGTTTGCAGACCCGAATGGCAATTCTCTGCTGATCTTGAATAAATCCATCTTTGCAGAAGAAATATCTGGCAGTCTATTTGTTTCAGGTCAACATTTTGGTGGTCTGTATGGGCACCAGAGTAAACTCCCAGTGGCTCTAGGACTGGTGAACAAACAGGTGCAGTACCCACAATTTAGCCCATTGATGCTCAGTGATTTTCTCCCTGACCCTGATGTTTGAAGGTACATCTTTCTTCTGGATCCCAGTTCATGCCCTCTTTATATTTGAAACTATCCAGGCTCACAGGGGATCTATTTTAAGGTGTTTAAAGGATAAGGTGTTGTTCTTTATGCGAGTACTCATTTCACACTTTGATCAATTTTGAGAACATAATGTTTCAATTGAAGCTGGCTGAGATGCTTTCAGACCATTCCTTTGGGAACAATGGCTACTTCACTGAAACTGTCCTGGTTTTTCAGCCTTTGGCCCATTCCTTTGGAATAGGGGCTGTTCTATGGAAACTGGCTGAAAAGTCTTTGGCCTGGCACATCTGGGACCAAGCTGTTTCCTTAGAACTGACTGATATTAGCTTGCAGGCTGTTTGAGGTTCAAGCTGTTTGTATTGAGCTGTTTGAAAATTGTACTTTTATTCTAGGAAAAAACCTCTGAGAAATAGGATTCCAGTTATCTAAATATTTTGAGTCCTCTCCTTAACCCCAACAGGGACTGTGGCTGATTTTAGGTTTAAAAATTGTGGTCCTTCCTCATGCACATTTCTAATTAAATGGACTCACCTAACCAAAAGCAATTTAGAATATCAATGGCCATTATGGGGAAATTTTGAAATCCCCAAACTTGATTTTCTTGAAACTGAATTGGACTACAATAGTTCAAAAATTTCTAGAGCTGAGTGGAATGCTATTTTATTTGGTATTTTGAGGTTTCCCAATGTTATCAGGGGTCTAAAATTGCATCTTTGAAAAATAATATTTTAATACTAATTGAGGCAAACAAGCACTTAAGAAAAGATAAAATGAGTCCTGAAGCCTCAGGCCCTTCCTCTTTGGCTTCTTTGTCTCAGGCTCCACCTCTGGTCCCATCTTGCCTCTCTCCCTCAGCTCCTCTTGGTCAGATTCTGCCTCTGGCACCATTATCATTCTTCCTTTCTTGCCACCTATGATTCCTCTATACCCATAGTTCCCCCATACTAATTATCTTGCCAAACTTCCCTTTTTCTCTGAAACTCTCCCTGCTCCCTTTTCCTCCCAACTTATCAGGACCTGCCTCTTTAAAATTAAGCCTTCTAAGGATCCAGAGGCTAAACCTTTAATTTCTTATATTCCCTGGACTAAAGCTGAATTGTGAGACTTAGTCAAAAAGTTTTCCAAAGTAACCAAAGATCCTCGTAGATTTGTTGATGAATTTAATAGAGTCATTCAAACTTATCAGCCTGTTTCTCTGACTTATATCAGCTAGTTTATATGCTTGTTGTGGAAGGCCCTTCCCAGCATTGGATGAAAATTGCTGATTGGGAAAATCTTAAAAGGTCTCTAGAATTAAAACCAGGAGAACCACCTGCTAACTTACACGATCAGGCTTGGACAATTGCTAGGTCACTCCATCGAGCAATTCCTAGGGCTTTTCCAAAGCCTCTTTTCTTTTTTTCCCATAAACTTATTTATTTAATTTATTTATTTTTGGCTGCATTTGGTCTTCGTTTTTGCATGTGGGCTTTCTCTAGTTGCGGCAAGTGGAGGCTACTCTTCTTTGCAGTGCATGGGCTTCTCATTGCGGTGGCTTCTTTTGTTGCAGAGCTTGGGCTCTAGGCATGCAGGCTTCAGTAGTTGTGGTATTGCATGTGGGCTTAGTACTTGTGGCTCACGGGCTCTAGAGCACAGGCTCAGTAGTTGTGGAGCATGGACTTAGTTGCTCTGCAGCATGTGGGCTCTTTCCAGACCAGGGATCGCACCTGTGTCCCCTGCATTGGCAGGCAGATTCCTAACCACTGCGTCACCAGGGAAGTCCTCCCAAGACTCTGTTTTTTTTAAAAGAGATTTCCCTTTTTATTTTTTAATTAATTAATTAATGGCTGCATTGATTCTTTGTTGCTGTGTGTGGGCTTCTCATTGCGGTGGCCTCTCCTGCTGTGGAGCACAGGCTCCAGGCACGTGGGCTTCAGCAGCCATGGCTTGAAGGCTCTAGAGCTCAGGCTCAGCAGCTGTGGTGCACAGACCCAGCTGCTCCGCAGCATGTGGGAATCTTCCTGGACCAGGGCCCAAACCCATGTCCCCTGCATTGGCAGGTGGACTCTCAGCCACTGCGCCACCAGGGAAGCCCCAAAACCTCTTGATTCAAACAAAATTCAGTCTCACACACAAAAATCTGATGATTCTGTTCATGACTCTTACTATTGACTTCAGATGGTTTTTAAAGAAAATTGGTCTTCCTTCAGATGTTGATTCCATCAGGTAGCTTTTAACTCTGTGTTTATCAATGGGCTGAACTGGGACTTTTCCCTTCTAGTAAAAAGAAGCAGAATGGAATGGGAAACTATGTTCACTCCAGATTTAGTTAATCTGGCAAACCAGCTCTCTTGTACTCTAGATGAGTCACCTAAAAGGAAGACCGACAACATTCTAATTCTTCGACTCTAGCAAATGAAAGACCCCGAATGAGACCAAAACCCTTTTAGTTTCTGATATTATTGCAAAGAGCCAGAACATTAGAAAAGAGATTGTTATGAATGTAAGCACTTTAGATGCCTTCAGTACTTTAACCAGCCTTTTCAACATCCTCCTAATTCTCAATGATGGAGCTCCAAGGATGGGGCTCTTCCCAACTGTCCCTCTTAATCAGCTTGGAAAATGTTTCTCCACATTAGGGATAAATATCTTCCAGTCCTGAATGATACCTGGGCCACACTCTTGGTGCTCAATCCCAATACTATAAAACAGCCACTGTCTCAGAGTACTAAAACCGTTCAACTAGTGGGGATCTTTAATGAACTTCAAGAGGTTCCTCTCTCTGAACCTACTCCCTTTTATTTAGGCCCTTTGAGAGATAGACATTCTTTTCTCCTTAGTTCCTCTGCCTCTATCTATTTCTTAGGTGGAGGCTTCCTAGAGAAGTATCATGCCAAAATTTCTTTCTCCCCAAAGGGGGAAATAATTCTAGATATTAGCAAGTAGTCATCGAAGTAACCAATCAGGTGAATTAAGTGACTCTTTGACATCTTTTATTTCTTCTGTCTCTGATGGTACTAGAGCTGATTCTGGAAACACTGATCATTTGTCCCTATTGAAACAGCTACCACTTTCCCTATGGGCTAAATCTCCAACTGACATTGGTAAATTTCACAGCTCACCTAATAGATCCTTTAAAACCTCTTTCCAGAATCCTTTCTAGGCATAAAGCCCTTAAAGAAGATTGCAAGGCTCAGGCCTCATTATCCCTTGTACCAGTCCCTGTAACACTCCTGTCTTTTACTGGTGAGAAAACTTAAGGGCTGAGGGTGGAGGTTTGACCAGGACCTCCGTACAATAAACAACATTGTTATCTCTCAACACCCTGTTGTTCCTAACCCTCATATGTTACCAACATCCATTCCCAATGGAAGTAAGTTCTTTACTGTAACTGATTTATTCAGTGCATTCTTTAGTATTCCAGTTGATGAAGCTATCCAATATATTTTCGCCTTCACTTGGGAAGAAAAACAGTTCACCTGAGCAGCAATGCCTCAAGGTTTTACTGAGAGTCCTTATTTCTCACAATACTGAAGGCTGATCCAGATGATATAAAGTTCCCTAGAGGTTCTACTTTGTTGCAGTATGTGGATGATTTGCTTCTTTGTTCTCCTTCTCAAGCCTCTTCACAGGAAGACAACATCCCCTTGTTAATACTTTTAGCCTTAAAGGGGCATAGTGTTGCCAAAGAAAAATTGCAGTTTGCCCAAACCCAGGTTTGATATTTAAGGCATCTGACATCAGATAGGGCTACACGAAGATCCAGATAAACTTAGGATATCCTAAATTTCCCCAAACCCAAAACTAAGTGCCAACTGTGAGGTTTTTCTCAAACTAGTTGATTATTGCAGAAATTGGACTCCAAAATTCTCTCTTATAGCCAAACCTCTATATGTTTTAACCAACAATAACAACTCCAGTCCAGTTTTGTGGGAAAAAACGTTATGACCCAGCCTTCAAGACCTTAAAGGCAAGTTTGATGAACTCACTTGCCCTTGGGCATCCCAATTAGCAGCTTCCCTTTTCCCTTTTTTTTTGTGGAAAAGGAAGGGAACTCATCCCAAAATATATGGAGCACCATTGACCCACAGGGTATTATAGCCAGCAACTGGACCCTGGGGCACGAGGACGCCCCCCTTGTCTTGAGCCATTTTAGCCACTGCTCTTCTGGCTAAGACCACTAAGAAAATCATAGGATTCCTTTAACCACTTTTGTTCCTCATGCAGTAGAAGCTCTCCTGAATTTCTCATCAGGCTTAACATTAATCAATCAACCAACTCACCTTCTGTGAAGTCATTTTGTTACTTGCCCCTCATATAGCTCTTTTACACTGTAATAACCTTAACCCTGCTATTCTTCTCCCTTCTGTCACTGATGAAGTCCCTCATGAATGCTTAATGTTGGTGGATCACCTCCTGTCTCCTTGTGAGGATCTACAGGAAGCTTCTCTGGGTGACACTGATTTCTCATGGTTGACTGATGGTTCTTATTTAAAAGGTGACAATGGCAAATTTTGTGCTGGGTATGCTATTGCAACTATAATACTTTTGAATTGTTAATGCAGAATTTTTACCATGGCTACTTTGGCCCAACAGGCTGAATTTTATGCTCTAACACAGGCTTGTACTTTACTCAAGGAGAAAACTGCCAATAGTTATACTGATAGCAGATATGTTTTTGGAGTGGCTCATGATTTTGGAATGTTGTGGAAGCAATATGGCCTTCTTACTTCTAGCAGAAATAAACTTAAAAATGGCCCCTCTGTTCAGGAATTATTGGATACAATACTTTTACCTGCTGCTTTAACTATTATTGAGATACCAGGGCATTCTAAACTTGACTGTCTGAAAGGAAAAACACCTTGCTGACATTTCCTCAGGGGATGCAATCCTTAAAGGGACCAACAGCAGCATAACCTCTGTCATGGTCCAAAGTGGTATTTCCCTAAATGATAACTTAGCAAAACTGGCTGGAGGACAGGAATAAAGATTCAGACATAGAGAATGGACTTGACATGGGGAGGGGGAAGGGTAAGCTGGGACGAAGTGAGAGAGTGACATGGACATATATACACTACCAAATGTAAAATAGATGGCTAGTGGGAAGCAGCCACATAGCACAGGGAGATCAGCTCCGTGCTTTGTGACCACCTAGAGGGGTGGGATAGGGAGGGTGGGAGGCAGGGAGACACAAGAGGGAGGGGATATGGGGGTATATGTATATGTATAGCTGATTCACTTTGTTATAAAGCAGAAAATAACACACCATTGTAAAGCAATTCTACTCCAATAAAGATGTTAAAAGAAAAAAGAAAGAAAAACTGGCTGGAAAAGTCTAACAATTGGCCTCAGAAAAAGAAAACAAGATGGGAAATTCAACAATTGTTGGTTTGATAAAAAGAGAAGGCTCTGGTTTGGACCAAATAACTACCAGTCCCACCTGAGACTCTAAAATTTCCACTCCTCACCACTGTACCTGTATTAAACCATTTGTCTACTGACAAAATGATATCTCTCATGAATCGATATTGGTGGGTTAACATTAACAAGGCTGCAGAAAGTACCTACTTCACTTGCCCACTTGTTTGAGGTACAACCCAGGGAAGCTTGTTCATCCTGCTTCTGGACATTTTAAATTGCCTAGTGGACAATTTGAGGTCTAGCAAATGGATTTCTTACAACTTCTTCTGTCTAATGGATATAAATATGCTATTATCATGGTCTGTATGTTTTCGCATTGGACTGAAGCCTTTCCTTGCAGACAGGCTACTGCTTCTTCTGTGGCTAAAGTCCTTTTGGAAAAGATTATCCTCCTCTCAAACTTCACAGTGATAGAGGAACTCATTTACTGGCCAGGTGCTTTGACAAGTCTGTGCTGTTTGGCTTGTTTCACTGCACTTTCACTGTGCTTACCACCCTCAATCCTCTGGTTTAGTTGAATGCACTAATAGCATTATTAAGACTCAATTAGTAAAATTTGTCGTGGCCCTGCAAATACCTTGACCAAAAACACTGCAATTGGTTCTTTTAAATCTCAGCTCCACCCCTTTTGGAACTCATAATCTCTCACCCTTTGAGATAATCACAGGATGTCCAATTCACTTGGCTCCTTCTCTTTTGTCCCACAACTGATAAAAAAAGAGAATCCAATTTTGCAAAGGTCTAATTGCTTCTACTAAAAATAACCATGTTTTGGTAGCCCAATCTTTTCATAGTGTGCCCTCAAAAGACAAAGACCTTAAGCACTATATCTTACAATCTGGAGATTTTGTGTATTGGAAAAAGACATCTCCAGAAGAACTCTCTTCAACCTTGCTGGAAAGGCTCCCATCAGAGTCTAATCAACCGTTGTACCACCAAACTCCAAGGCATAGACTCTTGGATTCACTTGACACACACAAGGAAACCACCAAACCCTTACTGGACCTGCACATCATCTGGTGGCCTGAAAGTAAGGATTCCCTGGAATTGAAGCAGATAGCAACTGGTGAGACAGCTTTCCCAAAATATCTGGACCAGGACTGTTGCAAGTTTGTCAACAGCCTTTAATAGTGATATAGTGCTTCTGATGATAACCAATGTCTGTGATCTTAAATATATATGGACTTTAGAAGTGCCTGAGAGTTCTCCCTCCATGTTACTTGAGTATGACCTCAATAGGTTTTTAATCTGTGTGCTGTGAGACACAACACCCAGTAAAAAAAATTTTTTTTTTTGGTCCATTGAGGGACAAAAATGTCCTGAACCTGGAAAATCTGACTCTTGATCAGCAACATTTTCAGAGGTAGATCTTGATCAAAGGGAAAAATGTAAACAATTAACAAACAGAAACCTCTATTTAATAGAGTTGGGAGACCAGAGGGTGTGCTTTCACACCCTCTGATAATAACAAAGCACAACAGGAAGAAGAAAGACTCCTTTCCTGGCAAGGACTCAGCCAATGAAAACCATGGACTGTTTGTTTGCCCTAGTCTTCCCAATTTCCTTTTCCCATCTATAAAATTGTTCTCCTTCCCTTGCCATGTGGAAACTTGCACATGGCTCACCACAGTTGCAGACCCCAAATTGCAATTCCCTGCTGATCCTGAATAAACCCATCTTTCCTGGAGAAATATATGGTCGTCTACTTGTTTTAGGTCAACAGACCCATTTTGCAATGTGTAAATCACAGTTGACTTAGGTAAAATAATTTCCTTTAAAGGCACAGAGCTTATAAGTAGTACAGCAGGGATGTTGACATAAAAAACTGAACATTAGTTGCCTCAAGTCTCAGAGACCTTTCATATTTATTAGGGAAGTAATGGTAGCTGTTGTAACAAAAAGTCCCAAATCTCAATGGCTTAATACCTAAAACAGTATTAATTGCTCAACTCTGAGCAACAAGTCTGTGGTTGTTGGGTGGTTGCTGAATAATCTGCTCCATGCGGTCCTTCAAGGGCTGTTTTCCTTCTATTTCATGCTGCTACCATCTTCAAAATGTGGCCACCAATGTCACCCCAGAAGGAAAAAGAATAAAGTGGAGATTTATATGGGCCAGGCTAGAGGTGGTGCACACCACTTCTACCCTCATTCCCTTCATCTTAGTTCAGTCATATGGCTCCAGACTAATTCCAAGGGGGCTCAGAAATGTAGTTAAACTGTGTTCCCAAGGGAAAGATAAGATTTTGGGGAACACATATATGGTGAATTGTTTCATTATTTATGCTCAATAAGACACTGTGTTGCAAGTATAGCAGGCACTTTAATATGTATTTTCAGACTCAATATATGAATGGAAGAACGCATGATGGCTCAACCCCACAGTAACAACAAGCTAGTTATAAAAAAACCCAGAAAATCAAAGCTGGATTCATTGGAGCCATTAAAGTTAATGTTGGTTTATTTAAATCAGAGTGAGAGTGTGAGTTAATGAGAGTAGAGGCCTGGGAACAGTAATTGGCATATAGTAACTTATATGTGTTAGCTGTTATAATGACTCACCGATGGGTTTCCCCTGGTAGCCTTCAGTGAGACATCTCCAATCTCCACTGGCTCTGGTCTGTTCTTTCTGTTCCTCCTTAACCAAATTCTGGAGTTTTTAGTAATAATTGGTATTCTCTCAGTGGAGAGGAGGTGCTCCCTTAAACATTTGGGAAGCTCTGAATCAGTGATGATATTCTTAGACAGTCAGAAAGAGATCCTGGCTTTTTAACTGATGTTTAGCAAATTTGCAAGTAGAGATCCATCCAGGCTTATTTATGTCACTCTTCGAGGCCATGAATATTAATAAATTTTGCTAACAATGGGACAACTTACTAAGTGCTGAAATTTTTTTTTTTCTACAAAATTCTCTATGGTTTATGGGGGATGCCATTTTATCTTCGGAAGCACTTGTCCTTACTAGGCTGTGTCCTCATTGTGGGATGTCTTACCAGTCCCTCTATTTAGCAAATTATCCCTCTCTCTTGGTGTTGATGTTTTCCAGCCAGGACAAAAGGATATGAGTTTAGGGGTCTTGGGATAAAGGGCTGAAATGCAATTAGCTTTCCTGTGGAGATTGTATGATGAATGTGAAGCAGGGTCTGAGATGCAGAAATAGAGAAAGAACCTGAAAGAATGAGGTTTCATGGAGGGGATCACATTTGAAATAGGAATGATGGGTCATTCCTGTCAGAGGGACTCTGCTAATTGGGCACAATGTATCCAGCAATGAGGTCTGGGTTGGAAGAAACAGGAGATACCTCTTGGTCAGAGAGATCATCTGATGACCTTGTCAAGGAGTTTGGACTTGGCTCTGTGGACAGTGGGAGCCACTGAAGGTGTTTGAGCAGTAGAGTGAATGACCAGAGCTATGCCCTGAGAAGCATAATCTAGCAGTTGAGGAACCTGGATTTGAGCAAAACAGTGATGCGAGTGTGGCAGTGGTCCAGTGAGACAATGGGAAGTACTCTAGTTGTCACAGTAGGTGGAATGAGGCCAAGAAGCTAAATGCCAGACCCAGGACCAGCTCTTTCTCTGCAGCACACCACACAACCCCAACCCCAAAGACTCTTACTGTAGAGCAGCAGTTCTCAGTCTTGAGTGTGTACCTGAACCAGCTGGAGGGCTGTTAAACTCAGATTTCTGGGTCCTACCCCAGAGTTTCTGATTCAGAAGATCTGGGGTCGGGACTGAGAGCTTATATTTATATCAGGTTCCCAGGGAATGCTGGGTTGTTGGTCTGGGGCACATTTTGAGAACAACTGGGAAACAGATCAGCTTTGCTGAGAACCTGAATAGTCTCACAGAGATGCAGTACCAAGCTCAGTTCTTTGCACACATGCACATTTGTCTACTCAGGTGTGGTCACATGGCAAAGTGGCCTAAATGGAAGCCTGTAGCTCCTAAACTGGTGTCTCATTCCTCTGGGTCTCCCAGGCTTTACAATTCAGTCTCCACAAAAAGGTAACTGACCTGCCTTTGGATTGGCTCAGAACCAGTAGGTAGCAGAGCCTCTGAGAAGGGGACATGGCCAGGGGCTGAAGAAATAGTGACTGCACGGGGAGAGAGGTTGTTAATGGGGAAAAATGGTGGTATTAAGGACCGCTTTTGCTGATTTGTTACAAGCTCCTAAGATTCAGGCCCTGTGGAGTGATGGGTGGGATGAGGTGGAGGTGGAGGGGAGTAGGGAGGAATGAGGAAAAAGAATGGATTCAGCAAGAAGAGGAAACCAAGAAGAAAGGGAGCATGAGGATGAAGAAAGGAAAAGGAGAAAGTCAGAGAGAGATGAAAAGGAAAGAGAAAGCTGAGGTCTTGACTGGCTGTAGCCTTGTTCACACAAAGTTTGAATTTTCAAATTCTAGAGTCACTTCTCTCCATAACCACAACAATATTAAAACAAGGGTGGCTACTATTTCTTGCTATGAGCTGGGGACTTTATATATTTTCTTCATCAAAATCTTATACAACCCTGCAAGGTAGGTTTTACTGCCTGCATTTTAATGATGGGGAAACTGAAGCTCAGAGAGGTTAAACTCTGGATTAACTGCTCCCCGCCCTGTGCACTTTCCCTCCTGTCTCACCCTCACTTGCAGGACACTAGGTCCAGAGGGAGGGTGAGGATTGCCAAGCAGCACCATGGACGGCAGCTCTGAGCTGTGAGGTAGAGTGAGAGGTAGTTGCCTGGAAGTGGTGGGCAAGGCAAGCTAATGCAGAGCTACTTGTTCATACCACACCTGGTTTGGTCAGGATTAGAGTCCTTCAGTTCAGAGCCTGGAGTTGACAACCTTGATCACTCAGCCATGCCCTCCTTACCACTCAGCTGTTTTTGTTGTTGTAGCTTTTTTCGTTTTATAGTTTAGTATCATTTCTGTCTCAGCAGAGGACCCCACTTCTCGATTCACAAGCTGTAGGCTCCCATGATATCCTTCATCTCTACCTACAAAAGAATGTTTCTTGGGCTCTTCCTTTTTTTTTTTTAATTTAAATTGAAGCATAGTTGATTTACAATGTTGTGTTAGTTTCAGGTATACAGGAAAGTGATTCAGTTATACATATATCTATATATTCTTTTCCATTATGGCTTATTACAGGATATTAAATCTAGTTCCCTGTGCTATACAATAGGACCTTGTTGTTTATCTATATTTTTGGGGGTTCTTTCTAATCTGTTTTTCTATTAACTGTTGCTATTTCCTGAGGCCCCGCCCTCTGCTGAGATGGACATGAAGATGCACTGCCCAGATCTTCCTTCAGGAAAGGATTTGTTGCCCAAATTTCTGAGTGCTTTTGGCATAAAGCCTTCAGCTGTCTTCAGGGATTCCCTCAGCGGCAGGGTCACCTTGGCTGGGGTAGCAAGCAGCCAGTGGCTGATAGAGGCAGAGGTGTCAGGGTTCACCTGTGAGTGCTCCACAGTGTTGGCTGCATGACTGCCTGACATCTCCCCTGCCCATTCCTACTTTCATTCCCTTCCTTCCACGGGTGTGGATTCCAAAGGCAACCCCCTGGTGAACATCCTGCCCAGACTCCATCTCAGAGTTGGCTTCCTGGGGAACCCAAACTGCGATGTCCATCAATTACTTGGACCTCCCTCACTCCTTTATCTCAATCCTGTTTATTTTAGAGAATCTGAACACAAGTGCAATCTTGTTTTCCTGCCATTTATCTTACCTTCTCTGATGACACTTATATTTTATTTTTTCTGCTATTAGGAAAAAGTGCTGGCAAGTCTCTTGGGTGGTTTCTGAGAGATGGTAACACAAAGCCAGTCCTTTTGCTTCTAGGGTGTTATCTGACAGATTTTTTTACATGTGTGAGATGACATTGGAGCATGGTGATTGCCAGAACACAGTTGGCAATAGCAAATCAAGGGATACAGGCTGAATGTTCACCAAAAGGGACATGTCTACACAAACCATATTAATACATGATCACAGCACACCTCTAAAAAGAATGAGAATGCTCTCTCCCTCTGATTTGAAGTGATATCCAATATATACTGTTAAACAAAAAAGTCAAGGTACAGACCAGAGTGTGCAGTCTACTGCCATTTATGTGAGAATATGTTTAAGTATATGCTGTGTAGCTAGAAAATGCATCTAGGCCTATGAACAAGAAACTGACAACTGGCTACCTGTGGGGCAGGGAGCTGGGAAACCTGGAGGACAGTGGTGGGAAGGAAGATTTTTTCATGGTTTCCTCTTTGTATTATGTGAATTTTGAATTATGTGGATTTTGTACTATGTGGTTTATCAGCTTGTTCAAGAAATAAGTTTAACACATCCATAATAAGCCATAGAGGCAATTATACTTTTTTTTGGAGAATGGCAGGGAATGAATATTTTTAGTTGCTTGGGGCTGCTAGGAAGGATGCTGGCATGCATTTTGTGGATGGCGGATATCTGAGTGAGCTCTGACACAGTGGAGCTTTGGAGGAGAATGGCTGGGAGAGTAGGTGAGGGGTCTAGACCCAGATCTGCTGGGACTGAACTTGGCATGGAAGCAAGGGATTGTCAGGTGCATGCCCCTCCCTCAGAGGATCATGCTGACCTAGACACACAGCTTTGTTGTCATGCAGCTGCTATGCCAGCTCAACAGCCCAGAACTGAGTCTGCCCAGTGCACCTCAGGGGGACCAGTCCTCTCTGCAGCAGACCCTGCCTGCAGGGCTCCTCCTGCCTTGCCCAGGAAGTGGACTGTCTCCCTTTTGGTCTGAGTGAGCCATTTGGCCTCCTGGATGATTGAGGAAGTGTGGGCAAAGGTGGCCAAGGGTGTGAAACGACCTCTTGCTGATTTGGCTGTTAGTGGTTTGGAACAACATGTACACACTTCATGCCAGTGGCTGCCAGAGTGGTATTTGCAACCAGAGCCCTCTCTTCTGAGCTTTATAGTGTACATCCAATTGTGTCTATGACGCCTTTGTGTGGATGCCTCATAGAAGCCACGTCATCAGTGTGCCCTGAACTAAACTTATCCTCTCCCCACTTCACCCTCCCCCATCCCCTCAGCTCACAGTCTGTCTTGGTATTGGCCAGAAACCGAAGTGTCATTCCTGACACCCTTTTCCATCACCTCTCCTATATTTTTCTAAACTGCAAGTCACACCTCTGCCTCGAGCTATTCTGAAGCTGTATTGCCTGTGGGACAAATTCCAAGCCCCTTAGCATTTTTTGCAAGTCCCTGCAGCCTGGCCTCACCTGTCTCTCTCACCCCATCTCCAGTACCTACCCCTCCATGCTTCCCTTCACTTCTTCTGCTTTTTTTCGTTAAACTTTTATTTTTTCTATCTTTTTAAAATTAATTTTTATTGGAGTATAGCTGTTTTACAATGTTGTGTTACTGTCTGCTGTACAGCAAAGTGAATCCGTTATATGTATACATATATCCCCTCTTTTTAAAATTTTCTTCCCATTTAGGTCACCACAGAGCATTGAGTAGAGTTCCCTGTGCTGCACAGTAGGTTCTAGTCAGTTATCTACATTATACATAGTAGTGTATATATGTCAATCCCAATCTGCCAGTTCATCCCACCCCTCCTTCTTCCCCAGTATCCTTATGCCTGTTTTCTATGTCTGCTTGAGTTCCCATCCACTCCTAACCTGGGCGGCTCCGGCTTGCCTTTAAACACTCAGCTCAGGGGCCACACCTCTGTGGGTTCTTCCCGACTTCCATTCTGGGGTTTGTGCCCCCTTTCATGTGCCCCTACAGGGCCCCCTACCACATGCCTCTGCATAGCACTGGTCACTCCGTGGGTCATTGTCAGCTTGCCACCCCCGGGAATCTCTGGAGTGCAGAACGCACTGTTGGGTCATCTCTGAGTCTTCAGAGCCCAACACTGTGCTGGACACCAGAAGGGACTCAGCCAATGTAAAATGAATGAAGCACGTGACCCCTAACCTCCCATGCTGTTAGGGAGGAGCCCAAGACCACGCAGCTGGCTGGTGATGAGCCTGAGTTAGACCCTTCCTCATGAGAGCCCAGGGCTCTGAACCCTGCAGGGTGGGCCTTGTTGTTGACTCACAGCTCACAAGGAAGTGGAAATACCCAGTAAAAGTACTTTATCAGGTTTCTATGGTCTATTTTTTTCCATTCCAAGTGGATTTCTCTGAATTTCCCAAGCTTCAACTGCTATGAAATTGAAGAAGAAAGTAATATGAATTTACTGGGGTCCTTACTTTGAGACAGTTTCTTCTCTCGACTTCACATTAAAAATAACAAACCTCTAGTGTGGGGACCTAGAAGCTCATTTCCTGGTATGATAAATCTCATCATATTTCTGGGACTGATTTCACCACTAATTAAGGATGTATTATAGCTGCCCTGCTCCCACCCACCTCTCTCGTACTGACAGGACTGGCCCCGGGAGAAAGCAAGTGAGAAACTGTCTAAAAATAAAGCAGATCTGCAAGCCCATCCTCAAGAAAGTTGTAGGTTTCCCTTTGGACTTGAGTGGGACAGAAGGAATGCAGAGGCAGAAACTTCTGAGGGATGCAGAGGGGAGTAGAGCTCCCGTGACTGTCCTTCTCCAAAGCCATCTGGCTTCCCCACTTGACTCCAGGCTCCTATCTTCAAGGGTCACAGGCCCGAGCCCAACAGGAAAGAGACAATCTGAAGAGATACCACATCTCTGCGGTTTCCTCCACCTCATCAGCTAAGGCCACATCTCCTCATGGGTGGGGAGGGTCCCAACCAGCCTATGGTAATTGAGGTCAGGATAGAGGTTCTGTCTTAGTTTGGGATGCCATCATAAAATACTATAGCCTGAGTAGTTTAAACAACAGAAATATATTTCTCACAGTTCTGGAGGCTGGAAGTCTGAGATCAGGGTGCCAATACGGTCAGGTTCTGATGAAGGCTTTCTTCCTGGCTTGTGGATGGTTGCTTTCTTACTGTGTCCTCACGTGGCAAAGACAGGAAGGGAGAGAGTGAGTAAGGCCTCTGGTGTCTCTTATAAGGGCACTAAACCCTCATAAGGTCCCACCCTGATGTGAAATAAAATTCACATTTTATGGCAAGACAAGAAACATTTAAACATAAAATATTTTTCTGTCTGTTGGCCTCCTCTCTCCTCCACTACTGTGCATTGTGTATCTGCATTTTGCATCGACCAAATGTCCCCCATCAACAAAAATACCTGCTCAACCGTAAAAAGCAGCATTCTCCTAGCATCAACAGGACAACTCCTTAAAAGATAACATTCCTTCTTAATCTTGTAAGGGGTCATGATGACGCTTAGCTCTGGATTGTGTAAACTGTCAATAATGAGTCATTTAATGTACAGCCCTCTGTCTCAAAAAACTAATATAACTGACTTCTAAAGGGTGGAACAGTATCCAGGGTGTATACAGTATAAAAAGCCTAAGGTTTGTGCTCTTCCTTGTATGGAAATCACACCTTGATTAAAACAAAAGCATGTGAGAAAAAAGTCTTAAGTTACATTCCAAATACAAATAATTCATTGCCGGTATGTCTTGTAGACTTTTGAAGATCTCTGGATGTCCAAAAGCCAAATGTGTATCTTAGGTTTCGCTGATGCTGAGCGGTCTCATTCCTGACAAAAGGCAATTATTTGCTCATAATCACAGTGTTTAGTGATGAGGAAGCAATATCTTAAGCATTTCACACCCTAACATATTATTTTGGCTATATTACTTGTTCTGGTATGTTTTAGGAAATGGGGTTTGGGTTGACATGTAACACATAATGTCCAGTTTAAGTCTCATGTTTACTTCACAGGTTTCTTGTGTGCCCTGGAATTCAATAATGTATGTAAAGAATGCAGCCCTGGGCTGGCACAGGGCAGGTGCTCAGTAAATAACATGGTTAATTTGTAACAGAAACCCACCGTCAGATGAGGGACCCTGAGGCTGGCTGGGAAGTGGGAGAGTTAGAGGTGAGAGCATGCAGAGCAGGACGTGCCTGGGGGTGGGCACGGGGGCCACACTGGGCCACAGTAGGGGCCTAGATGTCAGCTCTGGGGGAGGCACCCGTGTGGGACCAGTTGTGGGCCTGGTGGTGCCCAGCATGATCCAAATACAGGCTAGAGGGACGTTGGCCGGCAGTGAGTGTGAGCTCTGAGCCTGCTTGGGGCAGCTTTCTCAGCTGGATGGCTTGGTCAGTCATTTACTCATTTATTCTTTTTTTAGTATATGTATTGGATGCCTGGGGTAGCTAGGCATCATTCTTGCAATTATGAGTTGGGGGGATACAAAGAGGATAAGACTATTTGCCTCCAGGTTTGAGTGCTACTTACAGAAACAACAACTACGGAGCACTTCTGTACCCCAGGCCCTGGGCTGAGGGCTTGAAGTGGATCTCATCATAGCTTTATGACATCATAGAGGCTGTTATAGCTTCATTTACAGAGGAGGAAACCAAAGCTCAGGGTGCCAACCACCTCCCCAAGTCAGAAAGTTTGACTGTAGAGTCTGCATTTTTATGGCCACAGTAGAAAAAAACATGCACAGCCAGAAAGAAAATTACATGAAATTCTAATCTATAATGATGGTGCCTGTTAGCATTATGAGATTTTAGAGAATATTCTCATATAAATACACACGAATTCCAGGCATGTGTCATGGAAGGGGTCAACTTTGCCTGTCCCAGAAAGGGGAGGGGCCAGATTTCCAGTCAATTGTCTTTCTGAAGACTCCTCCTCCAAGGTGTTTCTCCACAGGGATCATTCGTCTTTGCCCTCCCTTTTCTGGGACAAATCCACATTTTCTGTTATAGGTGGAATTGTGTCCCCAAATTCCTATGTTGAAGTCCTAACCCCCAGTGCCTCAGAATACGACTTTGTTTGCAGATAAAGCCTTTAAGGTGGTTATTAGGTTAAAATGGGTCCTCATCCAATCTGATAGGTGTCCTCATAAGAAGAGGAAATTGGGACACACAGAGACACCAGGGACCTGCACCCACAGTGGAAAGGCCAAGTGAGGACACAGTGAGAAGGTGGCCATCTGCAAGCCAAGGAGAGAAACCAAACCTCCGGGACACCTTGATCTTGGACTTCCAGCTTCCAGAACTGTGAGTAATGACTTCCTGTTGTTTAAGCCTCCCCGTCTGTGGCATTTTGTGAGGGCAGCCACAGCTGACTAAGACCCTCTTCCTGGGCATGGTTGGCACTCCTCACAGGGCTGATGGGTGGACCTGGAAGATTTAAGAAACCTGGCTGATTTTCCATCAGCA
>NW_006788189.1:2118015-2137605 GCF_000442215.2 Lipotes vexillifer
CAGCAGGAAATTTCAGAGATGGTACATCTCACAGAGTGGAACCAGGCGTGCAGAGTTACCCAGTTTTCTCCATCACCCACCTCCGGAGAACTCAGTTGGAACAAAGCAAGTATAAGAAGGAAGGTCAGATTGGGAAGCCAGAGCTGGTGGTGTGGTTCTGTTTCTCTGGAGAAGCCTGACGGATGCAGAGGCCTTTGTGTTGCATTTGGGACAAGAGAAGAGTCTGAGCAACACTGGACGGCCAGGAGGGGTCAAATGCAGCGCCAGTGTCTCCAGCTCCAGCTGTCTCTGACGCCAGGACAGTGGGAGCACAAACAGAAGGGCTCATGGGAGCAGAGGAAAGTCTGATTCAGACACTTTCCTCAGTCTGGGAGGCTGAATACAGGTAAAGGTGAGACTGCCATGGTGCTCCAAACTGCTATCCACCTGTTCCATCTCTACCACCACCAACACCATGTACAGCATTTCAGATTTGAAATGATTTCAAAGGAAATTTTCAGGGACGATGGAGATGCCATCCAGCTACAAAGAGGGTGGGAGAAGGACATCCTCTCCTTTTTCATTTCACAAAGACAATGTGGGGGAGGGGAATATTGGTTCTTTGGGCTGGTTGCGTAATTAAAATGACATAAGGCAGATTAACAAGAGAAACACAAATTTAATTCATAGGCATGGGAAATTCACATGAGCATGAGAAATTCCAAGGAGAATAAGGCTAGATAGGATATATACTTCACATGGGCCTATATAATTTTGGGAATGGGCAAGTCTGAAATCCATTGGACAGGATGGCAGGCTGAAAACTCATGCAGGAGCTGCTCTTAAAGTTTTGATTCTGAGGCGCACTTTCTTCTTTGAGAAGTTTTGTCTCAGGAAGGTGACATTTATGAGGCAGCTGTTGGTGTCACTTGACCCAGTTTCACACAGTTCCAGGGCTCTTTGGAAGCACATCACAAGGTCCTTGGAGAACGAACCTCCATCAGAATCATGAAGAGGGCCTGTTAAAAGCAGGTGGCTGGGTCCCACCCTTAGGGTTTCTTACTCAAGTCTGGGTGCAGTAGTGTTGCTAGTCATGGGATACATGTTGAGGACCGCAGCTTAGGATGCTTCTGGCTGCCAGAAAACAGAAGCCTAAGCCAAACGGGCTTTGAAGTAAAGAGGATTTGTGATCCTTACAAGAAGGGAGCCTGGAGGTAGGGCAGGTTCAGGGTTGAGTGAGCCTCCAGGTCATCTGGGACCCAATTCCTTTTAATCTCTCCTTGCCAGCTCTTTGTGACCTTGGCTTCATGGTAGCAATATAGCTGCATCTGCTTCAGACATCACACTGTTAATTCATAAAGTCACTGAGGAGAGAGCACTGCTGTCCCAGTATTCCAGGCCTGAGTCCTCATTCCCTCCACTCACACTCCCATCACTTGAACCTGATTAGTTCCCATGTCCACCTCTGAACTAATGACTGAAGCCCAGCAGGGCACAATCCAGGACCTGAGTGTGGGAGAGGCGGGTACCCAGTGAACTCTGGGTGCTGTTGGAAAGGGTGAAGGGGGAGCAGATGCTGGAAGGGGGACCAACCTCTCCCAATTTGCCTGGCACCTTCCTGGTTTTAGCACTGAAAGTCCTGCATCCTGGGAACCCCCTCAGTCTTGGGCAAACCTGGATGGATTCCATGAAATTGGCCATTGTGAAACTCCATCAGAACAGATCAGCGGTATGTACGTATTCCTCTACTGCAGGGTGGTAGGGAGTGACAGAGGGCGGGGGGAGACCAGACAGATGTGCTTTGGAATCCCAATTGGTAACATTGGGTAACCTTCTTGTGAAGGCTAGTCTCTGTGAGCTTGGTAACTTGTCTACAAAAGTAGATGAAATCTTCAGTAGTTTTATTGTGGGGATTCAGTGAGGTTGGGGATGAGGGCCTGGAGCACATAGTCAGGAACCCAGTAAAACCTTACCTACTCAGGGCCTCAGCCCAATGCCAGACCAGAGCTCCCTAAACCTACAGTCCTGGTGAAGTGTATTCAAGATGATGCAGGAAGGAAAGTATTTATTTGTCTAAATGTTCATCAGTGTGTTAGTGAGGGTGGCTGGGACTGGATGGAAAATGTGTGCACTGCTTCATTAAGAACTTTTCACATTAATGATTTTCTTTCTTCCTTACACTAAAGCTCAGAGTGAAGTCTGTTCTACTTGTCAGAGGGCTCCTCACTGTAATAGGCGTTAAGGATACCCGCTGTGATCTGCGCCCCAGAGAGTAAAGGAGAAAGAGGTGGTGTGTGTGTGTGTGTGTGTGTGTGTGTGTGTGTGTGTGTGTGTGTGTGGAGGTCTTATCAGGACAGCTGCTCATGTGTCAGATGAGAGGCGTCTCCAGAATTATTCTGAGCTCTGAAAAATATGCTTTCTTCCTGGATCGTTGAGGCCAGGACCCTTTCTCTCCATTGAGCCGACATGGTGGGTGGAGGACACCTGGATGCCTAGGGTGAGAGGCCAGGCCTTCCAGGGCAGGACTGCCCCAGCCCAAGGATCTCACCAACATATTTAGAAGACAGAGCTGGTAAAAAGGGAGAATGATAATGGGGCCATGGGTTCACATAAATTTCCTAACAGGATCATTTTCCTGAAATGAAGATGGACTGCGAGTTGTTCTCTTCAACTACAGGAATAATAAACACTCTCTACTATAGATCAGTTTTCTTAACTACAGGCAGTGTTGTTACCTATAAAATGCCTCACACGGACTCTATGTACTGTCCCCATTACTGTACCATAAAAGCTGCAAGCAGACGGTTATTGCCAGTGTTAGCTTTTAGCGACTGAAGGGATATTAGATTTATTTAAAAAAAAAATCACACACACACACACACACACACAACGGATTTATTGGACCTCAACAAATGTTCTTTTAACAAAAATCATAATTTTAAATACTCTTCAAAAAGTGGCCTCATTAACTCTTATACCAGATCCTGTATTTAAAGAAAATTCCAGTTAAGTGGGCTCATTGTCTTCTCTTTTCATGAAAGATGATTTTTAAAATGGAGTTAGCAATTGCCTTGGAAAACACATATTCTTCATTCTTTTTCCAGATCTGTCTGTCCCTCTGTGCTTGTGGTTTCTTGCTGAGGTCCTCATAGTAAAGAGTTTGCTCAGATAAACTTAGTTTTAGAAGTGAGACCTTTTATGCTGCCATTGATCACATTGCAGTGTAATTTGTTCTCAAGTTGTGTCCCCTCTAAACTGTGAGCTCTTCCATGTACGAACGTCATAGTGTCTGTGTCCCTAGAGCCTCAGATGATGTTAAGAACGATAGGCACTCGATGGTTGCTGAGTAGAATTGAATCACAGCGGTCAATCTATAAAGGAAGCTTGATGAACGATTCAATTACATGTGTGCAAATTCAGGGGCAATTATTATTGATTCTCATTTGCTGCAATCAAGGGTGAGCATGAGAGTAAAACAAATTCATGGTAAACCCTGGTAATAGAAATGCAAGCAAAGCCCTAGCTCATGAACTTGGATATTTTCTCTGCTGTGGTTAATACTTCACCTGACTGGTGAAGATCAGAACCATGGACATAAAGACCACGCTGTCAGGGCTACAACACTAGGGCAGGGATGGACAGTAAGAAGATGCTTTTCCTGCATCCAGAATGCCCTCATGCTATCCACTGGCCTGGTTACTTTTCCACCCTTTGCCACCCAACTCAATTCTCAGGCTCCCTTGAAGTGGTTCATGATTATGTTGGGGCCCAGGGTAGGCTACCCCAAAATGGGCCTCAATGGCATATTGATTATTTTGAATTCAAGTTACTTAAGAAACGGCTGATGCAAGAGGGACGCTCTGACCCCCCTTTCTGTCTTCCTAAAAACAGGAAATATGTCTCTTGTGTGAAAGGTGTCCCCCCCGCCTCCCACCAGATCTGGAGGTAGAAGGACACCCTTATCACCAGAGATGGGGAATTCTGGCTGAGAAGCCTGCATTAACAAAACTTGTTATTTCTTTAATTTATTACCTCAAGCCCGAACTCTGTTTAGATTCTTCACTAATTGGGCACCCAAAAACTTAGTTTCTTTGTCCTGTCAATTGCTCACAAATTTATTGTTTCTTTGTCTAAAATGTATTGTTGTTTAATGCTGTTTTGGGGGTTTTAGGAGAGTTTTGGGAGACAGCAGAGCTAAATGCTTTTTTCAGTCTTCCATTTTTAACCAGAAGTTTTGGCTGTGAAAAAACAAACATGATTTTCACTGAGAAAACTGAGATGAAACTGGTTAAATTGGCTGGGTTTTGTTTGCTTTTTAAGACAATAGAAAGTGTCGTTGAATGGAAAATGTTTCGTGGGGAAGTGAGATTTGAGATATACTTTGAAGGATACAGAACTGGGCTTCTCAGAGCATAGTATAGACTATCAGGGTGAGGAAAATCTCAGGGTTTTTCCTCACTTTGACATTTCCTAATCATAAAGGACTTACTACTAGAAACTCAGAAGCTAAGTAGTTGATGGCTTTGTTTTTCAGATGGTGTTCTCAGATCGAAGCCCGCTCTCCTTGCTGCCCACAGAAGCTCAGGCCCAAGTGTCACTCCCGCCCCCTTACCCCACGCCCCAGGACCTCCCACAGCATCTGCTGCAGCAGCCCCACGCCCAGGAGCCCACTGCTCAGCAGCCCCAGGCAGCCCCATCGCTGCCCCAGTCAGACTTCCATCTCCTCGTGGCCCAGGTGAGTCCCACCGGGAGCACCAGGAGGAGGGAACGCTTAGGTCGCCCCGAGTTCCAAGCTAAATCGTCCCCTCCTTCTTTCCTGAAGGGCTCATCTTTGACCAACTTCTTCCCAGATGTGAGCTTTGAGCAGCAGTCCATGAGGCCAGGCCCAGCCTTTACTCAGCAGGTGAGTGGTCACCGGGGCCTGCTTCTTCCTTGGAGCAGGAACTGCCACAGTCAGGCCTCTTCCGTGCGTGGAACCCACACCAAACACACTCGGTACTGCACTTCTCTGACCTCAGGTGTGCTCAGCAGCTAGGAGAGCCTGGCACCGCCCCAGGCCCTGGTGCTGGCTGCCTTAGTTAATTGTCAGGCCTCAGCAGAGGACCTGTTTGAACAAGTGGTGGGAGACTTGTGATGACACTCTAGCCATAGAATTGTAGAGTCATTGTTGCTGGACGGAACCGTAGCAATTCACAGATCTATCTATCGTGTTGAGGAGACTCAGACCCAGGGAGGGGCTTTGCCTCAGCCTGAGTTGCTATGCCCTGCACAGTGTGTGGCCTCCTGGGAGCTCATCCTGGCTGGGGCAGGGGTCAATCCCGAAGGTACTTTCATTCAGCCTTTTTCTTTTTCTTTTTAGTTTCTCCCTAACACAGACCATTTTTTAATATCCCTAGATTTTATAGTATTCAATAATTATGGTTTGGGCTCCAGGTTATGTTATGGAGAGAAGGAAGAGCACTTTCCAGAACTTAATAATAATAATAATAATAACAGTAAAATAAATAAAGACAGATGTTTCCTGAATAGGCCACAAGGAAGCATTATGGTAAGAACCAATAGTCCTGGCCTCCCCAATTTCTAAAGAAGCCATTTGAGTCTAGGTGAGTCAGTGTGTTTCTGAAAAAATGATGGAAACTCCTACTTTTGAAAGATTTTTTAAATGGTTTAAAAATTAATTTCAGGAACAGCACCTAAAGTAGGCCCCAGAAACTGGGAACTTCATGGTGATCTGTACATACTGAAGTTTCTCTGGTAGTCAAAGGTTATATAGTTAATAAATTTTCATTAACAAAAAAAATAAAAATAAAAAAGATAAATAAAGTAGACCCCAGTTCTAACCCATCCTCATAGAGGCTTTCTCACAGAGAGGGGCTTGCCTGTGGTTCCTCCCTCTGAGTGAGAGAAGAAGGTTCTGCTTTCTCATTTTTCTAGAAACCAAAGAGGAAAAGAGCCCATCACTTCCTTGGTTACAGACAGGGCCTTTGAAGGGCTCCACAGGTGGTAGTTTCCAGATGCCTTTGTATGCTGGGCAGGGGAGGTGGCTGAGACCAGAGGGCCTGCAGAAACCATGGCCAGTGGTGTCTCCTGGGATGGCATAGAGGGCCATGCAGCATGCAAACAGGGACAAGTGTGGCCCTCAGGGACCCCTCCTCTACTGCAGCATCCCCCTGCCTGAGCAGAATGTTCTGTGTAGGCTGTCGCAGCAGCCGGGCACTCTGGGATGTTAGAGAGAAGGGACTGTAAGAGAGCGTTCATGTCTGGTTTTGCTCTGGGAGCACACCTCACTGTTCTGTCCTTGGAAACAGAGACTGTCCCTTACAACATGACCTTTGATGCTTCCAGGTGCCCCTGGTGCAATAAGGTCCCCGAGAACCACAGGACTCCTTTCATTTGAGACCAAACTTGTATTCCAACTGCGGGAATTTCCCAAACACCATCCTGACAGGTGAGGGCTGCTTCTTTTATTAAACTGTGTTTCTACAGATACCACTGTAAGACAGTTTAGACAACATAATATTATATAAAGCAGAAAATGAAAGGCCTGTAGCTCAACTTTACCTTTCTGAGATGCAGGTGTCCAGCCCCGGAGCCTGTGAGGCAGTGAGGAAGGGGTCTGGTGACCCAAGCCTTTTCCGAACTACTTAATTTCCTGTGATTGACAACTGTTCCAAGGGAGAAAACCTGCAAAACTGGGAGTTGTGGGACTGACTGAAAAGAACATAGATTCCAGAGCAAAACCGTAGGCCCAGGAGTGGTTGGGACACAGGTGATGACTGTCCTGGTTGGGAAGATGACAGGAACGGCGTTTTGGGGGTTGTCATCAGTTGTGTCCTCTTAGTTACCTGGGCCCTCACGCCTCCTAATCTGCATTGTTTTCCCCTCCCGCTGCTCTTTCCAGAAGACTCGAGCACCAGCCTGTTCAAAGACCTTGGCAGCGCTCTGGCAGGCATGCCCGAGGTCAGCCTAAATGTGGACACTCCGTTTCCATTGGACGAAGAGCTCCAGATCGAACCCCTGAGCCTGGACGGACTCAGCATGTTAAGTGATTCCAGCCCGGGCCTGCTCGACCTCTCTACTGAAGAGACATTTCGAGCTGACCGACTGTGCAGAAGGGAACGGAACAGGAGGACTTATTTCTGAAATAGCTAAAACAGAACGGAATAGAATGGAGCCAGCTGCAGCCCTGGGCGTTAGTTATCCCAGGCTTCTGACATGGAAGGAACCAATTTCTTGGCTCCCAGCTCTCAGACGAGGTCCCATCTCAGACCCTGTGGCTCATTCTACATCGCAGAGCTGGGCGCCGTCCCTCAGGCCTGCGGCACAGGTCCTGTTGCTGCGGGCAGGCTGCTGTGGGGCTTCCGCTGAATTGGTCGTCACCGCAACCGTTACATCTTTTACTGGCCATCTGATCGGTCAATGTGTAAAAATATAACAAAAGGCCTCAGGAGCCTTGTGAAGTACTCAGAACCACTGATCTCAATCAACACTGAAGAAAGGACCCGGAGTGTGGGGCGGTTAGGGGCCACAGGCCTTTGGAAGTTGGCTCAGCATCCAGCAACGGTACCACAGCCCCACGATGCCTTCTCTGATCCAGCCATCGTGCCTCAGTGGCGGCAGGATGTTCCAGGGCAGAGTGGAGGGCCAGGGCTCTCTCAGAGGTCTCAGTTCTAACATGAAGAAGGCTGTTTACCACAAGTCCAAGAACAGACGAGTTAAGCAAACTGAATTCTAATTTGTTCCCTCCCCCCACCGCCCCCAGTTTGTAATCTCTTTTCTGCTGCTTCAGAACCCCTTTTCCTATGGACAAGAGGAAAAGGAAGACTATTTTATTGCCACTGGAAAAAAAAAGTCCCCCGGTAATAGATGAGCCTGAAGAGAACGGTGCTTCTTCTTGGAGGCTGGGGAAGAGAGAAAGGGGGCTGCAGGTATCTCAGAGACACTCGAAGTCCTCCAGACAAGGTCCAGACCATACAGGCCTCCCTCTCATACAGACCAGCTGGAGGGAGTGGCTGGAGGTCTGGATCGGGCCCACCCAGCAGCTGTGCATCAGCAAAGGGAAGCTGTTTCTCTGTGGAATGGGGGTGGTTCATGTAACCCCGCTAGACCGTAAGCTCCTTGAGGGCAGGGACTGTGCCTTAGTCATCATCGAACCCCTAGCACCTAACAAGTGCCTGGTGCTGGGCAGGTGCTGCAGAAACCTGTGTCGGATGCACACGTGAACGAGTGAATGAATGCACGAATGAATGAATCTGCTTTGCTGTCAGGCAGTCTAATCTTTCACTGTTCCTGTTCCTTACAGAATCTTCTCAGAGCTTCAGCTTTTCTAACACTTGTGCCTGTGGTTAAGTTGAGCACACACTTTAATATGCTTTTAACACTAGGTGACCAAATCCACGTTTAGACTGCACACCCTGTTCTCCAGAGTATGCAGGTAGGTGGAAACTGTCTTCTGAGTGCATCCAGAATGGCTCAGCAAACTGAGGCCTCCTACCTGCCGGGACCTCAGGGGTCCTGGCCACCTCATAAGATCTTCCCTCTCAGACCCAGGTTTTGCTCTAGATTGCATTAGGAAGAGATTCATTATCTGAGGTTGAAGAAATAGTCTACAGTAAAATGAAGGCCTAATTTATGAAACCATCATTAGTCATCAGTACCTTAGCACAAAAAGGTATTACTATATTTCCACCATCACCTGCCCCCTCTCACTTAGTCCAGGCCAGCCCCTGACCAGAAACCTGATGGGTGGGTTTGGAAGCCATCTGGGGAGGAGGGTGGGCAACGGGGCCGAATGCGGGCATGGGCAGACAGCACAGAGAGGACAGACACACTGAAGGAGGGATGAAGATGCAGAACCTTTGCCCAGACAGCCGGTGTCCTTCCAGGAGACACCAGGGGTGTTGCTGAAGGGTGCAGACTGCTCCCACCCAGAGAAGCAAGGCTGCACCTTGTGGGTCTGAATCTGACACATGTGCCTGGTGGCCGGAGGGGTCTGTCACGGGGTCCTGGGCTGTTAACCTCTCCAGACATTGTCCCATTTCCTTCTGTCTTCAGGGGGTGTTCCTTCCTTCCAGTCTTTCCAGTAACCTCGATCGTGCACTGCTCCACCTTCACTGTGGAGCCCAAGTCTTACCGCCTCACGTTCACCCTGAACCCCCGCTGCTGAATTAGGAAGTCAAACCAGAGTCCTCCCTGCCTGAGCTCTGGCTCAGGGAGAGGCATTTGGCCTCCCCTTAGAAGCCATATTCCCAGTTAAACTTCCCGACTCAGAGGGCAGTGAGTTTTTGTTAAAGTAAAAGGACCTTACATCGTACACAGCACCCCAGTGTGCCAAAAGAAGCCAGATCCTGGCTGCCTTTCCTGTGTCAGAGACCCCCAAATCTGACCTGGCCTTTCAGACAGTAGTTGTGGCGCACGGGCTTAGTTGCTCCGCGGCATGTGGGATCTTCCTGGACCAGGGCTTGAACCCATGTCCCCTGCATTGGCAGGTAGATTCTTAACGACTGGGCCACCAGGGAAGTCCCAGTTCCTTCTTATTTCTGCTGTCCATCTCCCCAAGTGTAACTGCTACTGTCTTCTCTCCTATTCACCCCAATCCCACAGGTTTATGTTTAAAAAAATTCTTCAGGAGGGAGCCAAGTTAGATGAAGGTATTCAATCCTCCATCAGAAACCAGAAGAACCTTTAGGAATTATTTTTTACAAATACTCTCATACGTCTAATTCTTCTCTGGAGCATTCTGGAACCACAGAACCTAAGTCACAAGGAATGCAGTACATGAATATCTTTAATTTACAGCAACTGAAATTGTTTCAGGACGGGGGACCCCTTTCAGGGCCCAAGAGTGGGCCCTTGTCTAACACTCAGAAATGAAGTGTCCGAGGAGACACACGTGCTGACAAAGCAAGAGACTTTATTGGGAAGGGACACCTGGGTGGAGAGCAGCAGGGTAAGGGAAACCCAGGAAAACTGCTCTGCCACGTGGCTCGCAGGCTTGGGTTTTATGGTGATGAGGTTAGTTTTGGGTTGTCTCTGGACAGTCATCTTGCTTGGCCTATAGTCTGACTCAGGGTCCTTCCTGGTGGCATGTGCATTGCTCAGCCAAGGTGGATTCCAGTGTGAGTGTTTCTGGGAGGTTGGTGGGACATATTATGGGCTGGTGTCTCCCCCCTCTTTTGGCCCCTCCTGAATTCTCCAGATTAGTTTTCGGTGGCTGCACCATGTTCCTTACTGGGACCTCCTGTTATGTGACAACTCAGGCAAGTGGTTATCGTTGTGCCTGGCCAGGGTGGATGGTTTCACTCAATAGTTCCCTAACAAAATCCCATCAATGGCTTAGCTCCTGAGGGACTTGCTCGTTAGACAACCCGAGAGGTGGTGAGGTGGCTTGCGTGAGAGAGGGATGTCCTGGGACACAGGCTGTGTGCTCAGAACATTTTCATTGCATGTCTGGGAGAAAGGGGTGGTGGTCTGTCTTTCCTGGGAGCCCCACCACGGACTGGGCCACCAGGGAAGTCCCAGTTCCTTCTTATTTCTGCTGTCCATCTCCCCAAGTGTAACTGCTACTGTCTTCTCTCCTATTCACCCCAATCCCACAGGTTTATGTTTAAAAAAATTCTTCAGGAGGGAGCCAAGTTAGATGAAGGTATTCAATCCTCCATCAGAAACCAGAAGAACCTTTAGGAATTATTTTTTACAAATACTCTCATACGTCTAATTCTTCTCTGGAGCATTCTGGAACCACAGAACCTAAGTCACAAGGAATGCAGTACATGAATATCTTTAATTTACAGCAACTGAAATTGTTTCAGGACGGGGGACCCCTTTCAGGGCCCAAGAGTGGGCCCTTGTCTAACACTCAGAAATGAAGTGTCCGAGGAGACACACGTGCTGACAAAGCAAGAGACTTTATTGGGAAGGGACACCTGGGTGGAGAGCAGCAGGGTAAGGGAAACCCAGGAAAACTGCTCTGCCACGTGGCTCGCAGGCTTGGGTTTTATGGTGATGAGGTTAGTTTTGGGTTGTCTCTGGACAGTCATCTTGCTTGGCCTATAGTCTGACTCAGGGTCCTTCCTGGTGGCATGTGCATTGCTCAGCCAAGGTGGATTCCAGTGTGAGTGTTTCTGGGAGGTTGGTGGGACATATTATGGGCTGGTGTCTCCCCCCTCTTTTGGCCCCTCCTGAATTCTCCAGATTAGTTTTCGGTGGCTGCACCATGTTCCTTACTGGGACCTCCTGTTATGTGACAACTCAGGCAAGTGGTTATCGTTGTGCCTGGCCAGGGTGGATGGTTTCACTCAATAGTTCCCTAACAAAATCCCATCAATGGCTTAGCTCCTGAGGGACTTGCTCGTTAGACAACCCGAGAGGTGGTGAGGTGGCTTGCGTGAGAGAGGGATGTCCTGGGACACAGGCTGTGTGCTCAGAACATTTTCATTGCATGTCTGGGAGAAAGGGGTGGTGGTCTGTCTTTCCTGGGAGCCCCACCACGCTTAGCCCTGTTTCCGTTCTCTACCACCAACCATCTAAGGCATAAGTCAGAGCATATTGTTCCCCTGTTAAAATGCTCCAATACCTCCTCATCTCACCCAAACAATCCAGTGTTCCCCCATGAACCCCACAGCTTTGCATGACTTGGGCTCTGGCTCCCCGGTCCTCCTCCTTCTTCTCACCCAGGATGCACCTGCTGTACCTGTTCCTCCCATAGACCAAGGTCCCTCCTGTCTCGGGGCTCCTGCTCTGCTGTGCCCCTGGCCTGGAGGGCTCTGCTCTGGCACCTTCTTTCTGCTGGCACCCCACCCTCTGGTCTCAGGTTGAAAGCCTTTTCTGACCACTTCTCTGTCCCTCTGGCTGCTCCACATGAGGCCAAGCCTGGTCTGCGTGATGCTATCCCAGGTAACAGCTGTTCAACTGGGAAAGGAAGCTACATCCGGATTGCAGACATTCCCGTCGAGTGTGAGGGGATGCTAATGAGATCGTCACAAAGAATCCATGTATGGGCCTAGAAATATGAGGCTGGAAACACTGGGGAGGCCAGTCAAAGGCCCGGGTGTAGCTCCAGAAGGGTGTCTAGTGAAGTTGTTCAGGAGGACAGACAGTCCTGGGCTAGAACCCAAGATCTGCCACTTCCTTGTCGTGTGACAGGGATCAAGTCATTTAACTTCTCTCAGCCTCAGTTTCCTCACCTGTGAAATGGGGGTAAAAAGAGCAAGCATCTAATTGGGCCGTCGCAGCAGGGATTAGGTGCCGATGCTGGTGAAGACTCTATGGCTGCTCCTGGTACATCTAATCCCAATACACCAGGGGTCTTTTCCCACCCCTGGCCCCAAAGGTTCCAGGCAGGCACAGTGGGTCAGCACAGATGTGTGAAGTTCTGATGTGGGGATGGGGCTTGGGGGCAGGTATGGAACGTCTGAGGGATGAGAGCTAGGAAACAGAGTTGAGCTCTGGTTTCCTGAGAAGATGGGCTCAGGAGGCCACCGGCCATTGGGACACCCAAACAGCCCCCTTGTCCTGCCCACAGCATGTGAACACTTGTGGCCAGACAGGTTTGTTTTGTGTGTCTGTCAGTGGGACTCAATCAGAGCAGTTGTGTGTCCATCAAAACTGCTGTTTGTCAGAGCGTCAGTGGCTGTGGGAGCTGGCTGGGGACCACCTGGGAGGCCCTCCCAAGGCTCTGATGCTGGAAGCAATGTGCTCAGGGTGGGCTTGGGGAATGGGAGAAGGATGTGAGGTGGGGAAGCTCACGTGGACAGGCTGGAACCCGCGTGGATTCCACTGTCTCAAGCCTGGTGATTCCAGCGTCCTGCCAGAGAAGCTGGTGGCCTCAGGCACACCTGGACAGGAGGAAGATCCAGAGAGGTGGAACTGCCCAGGCCCGGCCACTGATGCCCACCACATGAGTCAGCGAATCGGGGACGACACGGGTGACCTACCAGAGTGCCTGCCCCACCCTTCTGAGTGTGAACAACAGCAAGGGTTCAGCGGCTGGGATTCTGCCCTCCTAATCTCTAGTCTCAGCCAGAGCATCTCCTGCAGCCCTTCACAACCAGAAGCCCTGGGGTGGGAGCTCTGGGGGGCAGAGGTCAGCCCAGCCAAGCTGACGGTCACCATGCTTAGTGTGAAGCGGCCCTTCAGGTGCACGTTGATACAGTGGTATGTTGCAACCTGTCAAGGTGGGGGTCAGGTGTGAAGACTGCGTGAGGCACAGGAAGCTGTCCTCCGTGAGCATGCTGGTAGTCAGCACCCAGCGCCCAGTGCTTGGCCAGTGAGAGCTTGAGCCACCGCAGTGACCAGGAGCACAAGAGAGATACCATGGGGGCAGGGAGGGGCCAACGCCACTCTGACTTTCAGAGGGTGAATGTTAAGGACTGGTATTTGTATCCTCCCTCACCAAATCCATGTGCTGCCGAAATCCTAATGCCCAGTGTAATGGTCTTAGGAAGTGGGGCTTTTGGGAGGTGATTAGTGCCCTTCTGAGAAGAGACAGGAGAGAACTGGCTTTCTCTCTGCTGGGTGAGGATACAAGGAGAAGACAGCCGTCTGCAACCCAGGACGACACCTCTCACCAGACACAGGATCTGTCAGTGTCTTCATCTTGGATTTCCAGCCTCTAGAGCTGTGAGACATAACTGTTTTTCATTTAAGCCACCCAGACTAGGGTAATTTGTTGTAGCCCCCTGAGCTGACTAAGGCAGTTTGAAAGCAAACTGACACATGCAGAGTGTGAGCCTGAGGCTTAAATGTGGGCAGCTCAAGCGTTTTGGTGCATTTAGGGGGCTTGGGCAGGAAGAGGAAGTGAACCGAGATGGGTGTGAAGCCAGGGTGGAGGAGGGACTGGCTCTCCCCAGGAAGCTACCTGCAGGGCAGTCAAGTTTAGCAGACCCAGGTTAATTGCATCCCGGGAGCTGAGCTGGAGGGAGGAGCTGACACTTCTTGCAATGAGCACTGGCTCTGTTCCCTTAGGGGTCTGGGGTCAGGGGACGGGGAGCAGGAACTGATGAGAGGACTCAGGGTTGTGCCGCTGCCATGCTGGAAGCCGGGTAGAGAGCACGAGAAAGGACAAAATGCCTGTGATGCACAGAAAGAGCAAAGCCATGTGTTAACGAGGTCTGAGGCTGAGGGCCAATTTGCACAGGAAAGGATGGGTGTCTTTCCTAGGCTTCACCCCCACTTGACCATGAGCTATAGGCTTGGCCCTTAACAAGCAGACTTTGTTCACAGCTGACATCCCCTCCACCCCAGGGAGGCACTGATGTGCAGGAGCTCCTGACCCACCTAAGACCAGGGTTTCAAGTTTCTGCATCAGGTATCTTCCCCGCTTTTCCTCTTCTGACCCGTCTGGATGAATTGAACAAGGAATCAACTCATTAGTGAAAAACAGTCAGTGAGATTTATTCACATTATTCATTTGCTCAAAAAGTATTAATTGAGCATTTGTCAGGCATGGTGCTGGGGGCTGGGACACAAAGGGGAGATGGGCAGGAAGGTCCCACTGCACAGAGCCTGTCTGGCAGACAGACGACACCCAGGAGACCTATACCTATCGCATTTCAGTGGTGGCAGATGCTGAAGCAGAAGGGGGCTGAGGAAGGCTGTGTAGAGCACAGGTCCTCCCTGGTCTGGGGTTCCTAGAGAAAAGAAGGGTTGAGGGGAGATTGAGTAGGAATTACCCAACTGGGAGAGGCAGAGAGGAAACATGTGGTGAGGCAAATGGCACATCTGAGGAGTTAAAGATAGCCCAGTGGAGGCAGAGCTTAGTCTAGCTCTTTGGAAACATGATAGCTGAGGTATCCAGCAACGATAATGATACTATTATCAAATTCTTACTCTTATGGGCTGAATCCAGTCCACTCCCCCAACCCATTTGTTGAAGCCCTCGTTCCCCAGTATCTCAGAATGCAACTGTATTCAGAGATAGGGTCTTAAAAATGTAATTCAGCAAAATGAGATCACTGGCATGGACCCTAATCGAATATGACTGGTACCCTTATAAAGAGATGAGGACACAGACCCACACAGAGGGAAGACCATGTGAAGACACAGGGAGAAGATGGGCATCTACAAATCAAGGAGAAAGACCTCAGAAGGAACCAACTATGTTGACACCTTGCTCTTGGACATCTAAGTTCCAGAACTGTGAGAAAATAAATGTCTGTGTTTTAAGACCCCCAATCTGTGGTTCTTTGTTACGGCAGCCAGAACAGACTAATACACTTGCTAAGTGCCATGTGTTCTAACTAAGCCCTTTATACCTATGACCTTATTTCTCATGTCAACCCTAAGAAGTGGGCGCCACCACTCTCTCCATTTTGCTGCTGAGGACATCGAGGGACTGGTGTGAGAAGTGAAACCACACACACCCAGAATTTACTGTCTGCATTCAAGTGACTTTACCATTGGACGGTCAGCAAAAGCATGACTCCTACTGCAGGACATTCTCACCCAAGAAGACAAAGTTGCAAATAACTTTAGGGTTTATTTCAGAAATTTCCTAAAAATCCATTTATCTGGGTAAGGGACTACTCAACTTTCTCTCAAAAGGGTAAGTAGTCCTTTCTAAGAAAAACGGATGGATCAACTGGACTCATCGAGGGACCACATACACTGCAAGGACTTGTTTCACAGCCCCCCTCTAAAACCGCATTCCTTTGGATAGGACTTCAACGCAGCTGCATCTCAGATTTGGACTTGAACCCACAATCCCTGACTTGGGAGGGGACTCGAACTCACTGTCTTTTAATTGAAACTGATCACGTGGCCTCAGGACTTACTGAAACTCATGTTCTTTTGTCTTGACACAGAAATAATTTGGTATGAGGCAAAGTGATATACAAAGAGTGAGTTTATTAGCATAGATCACTTGTAAGAGATACATGTGGGCAGACAGGGGAGCGCAGCCCTGGGAACAAAGAGGGCTACGTTTTTATAACCAAAGAAAAAGTGGGGAAGAGAGAAGACCACCTTCGTCCTCGTTCTTGGGTAGACAGCAAGGCTTACCTCATTAGTTCCTCCTTTGACCCTATATGGTTTAACTGGGACTGTCATGGTGCTATATAAATCATATGTATGTTAGAAAAAGGGTGGTAATATGTATTAAAATATGGTAATTCATCTCAGGTTTCTGTATAATGTCCCCTTTCACCTAGTTTATTTCCCCTTTCAGCTATAATCCTGTCTTGGTTGTAAGCAAAAATGTTACTCTTCAAGGACCATTAACCCCCAGACTTCATGTAACAAGATTCAGACTCCATATCCATTGTCTTGTACTTTAACAAGACATATGTAGATTGTTGCTTGGTTACTGGATTCTTTTCCTGAGTGGTCGTTAGCCTACAACAGTCTCCCAAACGCTTTAAAAATGATTTTTCTATCTTTAATCCCCTAGTGGGATTTCTAAACTAACGCTTTGATTATCTTACTCTATCCCTATCACCTCCTTGCTGTGTCCACCAATCCTATTGTATTGTGAATTTTTCCCAAGGCCAATTAGGCCACCAGCATCGAAAGATCTACCTTAAATCAGACCACCCTAACCTTATAAATATCCCACCTTTGCTTTTCCCCTTCTGACAGGAGTCTACATAGGCTATAGCTCTCCTCACCACAGGGAGCAGTAGAATCTGGCTTTGCTTGATTAGCTGGTTATTTTGGTTGTCTTTGTGGGGAGCTGGCAGTCAGCAGAGGTTAAGCAACTTGTCCTGGATCATGCAGCTAGTGAGTGATGGAGCCAGGATGGGACCCACATAATCTGGCTGCAGCTTCTGTGCTTCAAACTGTGGTGTCTGAGGGTCAGAATCAGAGGGAACTTACAGTCTCCAAGTCCATCCCACGTCTGCCTGACTCTTCCCAAGTGGGCAGCTCCCATTGCTGGGGAGCCATTGGAGGCAATGTGTACAGAAGAAGGAACAAGGGCTCCGTGTTGACACAGACCAAGCTCATTCATTGACCAGCTGTGTGACTTTCAGCAGGTGACGCAATCTCTCTGAACTTTGAATTTCCTGTCATCAAAATGGTATGGGCCACAGCTCACATGATCATGGTGAAGATGAAAAAGAGCTAATGTTGATCAAGTGCCTGGCACATGGTAGTTGCCCAATAAATGATATAGTCAATCTTGCTTGCTTGGATGGAATTAACATGTTTCCCTGATTGCCTCTTCCCTCCCCCATCATTCAACTTGCTGTTTCAACAAGCATGGACTAGTCACCAGAAGTTAGAAGGTTCTAGAACTTTAAGTAAATCCCTCTTCCCAGAGCCATTTCATCCCTTTCACTTTTGTCTTCAAATCAGTGGAGTTGGAGCAGTAACTCCAGAGAGACATCCCCCCACCACCACCCTGGGCTCTTCCAGACCTAGGGTTCTTTGCTTCTATAGCTTGGGGATGGAAATGGACACTCCAACACTCCTGAAGGAGGGCTCATGGCTCAGTGAGAAGGGCACTGGACAAAGATCCAGGGGCCTTATCCTGTTTGTTACCAATCATCTGTGTCTTGACCTCCCCACATTTCTTTTGGGGGGATATTGAGAATAGAATCAACTTGCTCTTGGAGAGACTCTCCTATTGCTTCTAGCCACCCACCCAGGCTCAACCCCTACATACAGAGGTCTTATTCTCTTTGTCCAGCAAGAAGGAGATTTGACATCACACTGAACCCAAGAAACCAGGGGTCCCAGGAAGAAGGCAGAGCTGGGATGTAAAGGGGAGGGAGTGATGCACATTCTCACATAAAATATGGTTGTGAGGATGTTTATGATGTAAGGCAGATGGGCAGCATGCAGGATGCCATTCTTGTGGCCAGCAGCAGGGCTGGAAGTACATGATCTCTCCTGTGTTCCGTAGCCACTCCTTCTGGGGAGCTACCCAGATGGCTCACTTCCTTTGGCATGAGACATTATGTATTTGCAGAGCATGGGCTCAGCCTCCAGGAGTACCTGGTGGTCTGCACCTCCACATGTATATTTTAACAAAGGTAGTGCTCCATTCCCCAACCCCAAACGAAGTGAAAGACTTCTGTATTTCCTGAGGCAGAGAAAAATACTGATCCTTAACTGCAAATGAATGTGAGGCTATGCCTCTTTCTCTGTTTAGATGTCTCTTTCATCAAGGAGATGGGGTCCTAGTCAAACAATTTCCATCGGTTAACACCATAGATTGAACATGGCTTTCCTCTGACAGGATGGGCTTTACCTTTTCATCTCAATTATGTCTCATTTCTGCTAAGGTTCTATTGCCTCAAATTGCCTCTGTGTCTTTATGGTGCCCCTTCCTGACCTCCCTGCATGTAGCAGTTTGGCCAGGAAGTCAGGATAGAAAGAGGAAAGTTTGTTATAGATTCTTTGGAGGCAGATGGTTCTGGGTTCAAATCTTGATTCATGAACCAGCTGGGGGAAGCCTTTGACTCCTTAACCTCTCTGAACATTGGCTTGAGATATGACATCTGTGAATCTTGTGTATTCTGAGAGTGTGTATGCAAGTGCACACCACCCACACATGCCCACATGTTGTACGATGCTAGCTGATGGGAGCAAAACTGGGGTCTGGCATCTAAGGGGAAAATAATCTTCTTCATGGGGTTGAAGACCAGGGATGATTTATATAATGTAGCCAGCACAGTGCCTGGCAATTGAAGGTGCTTAATAAATGAGATATTACAAAGAGAAATGGGGGACTTCCCTGGTGGTCCAGTGGCTAAGACTCCACGCTCCCAATGCAGGGGGCCCAGGTTTGATCCCTGGTCAGGGAACTAGATCCTGCATGCCACAAATAAGATCCCACATGCCACAAGGAAGATCAAAGCTATCACGTGCTACAACTAAGACCTGGCTCAGCCAAATTAAATAATAATTAAAAAAAGAGAAATGGAAAAATTGATTTAGAAGAGCAATGGACACACTCAAGTGGTATTGCCCTTGCAGAACAGGCAAAGGCAGAAGAAAGGAAGCAAATGGGATAGGGATAGATTTCATCCTTTCCATCGATAAAAATGACCACCTGCAGACAATACAGTATGACTGCTGGGTTGGGAATGTGGGAGTGGAGGGTAAGATTTTGCCTCAGTTCCCAGGTTCCAGATCTATTTTGCAGCTTCCAGACTCCATAGAAAACTCTGGAATGCTCTTTGAAAAGAAATGTACCAAGTAACAACCTCACTAGGTCTCAATATTTTCATTTGCAAAAATATTATAATGCTTATTTCATGTTGTTACAGTTAAATGAGATAAAGTGAAAAGCATATGCGTATAATAGAAATTAGAAAAATGTCAGATGCTTTCCTCTTACCTAGCAGAGTGTCTGGTGGGTGTGTGGTAGAGCCAGGATGAGTAAATGAGATGTGTTTCTTTGAGGGAGAGGCTTGTTGTGACCACAGATAGAAGGTAGGGGGGGCATGTGGCAGATTTGGAGAATAAAGACTGGGAGATTCAGCCAGGGCTGTGGCAGCAGATGCTGCTGATGACTGGGAGGGGAGGGTGGAGGACAGCCATGCTGGGAGCTTTGGGACTCTTGTCTAGCCTGCTCCATACTGACCAGTCAGGCTTGGAAGTACATAAGAACACTGTCAGATCCTGAAAAAGGGCCATTACCATGGCTCCCCGACTCATCAGCAGGGA
>NW_006788189.1:2137615-2155168 GCF_000442215.2 Lipotes vexillifer
CGTACTCATCGGCAGGAATGTTTTTGGCCTTTGTCTATTGGCCAAAAGGAGGGCCACCCTGGAGTCCTGCCAGTGAAACTGCTCAGAAACCGGTGAATTCTGAGGGTATGTGTGTGTACACACCCTGTCCCCTCACACACAACATGGAGTGGCTTTCCACCTTACCTTTTCTCCAGCACCAAATGAGATCAGCTGTTGATGCTACAGTGCTGATAGGTGTGTGCTGGTATCTCACTGTGGCTTTCGCTGGAATTTTCCTAATGTCAAATGATGTTGATTATCTTATTTGCCACTTGTATATTTCCTCTGTGAAATGTCTCTTCATGCCTTTTGGCCATTTTCTAATTGGACTATTTGACTTTTATTGCTGAGTTTTGAGAATTCATTATATATTCTAGATACTAGCCTTTTGTCAGATATGTGGTTTGCACACCTCTTTTCTGTAGCCTGTATTTTCATCCTCTTATCAGGATCTTTCACAGGGCAAACATTTTCCTTTGGATAAAACTTAATTTTTCTTTTCATGAATTGTGCTTTTGGTGTCATCTAAGTATTCTTTGCCTCATCCTAGATTCTGAAGCTTTTCTCTCATGTATTACACTAAAGATTTTATAGTTTTATGTTTCACATTTAATCCCATGATCCATTGAGTTAATTTTTAAAATAATGTGTGAGACTTAAGTCAAGGTCATAAGCCTATGGATGACCAAGTGCTCAAGTGTCATTTGTTGAAAAGGCATCTTAAGTAGATTTTAATGGGTAAAATCACCTAGACCTGGAGGTGCTGGATGTGGAGGTGCTGCTAAGCACCCCAATAGCCCTTGCAGCCTCTTTGAACTCCCCCACTGAGCTTTCTAAGAACCACTCAGTTGTTGATGTTGTGGATCTCAATGGCCTGAGCAAATGAGTCATCACACCTACTTCCCCACCCCTGGACTCAGTCCTACTACTCTGCCCCCAAGCAAGGTGCCGTGAACCATTATACTTGGGTCACAGCACACTCCAGCATGCCCCCAACTGCAGGTGAAGGTTTTTCCTTACTGAAGTCAGTCTGTAAATCTGGAAAAGGTAACTGCCTTCTTCAAATAAGCAGATACATATATGCAAGTTTACCGGGATCATGAAGAATCAGGGAAACATGATACCACTAAAGGAACAAAGTAAACTTCCAGTAACTGACCCCAAAGAAGTGGCTATCCATGAATTACCTGACAGAATTCAAAATAATTCTTCTAAAGATTCTCAGAGAGCCACAAGAGACCATAGGTAAATAATTTAATGGAATCAAGAAAACAATACAAGAGCAAAATGAGAAGTTAACAAGGGGATAGAAGAAAAAAAACAAAACAAAAAAATCAAAACAAACAAACAAACAAAAAACCACCAAACAGAAATTTTGGAACTGAAGAGTAAAATGACTGAGCTGAAAAATTCAATAGAGAGCTTCAACAGCAGACTTGACCAAGCACAAAAATCAGTGAGCTTGAAGACAGATCAATTAAAATTACCCAATCAGAAGGGTAAAAAAAAATTTAGAATAAAAAAGAAATAAGGCCTATGAAAAATGTCTAAGAGAAAAATTCACACACCATTGGAGTACTGAAGAAGAGGGGTAGAAAGTTTACTTGAAGAGATAGTGGTTGAGAACTTCCCAAATCTGGGGAGAGATTTGGACATCCAAGTTCATGAAGCTAACAGGTTACCCCAAAATTTCAATCCAAAACAATCTTCCCTGAGACACAATGTAATAAAACCATCAAAGATCAAATATAAAGAGATAATTTTAAAAGCAGCAAGAGAAAAATTTTCTTTTATACAAGGGAACTGACATAAGGCTATAACAGATTTCTCAGCAGAAACCCTGCAGGATGGAATAGAATGTATTATTTCAAAAAAAGCTGCCAAACAGAATACTTTACCCAGCAAAGTTGTCCTTAATAAATGAAGGCAAGATAAAGACTTTCCCTAACAAACAAAAGTTGATGGAGATCATCACCACTATTCCTGCCTTACAAAAATGCTGAAAGGAGTTCTTCAACCTGAAATGAAAGGATGCTATTAAGTAATACAAAAACATTTGAAAATATACAACACACTGGTAAAGGTAAATATATAGTCAGGTTCAGAATACTCTAATTTAATATGATGATGGGTTAACCATAGCTCTAGTGTAAAGGTTAAAGGTCAAAATTATTTAAAATAGCTTTAGCTACAATAATTTGATAATGAATACATAATATATGTAAATTGTTACATCAAAAACATAAATGAGGGTGGAGTGAAAAGGTAGAGTTTTTGTATGTGATTAAAGTTAAATTGTTATCAGTGTTAAATGGATTGTTATATCTATAAGATGTTTTATGTAATATGGTAACTACAAAGCAAGAACTTACAGTAAATTCACAAAAGGTGAAGAGACGAGAATCAAAGCATATCACTACACAATATCAATTCACAAAGGAAGGAAGCATGCAAGGTATAAAGGAACAAGGGAGCTACAAAACAGCCAGAAAATAATAAGATGGCATTAGTACATTCTTACCTATCAATAATTACTCTAAATATAAATCAGTTGAACTCTCCAATCAAAAGACATAGAGTGTCTGGATAGGTTAAAAAACAAGATCCAACTATATGCTGACTACAAGAGACTCACTTCAGCTTTAAGGATACACACACACAGGTTCAAAGTGATGGGGTGGAAAATATACTCCATGAAAGTGGAAACCCAAAGAGAAAATGGATAGCTATACTAATATCAGACAAAATAGACTTTAAGCCAAAAATGGTAACAAGAGAAAAAGAAGGTCATTATATATAATAAAGAGATCAATTCATCAAGAATTAACCATTGTAAATATATATGCACTCAATATAGGACATCTAAGTATATTGGATTTGAACCAAACTTTAGAGCACTGGACCTAACAGACATACAGAACATTTCACCCAACAGCAGCAGAATATATTCTTCTCAAGTACACATTCTCCAGGATAGATCTTATGACAGTCACAAAACAAGTCTTAGCAAATTTAGGAAGACTGAAATCTTACCAGATATCTTTTCTAAACACAGTAGAATGAAAGTAGAAATCATCAACAGGAGGAAAGTTGGAAAATTCACAAATACGTGGAAATTAAACAACACACTCTTGAACAGCCAATAGATCAAAGGAGAAATTAAAAGGCAAGGGAAAAATATTTTGAAATAAATGAAAGTGGAAACAGGACATACTGAAACAGGTGGGAAACTGGAAAAGCAGTTCTAAGGGGGAAATTTATAACAGTAAATGCATACATTAAGAAAAAAGAAAGATCTCAAATAAACAACCTAATTTTATACCTCAAAGAACTAGAAAAAGAACAAATGAAGCCCAAAGTTAGCAGAAGGAAGGAAATGACAAAGACCAGAGCAGAAATAAATGGAATAGGGAGGAGAAAAATAGAACAAAATTGACAAACCTTTAGCTAGACTTACCAAGAAAAAAAGGGAGAGAACTCAAATAAATAAAATCAGAAATTAAAGAGAAGATATTCCAACTGATATCACAGAAATACAAAGAATTATAAGTGACAGCTATGAACAATTATATGCCAACAAGCTGGATAACCTAGAAGAAATGGATACATTTCTAGAAACACATTACCTATCAAGACTGAATCAAGAAGAAATAGAAAATCTGAACAGACCAATCATGAAAAAGGAGATTGAATCAATAATCAAAAACATTGTAACAAAAAAAGCCCAGGGAAAGATAGTTTCATTGGTGAATTCTACCAAACATTTAAAGAAGAATTAACATCAATCCATATCAAAATTTTCTAAAAAATTGAAGAGGAAAGAACACTCCTAAACTCATTTTATGAGGCCAGCATCACCCTAATACAAAGCCAGATAAGGACACTACAAGAAAAGAAAACTACAGGCCAATATCTCTCAACAAAAATTCTCAACAAAATATTAGCAAGTCAAATTCAACATCACATCAAAAGGATCATACACCATGATCAAGTGGGATTTATCTCTGCAATGCAAAGACGGTTCAACATATGAAAATCAATCAATGTGTATACCACATTAATAGAATGAAAGATACAAATCATAAGATTATCTCAATAGATGAAGAATAAGCATTTGACAAAATATTACCTCCTTCCATTATAAAAAACATTTAACAAATTGTGTAGAGAAGAAACATAACCTAACAAAATAAAGACCATATATGACAAACCCACAGATAACACTGTACTCAAAGGTGAAAGACTGAAAACTTTTCCTTTAAGATCAGTACAAGACAAGGGTGTCCACCCACCACTTTTATTCAGCATAGTACTGGAGGTCCTAGCTGGAGAAATCTGGCAGAAAAGAAATAAAAGTTATCCATATCAGGAAGGAAAAAGTAAAATTGTTTTTGCTTGCAGATGATATGATCTTATACATAGAAAATCCCAAGATTCCACCAAAAACTTTTAGAATTAATCAATGAATTCAGTAAAGTTGCAGGATACAAATTTAACATACAGAAATATTTTGTTTCTATACACTAAGAACATTATATATGAAAAATATATGAAAAAAATCCCATTCACAATAGCATCCAAAACAATAAAATACTTAGGAATAAATTTAACTAAGGAGGTGAAAGATCTGTACACTGAGTACTATAATACTTTAATGACAGAGATTGAAGAAGACACAAACAAATGCAAAGAAATCTCATGTTTATGAATTGGAAGAATTAATATCGTTAAAATGTCCATATTACTCAAAGCCATCTATAGAATCAATTCCAATGACATTTTTCACAGAAATAGAATGGACAATCTTAAAGTTTGTATGAAACCACAAATTACCTGGAATAGTCAAAGCAATCTTGAGTAAAAAACAAAGCTGGAGGCATCACACTTCTTGATTTCAAACTGTGCTACAAAGCTATAGTAATCAAAACAGTATGGTACTGGCATAAAACCACACATACTAATAGAGCAGATTGACAGCCCAGAAATAAGGCTTTGCATCTATGGTCAATTAATATTTGATAAGGAAGCCAAGCATACCCAATGGGAAAACATAGTCTCTTCAATAAATGATGTTGGGAAAACTAGATAACTGAATGCAGAAGAATGATAGTGGCCCCTGTCTTACACCACTCGCAAAAATTAACTTGAAATGGATTAAAGACTTAAAAATAAGACCTGAAACTCTAAAACTCCTAGAAAAGAAAACAGGAAAAAAAACCTTGATGTTGGTCTTAGCAATGAATTTTTTTTTGGATTTGACACCAAAAGCAAAGGCAACAAAAACAAAAATAAACAAGTGGCACTGTATCAAACTAAAAAGCTTCTCCACAGCAAAAGAAGCCATCAACAAAATGAAAAGGCAACCTATGCAATGGGAGAAAATACTTGCAAGACATATATCTAATAAGGGGTTAATATCCAAAATATATTAAAAAAACTTATACAACTCAATAGAAAAAAAACCCCAAACAATTCAATTAAAAAATGGGCAGAGGATATGAATAGACATTTTCTAAAGAAGAAATACAAATGGCCAGTAAGTTCATGGAAAATGTGCTCAACATCACTAACCATTAGGGAAATGCAAATCCAAGCAATGAGATATCACCTCATACCTGTTAGAATGGCTGTTATCAAAAAGACAAGAAATAACAAGTGCTGGTGAGGATGTGGAAAAAAGGGAACCCTTGTGCACTTTTAGTGGAAGTGTGAATTTGTGTAACCACTGTGGAAAACAGCATGGAGTCTCCTAAAAAATGAAAACTATCAATAGAACTACCATATGATCCATCAATCCCACTTCTGGTTATATTTCCAAAGGAAGTGAAAACAGCCTCCTGAAGACATATCTGCACTCACATGTTCATTGCAGCATTATTCACAATAGCCAAGATAAGGAACCAACCCACAGGTCTGTCAACAGATGAATGGATAATGGAATATTATTGAGTCACGAGAAAGAAGGAAATCCTGCCATTTGCAACAACATGGATGGATCATGAAGGCTTTATGCTAAGTGAAATAAGTCAGACAAAGACAAATACTACAAGATATCACTTATATGTGGAATCTTAAAGAACCAAAATCATAGAGTAGAATGGTGGTTGCGAGGGGCTAGGGTGTGGGAGAAACAGGCAGATTTTGGTCGAAGGATACAAACTTCTAGTTTAAAGATGAATCAGTTCTGGAGATCTAATGTGCAGCAGTACAGCATGGTTATTATAGTTCATAATACTGTATTATATACTTGAAACTTGCTAAGAGAGTAGATCTTAAATGTTCTCACCACACAAAAATTAGTTGTGTGACTCGATGGAGATGATTGCTAATGCTATGGTGGTAACCACTTTGCAATATATAAGTATATAAAATTGACATGTTGTTCTCCTTAAACTAACACAATGTCATATGTCAATTTTATCTGGAAAGCTGGAAAGAATATTTTTAGATGCATTCATCACAGTTATTTTAAAATTTATGTCAGCTCTGACATCTGGATACCTTGTAGATTGGTTTCTGTTTTCTGCTTTTTCTCTTGATATTGTTTTTGTGTGCCTGATAATATTTGTTTGGATACTGGACACTGTAAATGAAACAGAGTAGTGGCTCTAGATGGTATTATTTTCCTTCTGACAGTATTTACTCTCTCCTTCAGCAGTGATATGGAGTGAGAACAGGGCTCTTCAATTTTGTCAGCGATGGTGGGGCCTTCAGTCTGAGCTCCATCCTCTGTAAGGATCAGTCTGCTGCTGGTACACCCCCTCTTTTAAGTTATAACCTTTCCAACCAATACCCTGGGGGTATTTATCAAAGTTTATCTTCCTATGTGGGTCGTGGAGGCCAACTTTTAGTTCCCTAGTGTACAAATCTCTGATAAATTGCATTTCAGGTCCTTTCTGTTTGATTTCTGTCTTTGGAAATCTGAAGCCTATAGTGCTTAAGTATAGGTAGGCACCTTGGAGGAAGGGGAGGAAACAGATACAGTGTGTTTGTTTCATTATTCTGCACCTCCCTGCTTTCAGGGACCTGGACCCCTCACGTTCTGTGTGGGCAAGCTAGAGCTCCAACTTCTGAATCCGCAGTTCCATGATATTGGCAAAGCTCTCTTGGTTTCTCCAAACTTGGCGATCATCCTTGGCACAGCCCCGCAAGCCTCTCAACCTCATCTGCTGAGCTGGCCAAGCTTGGGGAAGTGCATGGCAGGACCGGGGTTCGCTGCAGAGAGCTCTCTTTACTTGGAGAACTTGGGTGCAGAGGACCTATTCGTCTGGTGCCCTAAACAGACTTCCTGTCTTGTCTTGCTCTTTTGATGTGCTTTATTTTTAGCTGCCCTAGGTGGGAGTGTTGGTCTGCTCTGAGCTGCGTGTCACAGCCAGAAGTCCTTCAGAGCCAATGCTTTGCCTGACTCAAAAATTCTTAATCTTTCTTCTCTAGCAGAATGCAATATCTAGTTTTCATGCAAATATGCCCACAAATAATGAAAAATCTGTTGATAAGAGATACATGCATACAAACACACAAACATACTTCATATAAATTATACTCAGGGTCTTTTGCTTTTACTGTAGGCACCAGAAAATAGTTGCCTTGGATACATTTGAGATAGTGGTCCAAGTCCCAATTTGAATAAAAATAGGAAAACAACATCACGGCCAAAGGAGCTTGACTTTTTCTATGTCCTGGGTGGTAACCAGCTTTCACAGACATGCAGAGAATCACAGTCCCCTGCAAGGCCAAGACCGCTGCCTAGGGGCTCTGCCCACTCATTCAGAATGGCTGTAGGTCCTCACCAGATGCTCTCCCCAAACACCTTATATCTATGGACTCCTTGCCTTGGGACATGGCCTGCTGCTGACAAAACCCTCCACTGCCTCTCCCCCAGCCTGCCCTGCCCACCTGCTTTCCCTGCAGTCCGTTGGTGGGTTCTTTTCTCAGGCTTGCTTTGGGCCCACATGGGCTTGGGAGACTCTCATTGGCCTCTTACCTGGGCCTCTCCCTCCAGCCATATTTCTTGGAGTTCCTAACCCTATCAAAGTCTCTTGCACCTCCTCTGCAATGCTGAATCCTCGATGAAAACACTCCTCCCTCCTTTCCACCTTCCCTGGCCTCTCACAGTTGAAGACACCACCTCTGGGAGGCCTTCCTGGATTCTTGGCTGGGTGAGCTGGAGATGCCTGCAGCTGGGTACCCACAGCTGCCCTTGGCCGTGGTACTCTCTGCCCAGGCTGCTGTTTATGTTCTGTTATGTCTTGCCCTGGTCTCTGTAGCCACCCTCCCCCCCACAGGGAGTGGCCCTCACTGCTGGATAGTGATGCTGAAGTCGGCCTGCTTCCAGCCTGGCCGCCAGCTCCAAGGAGGGAGCACCGGCAGGGCCAAAGGAGACAGGAAACCCTGTTTTAGGAGCTGGGCCATGGACCCCAGCAGGATTTCAGTGGACTGCAGGAGGCGAAGGAAACAGGCACTGAATTTGGAACCATAGCATGAACAATATAGGATGGCAAATATGAACCCAGTGGGCATATCAACCTGGCTAGAACATCTCATCCCATACTCTGTGCTCAGATGGGGAAACAGATGCAGAGGGGGGAACCTAGAACCTCAATGTCAGAGCCAGGATTCAAGTCCAGGGTCTGGGCTGCCCGTCCACAGCTCTGGCCTCAGACCTGCTTCCTTTCAGACCCCAGGAGCTGACCTGCAGACCAGGGCCCTGGATCTGGGTGTGGCCTCCCATTCATTCTCTGGGCGTGGCCTCCCATTCAGTCTCTGGGCGTGGCCTCCCATTCAGTCTCTGGGGAGAGCCTGGGCCAAAGCTGAGAGCCTGGGGAATCAGTGAGGAGGAGCACAGGGCTGAGGCAAAAGGACAGGGCCGTGCCTGGGGGTCCCGGGGGTTCCATTTAACTCGGCAGCCTTGGGGGCTGAGGAGGAAAGGGATCTGGAGGGAGATGGAGCATGACAAGGCAACATTCTCCCGCAGGCAGAGCCGGTATATTTCTCTTTCTTTCTTTTTTTTTTTTTTTTTGGTACGCGGGCCTCTCACTGTTGTGCACTGGCACATTTTTATGTCGTTCATGTTTTGTCATATTTCTCCCCTGCTGGTTAGGGAGTAAGGTCACACAGGGATTTTAAAAGCAAAACAAGTAGTCCCTGCCTCCAGTGAGTTTTTTTTTTTTTTTTTGCGGTACGCGGGCCTCTCACTGTTGTGGCCTCTCCCGTTGCGGAGCACAGGCTCCGTCCGCGCAGGCTCAGTGGCCATGACTCACGGGCCCAGCCGCCCCGCGGCATGTGGGATCTTCCCGGACCAGGGTATGAACCCGTGTCCCCCGCATCGGCAGGCGGACACTCAACCACTGCGCCACCAGGGAAGCCCTGAGCTGGTATATTTCATTGTCAGCAGCACCAGTGATCCACCAGTGACCTGGGAGGCGCCAGCGTGGACATCCTGGCCAGGACGTGGGTGAGGTCTGCTACTGATGTGACTTGGAGCCTGTTTTCTGGTTTCTTCTGCTAGTGCCCGCTCTGGCTGGGGCCTCCAGCTGGCCCCTTACCACCTCTGTTCCACACCTAGACATGGGGACACCTCGAGGGAGCCAGGCCGTTGCTGCCCTCATCTCTGGTGTTGGAACCAGCTGAAGCTAGTGTGATCCTGCAGAGCTGCCACTGCTAGGACCAGGAAAGGGATCTTTCAGGAAGGAAAGGGTGGTGGCCTGGCAGGAAGAGGGTGAGGACAGGAGACAGTCCTCGCGGGCCCGCATGGGGAGGATCGCAGTGTTGACTGCCACTGTGCAGGACCCCGCAGGAAGCGGATGGCACAGTCCATCAGAATACGAAGAGGGTGTTTTAATAGAGGCTATTTACAAAGCATGGGCGTAGGGAAACCCCAAGAGAGAATGCGGTCTCCCGGACCTCAGAACTTCGGAACTGTTACCACCCAAGGTTAGAAGGGTCAGGGGAGGGAGAGTTACCAGAACCCAGAGATAAGAGAGCTTCCTGACAGCACCTGAAACCTTTGTTCAGTTGAAGGTGACAAGCGGCCTGCTGGGTCCCTGCTGAGAAAGGAGAAGCAGGCCTGCTTCTGCCTCTGACCTCCTGCTGGACAAACCCAACCAGGAGCAGAGGGCAAGGGAGGCGTGTCTGTAGTCTGTGCAGTCAGGGAACAGGGTGGCAAAGGGTGGAGGGGTCGCTGCAGAGGGATGATGACAGCTATGGGTAGGAGAAACTTTGTGGATCAGGTGGAGACTTGGGGCATGGCTGCTGCTCTGTCCCAGGTGCCTGGCCCTGGGTGGGTCTGCTCACACTGGGGGCTGATGGTGGCCCTCCTGAGCCCCGGCCCTTGACCCTATACTCCTTTGGATGTGAGGCCCCAGGAGCCAGACTTGGGGTCGCTAGCCTTGCTGCCCCCACGCCTACACAGCTTCCCCTCCGTGGGAGTTCTGGATGCCCCAGGACCTCCTTTTCTGCTTCCTTCTCCTTCTTCTTTTTCTTCTTCTCAAGCCAGAAAATGTAACATCTGGGCCAGGAATCAGGGTGGAGATGGATCAGTCTAGGAGTAGGCGTGTCTTCCTTGGGGATGCTGGGGCTTGGAGCAGGCACTCACCCACCTCCAGCTAGGGCCGCCAGGGGCAGAGCAATGCCGAGGCTCACAGCCCACATGAAGTTCCTCCTGGTCCCTGTGGGGGGTGGAAAGGGGGAGCCAGTGTTTGGGCAGCAGGCAGGGCCATCTCAGCTCTGAGAGAAGACTGCATTCTCTCCTTTTTTAATTCACCCACTCAGTCACTTGTTTGCAGACACTGAGCACCTACTGTATGCCCACCTACATCTAAGGATGAGTGAGACAGGATCCTTGCTCTCTAGGAGGGAGACAAGCAAATGATTCTGCTGTGGTGTCCCAGGGAAGCGGGGCAGGGCAGGTAGGAGGAGAGATCTGGGGGAGTGCTCATGAGCCTGGGGAGAGGGAGCTGGTCAGAGGAAGCTTCTCGGGAAACAGGACTTCTGAGCTGGACTTTGAAAGACCAGTAGGAGTTCAGATCAGATGGTCAAGGGGCCAAACTGTGTTCCAGGCAGAGGACACAGAGTGTTCAAGGACAGAAGCATGAAGCCGTTTGTCCAGCGTGTCAGCAGCTCCATGCGGCTGGGGAGGGGGGAGGTGAGCAGGGCTTCCCAAGAAGGGGGGTGGAATTTATCTGGGGGCCCCTGGGAAAGTTATAACAGGAAGGGTCGGAGGTAGACTGGCTCCTTGGGAAAGGGTTCTTTGATTGCTGAGTAAGATGGGGCCAACAGGGTCTCGGAGGTCAGTTAGGAGAAGCTGCCATAATCCAGGTGAGAGGTGAGGCTGCCTGAGGAGTGGTAGATGCTGGAAGGACCATATGGCAACACACTGAAGAATTGTTTAGCAAGACCTGGTGCCTACAGGCACTGAGTAAGGGGGAGGGGACTCCTGGTTTAGGAGGTTGAGAGCTTGAATGGGACATTTGCTGAGAGGGGTCCTGAGGGAAGAGCAGATTTGGGGGTGGAGATGGGTTTGGACATGTCCCCAGGCATGCTGGTTTTGAGGACCTGACAGACCCCCGGGGGCATGTCCTAGATGCAGGTGGCTCTGAAGCTGGACACGTGGAATCCAGACATCTTGGGAGGTGCTACCTTCCCCAGGGAGGATGGAGAGCAAGGAGGGGTATCGGTATAGACAAGAAAGACAGTCCAGACAGAGACAACAATGGACTTGGAGGTGGAGGTGTGGAGGCTGCAGGCCAAGATGACTGGCTGGCCACTGACCTGGGCAGAGAGTGGGGTCTTGGCAGGTGAGGAAGTGCGTCTTGCAGTTGGCACAGCTGATGACCTCGAGTGTGGAGCGAATATCTGAGAGAGAGAAGGGGCAGGAGCCTTAGTGAGGGCCAGGTGCCCCTCAGCCCTCACTCAGGCCTGGTCCCCAAAATACTCACCACGGGACTTGTTGCAGGCTGCCCGGGAGGGTGAGATGGTAGAGAGACTGAGGTTCTGGGCAGTCAGAGGCGGGAGAGGTCGGGATGTGAGCAGGAAACGAAGCTGGGAGAAGGTGTGGTCAGGAGCCCTGGGCGAGGGAAGGGTGAGGTCTCCTGGGGAGGGGCCTGGGGGCGGGGATCTGCAGATTGGACTCTGCCTCCTTAGGTCTCTGGGAGGTGAAGGGCTGGGGGCAGGCAGGGGCCAGCCCCACCTCTCACCCTTCCCCTTCAGCTCTTCATATAGGTCCTCCGGATGCTTGGAAAACTGCTACTTCAGGACATGAACCTCTTCCAGAAGTGATGGTTTATCTGGGTGGAGCAGGAAGAAGCCGTCTGCATTTCATATGTGGAATCAATAACTTTCTCAAGGTCGGGAATTCAAACCAGGTTTTTCAGACAGAAACTCTGTAGTGCACACAGATAGTTGCTGTCTCTGACCCCACCCTTCACAACACCTCTGCACCCCGGCTAGTGGTCTTCTGGGAATGCCTTGGAGGGCCAGGTTTTGTCAACCCAAGCCCTGGGGCCCTAAGACACTAGGCTTCCTCACCATCTTGAAACTTCTTAATGGCTTTATCTATGTGAGTGAATAATGTTCCTGCTGCTTCCTCCAAATGGTCTTGACCTGAGAATGGGATTCAGGACAAAGGGACGTCAGGGGACTAAGATCCTGGGCCAGGTAAAGGAGTCAGCCCTGACCCCTGGTCTCCTGGCTGAGCCTCACCAAGATACCAGGATTCGAGGAAAGCATGACTGTCCAGAAATAGGGAGTGGAGGCTGTGGGAGAGCTCCACAGGTGGCCCTGGGGTGCCCCATAGAATCTGCAGGTCATAGTCTATCAGTGCAGGCAGCTCTGGCCAGCAGTGGAGGCAGCTCTTCCCATTGGCGGTGGACAAGAGACAGCTGAGCAGGAGAAGCAGCATCTTCTGGGGTCTTCCCTCAGTGCCCTTACCACACTGCCTGGCAGTTCTACATGGAACACTGGCACCCTGTCGCCCTGGGAACCACATTCTCTTTGCAGAACAAAAGTAAATTCCACAGGGTAAGGTGAAGGCCAGCCATGGCACAAACCTGGGCTTTGACATTGGAGCCAAGTGAGGACCTTGATATCCTCCTCTGAAGGTGGGGTCACCAATCCTCATTGAGGACGGTTCTTGTGAGGATCAGAGAGATGGTTGTGCTGCCTGTTGCTGGTCCTCAGCCCCCCTGATGGCATTTACTATGTATGGAATAGTACACAGACTGAAATTTGGAAGGCCAGGAGACAGCAGCATAGAGAGAAGGTTAGTTGTTTAAAGAGTCTGAATCACTTTTCCACATAGAAGTGGTCAGCCATGGGAAGCTTATGGAATATATGTCTTTTTCATGGCGCATATAAACTGGCTGCTGTCTTGTGCCTGGTCAGGCCAGAGGGACTTCAATAGTTATTCCCATCACAGTGTAGGCAGACAGTATAGACAGAATGTAGACAGAGCATGCATGAGAGTACAGAGAGAGAGCCATCTCTGGGACAGCAGTTCTTATGTGCAGTGGGCCTTGAAGAAAAGCAAAATTCCTTACTCTTCAGTAAAGAAAAAGCCAGTGGGATCCTTGTTACTCTTCAGCTGATAAGGTTTCCCCTTCCATGCCGTGCTTTCAGAACCAGCTTGAGTTCCTCAGGCTGAACTATGGGTAGCTGAAAGCCACCAGACATTTGAAGAATGCGTTTAGTGTGAACAAGGGGCAAAACAATGTCAAGAATTCAAAACAGAAGCAAACAAAAACCACAGGAAAAAAGAAGGGTAAAAAAGATATGGTGGGAAGCAGAAGAAAACTTAGAACCCCACCATAATTAAATAGACAAAATATTGCCTTCCCCAGACGAGAAGAAGCTGCTGTGTAAAAGAAAAAGTCTGAAAATAAGAGTTATCAGAGATTAAAAAAATAATAGCAGGAATTTAAGAATTCCATAGATATGTTGGGAGATAAACTTTCAGAGGTCTCTCAGACAGAAGTACAAAAAAATAAAGATGAGAAATAGGGAAGAAAAGATAAACTTAGATAATCAATGAACTCCAGGTCTAACATTAAGCTAATGTAAGTTTCAGAAGGAAAGGACAGAGAAAATGGAGGGGAGAAAGTTATTTGCAATAGAAGTTGGGTGGAAGAGATTAACATATACCCACTACCACATATAAAGCAGGTAATCAACAAGGACCTATTGTATAGCACAGGAAACTCTACTCAGTATTCTGTAATAACCTATATGGGGAAAGAATCTGAAAAAGAATGGATATATATATATATATATATATATATACAATTTGTCAGCAGAGGGATACATTAGGAGTTCAGGATTAACATATACACACTACCACATATAAAATAGGTAACCAACAAGGACCTACTATATAGCACAGGGAACTGTACTCAATATTTTGTAATAACCTATAAGGAAAAAGAATCTGAAAAGGAATATATACATCTGAATCACTTTGCTGTACACCTGAAATGAACACAATATTGTAAATCAACTATACTCCAATATAACATAAAAATTAAATTTAAAAAAAAGTAGTGTGGGAAGTATAAACAGGGAGGAATTCTGTCTTATAGGGAGAGAGATGCAGAGGGTGGGCATCAAGGTTCGCTAGAAGAAATAGCAGCTGAATTGGTAAATTCAGACCACACTAGTCAGATGGGCTCTGAGATGACAGGATGATTCTGAGTATTGCAGAGCTGTTGCTTTTTCACTGGCTTTGGACATTTTTGGGGTTAGAGAATTAGCTTGCTTTTTTCTACTTAGGCAATACTTCTGGAAAGAAAGGCCCTGATTCCCTAGAACCAAAGCTGGGAAATGCGGGAACTATCCCCTGATACCCTGGGGTGGGGGGGCTCAGAGCTGCGCAAGCATGTAAGCCTGCTGCTTACAGTGTTCATTATCACCTCTGAGGTTGCCCCACCCAGCTTGCATGTGGGGGAGGAGAGAATAGGGAACTGACAGAAATGATACAAGAAGGAAATTTTAGAATTGAAATACATGAATTTCCAGATTGAGAGGGCCCACTGAGAAGGCATCCAGTGGTTAGGAATAAGAAAAACCACACCAGGAGAAAAGGGAACCCTCCTACGCTACTGGTGGGAATGTAAATCGGGGCAGACACTATGGAAAACAGGATGGAGCTTCCTTAAAAAATGAAAAATAGAGCTACCATATGATCCAGTAATCCCCACTCCTGGGCATATATCCAGAAAAGACAAAAACTCTAATTAAAAAAGATACATGCACCCCAGTGTTCATAGCAGTGCTATTTACAATAGCCAAGACATGGAAGCAACCTAAATGTCCATCAACAGATGAAAGGGTAAAGAAGATGTGATATATACGTGATACACACACACACACACACACACACACACACACACAATGGAATACTACTCAGCCATAAAAAAGAATGAAATATTGCCATTTGCAGCAACATGGATGGACCTAGAGATTATCATACTAAGTGAAGTAAGTCAGACAGAGAAAGACAAATATTGTATGCTATCACTTGGAATCTAAAAAATAATACCAACGAACTTATTTACAAAACAGAAACAGACTCACAGACATATAAAACAAACTTATGGTTACCAAATGGAAATGGGGGGGATAAATTAGGAGTATGGGATTAACAGATACACACTATTATATATAAAATATCAATAGTCGAATGACAAGGATCTACTGTATAGCACAGGGAATTATAGGCAATATCTTGTAATAACCTATAATGGAAAAGAATCTGAAAAAGATATATATGTATATATATATATATAGAACTGAGTCACTTTGCTGTAAACTGGAAACTAACACGGTATTGTAAATGAACTATAATTTAATTAAAAAAAAAACACACCAAAGCGCAGAGAAAAAACAGACCATGTACAATGGACTAGTAATCAGAATGTTTTCAGGCTTCTCAAGAGCAATGTAGGAAAGTAGTAGAGAATGGAGCAATGCTTTCACAGTCTGAGAAAAATATTTGCATCTAAGAATTCTATGCTCAATAAAACAACAGTCAAGGAGAAGAAAGACTAATGGTATTTCAGGCAGGCAAGGGTTAAAATTGACCTCTATTACCTTTTCTTAGAAAGCTGTTGGAGGATGTGCTCCAACTAAACAAACACATCAAGCAAGAAAGATGACATGGAATTCAGAAAATGGAGACTGTAATCCTACAGAGGGGTGAAGAGAATGTCTATGGTAACAGTCAAGACACCCCAGGATGACAAACAGTCCAAACTGTTTGGCTCTCCCTGGGTAGAGAAAGGTCTGGAGTGGGTGACCTAGCTCAGCTCCTTCTGAGCATTGGGTTCCTTTCCTGGCTTGCTTTGGTCTCCTTTACTCTCTTCTGCTTTTCTCTGGCAGGAATTGTCTTTTCTCAAGTTAGAAGTGGTAAGGTCCAAGACTCAGGCTTTTGTTTTGGAGGTGAAATGATAGGGTAGGTATTTAGGGTGCTTTGGCATTAGGCCATCAGAAAACCCTCACAAAAGTCAAAGGAGTATTCTACAAGATGCAGTCACACTTGGTAGAATTCTACACTGATGTTTGGGCTAAAGCTCCAAAGTGTTCAAGAGCCTTCCTTTTCCTTGGTTTATGCTCTTCCTTTGGGCAGCTTTAGAGCAGGGCAGGATTCAGGAGTCACTCTGTCCCTGGCACAATATCATTTCCATTCCCCCCCACATTCTTAGCTTCAATCTGTGAAAGTGGTACTGACCCTTTGAAGGGGCATTTAAACATAGAATAATAGGGACTGTGGGCTGGAAGAGCTTTTAATGCAACTCATAACTATGGTTCGTTTTCTAGTCTCCACTTGTTTACCCTGACTTCTCTCCTAGTTTCCCATTTAATTCAATTGTATGTTGTGTACTTGGAATTAATTAAGAATTTGGAATGAATTAGGAGCCTAAATAATAAGTGCAGTCGTTTCCATTTCTAGGCATCTTGGGTGTTAGAACTTTCTTCCTTTTTTCTTTTTTTGACATCTTTATTGGAGTATAATTGCTTTACAATGTTGTGTTAGTTTCTGCTGTATAACAAAGTGAGCCAGCTATATGTATGCATATATTCCATATCCCCTCCTCTTGCATCTCCCTCCCATCCCCCCATCCCACCCCTCTAGGTGGTCACAAAACACCAAGCTGATCTCCCTGTGCGATTCAGCTGCTTCCCAGTAGCTATCTATTTTACATTTGGTAGTGTATATATGTCAATGTTACTCTAGAACTTTCTTGCTTATGTTGAGATCCCATCCATCTTGTGCTTCTGGTCATTTGGGGATGTCTAATACCTCTGATATAGGACAGCTCATTCAGTGTTTGAAGACAGAAATTAAGCCTCTTCTTTTGAGACCAAACATCTTTTCTCCAGCCCAAGAGCTCCTTAAGCCCATCTTAGAATCTGGTTTCTTGCCTCCTCCCATTCTGATTGCTTTCCTTTTGAACCATCGCATTTGCCTTTGGCTGGACAGCATGTGCAACTGAATATTCTTTGACCTTGGGGAGGTTTGTGTTTGTGTCCTCCTACTTTCCC
>NW_006788189.1:2155178-2161872 GCF_000442215.2 Lipotes vexillifer
CCCCACATATTCATTTTGTATTGCATACTAATGGCCCCAAACTTAGTGGCCTAAAACAACAATCATCTATCATCTCATGATAGAAGTTTGGGCTCAGTTAAGCCAGGTGCTCTACTCAGGGTTTTACAAGGCTGAAATCGTTATGTTATATATCATTACCTAATCACAGGAGTGAAATCCTCCATATTCACAGTGTTGTGCCCTGCTCAAGTGGTGAGGATTATTATTGGGTGTGGACACCAGGGGGCAGAAATCTTGGAAACCATCTCAGAATTCTTTCTACTAAAACAGAGCAGGACCCTGTGGGGCTCCTGGGCATGGAAGCTTCTGTGTCCCTTATTTCTTGTTTGTAGGGATTAGACTCCAGCCTCCATAAACTTCCCTGAGTTCCAAAGGGCAGGTTCAAACAGTTGGTAATCTGGAATGGGAGGGGTGCATAGACGAGGGAAGGGCAGTAAAGAAACAGTAGTGAAGCCTTGGGGCAGGGTCCTGGTTCCTTCTCAAGGGACACACATAGCAATATCTTTGAGCTCTTCTACAGGGCTAAAATCCCCAACAAATGGAAGATGTTAGTATTCTTCATTCCAGGGAAGGTCACAGTTTGATAACATTGAGAAGCTCATCAGGAGACCACCTGAGGACAGATTAAAGGACACCCTGATCTTTATCAGCAACCCCACCCTTGAACCATTGCTATAAAACTCCTCACCAAATCTCCTCTTGTTGGGACACAGTTTTTGAGGCATAAAGCCACTGCATCCCCCTTTGCCTGGCAAAGCAGTAAAGATATTCTTTTCTGCTTCACCCAAAACTGTCTCTGAGATTTGATTCAGCACCAGTGCACAGAGGCCCAGTTTTCAACATCACTACCACACCCCCAAACCCAACAATCTATGCTTTGGTCCTGTAATGGTGTCACCAACACCTCTCTCTGCGCAACTGGTCACCAATTTGGATTAGGAAATTGTGTCTCCCCAGAGCCCCTTAGTATGAATATAAGTTAGTTGGAGGCACAGCTGCAATGCAATCCTGACACTAACTACTCAGAGTTAGTTCACACCCCGCAGATTAGGGCACCGTCCTTCACAAGGCTGCCCTTGCTTCAGATCGGGGAGGGGGGCTTCCAGGTCACCTTCACGTCTGACCAATTAGCTACAAATATGGGGGTTTCCACTACCCCCTCAGCTTTGATAACTCACTAGAAAAGCTCACAAAACTCAAAGTACTATACTTATGATTACAGTTTTATTATAAAGGATACAAGTCAAGAGCAGCCAAATGGAGAGACACATAAGGAAAAGTCTGGGAGGGTCCCTAACCTCAAATCTTTCATGTCCTCCGGTGGGTCATCCTCCTGGCACATTGATTGATATGAATCACTAAGCAGGAAGCTCACCCCAGCTTCAGGAACTAGGATTTTTATTGGGATTTCCTTATGTGGGCATAATTGATTGTCATTGGCCATATGATTGAACTCAATCTCCAACTCCCTCCCCTCCCCAGAGGTTGGGCTGATCTCACATGCCTCAAAGTCTCAACCCTCTAACCACATGTTTGGTCTCTCTGGCTGGCCAGCCCCCATCCTGAGTCATCTCATTAGCATAAAACTAGCAATAAGCCCACCTAAGTAGCAAAGACACTCCTATCTCTCAGAAATTCCAAGGATTTAGAGGTTACCTCCCAGGAACCAGGGACAAAGGCCAGCCAGATTCTTTATAGTCTAAGAATAGAACATAAAGTTTTTATTACTCATTAATATTTTGCTTGAATTTACCTGGATCCAGGCTTTGTGTAATGCTTCTGGGGTCTCTTGGAATCTTCCGAGAGGTTCTCAAATTCCAGACAGAAACTTTTGATTCCCAGGTGCTGAGTTGGGGGGATATTAGGATAGTAGCAGTGAGAGATTTAGGGACAAGTAGAACATTAAGAGGGCATCTATCTTTGCAACGTATACGACCAAATTAACTCACTTGGTTGGCAAAATGGTCTTAGAGGTTATTGACCTGTAAATCCTGTCCAATTGTTACAAGGAACCTTGGTTGAAAGAATGTTCAATTAATCCTAGAGGTTAGTATCTGCTTGGTAAATGCCTTTACAAGAGGTTGGATTTAGTTGTTTGATTTTTTAATGAAAAAATTAGAAAAAATTTCTCACCAGATGACCCACCATAAATGAAATATTTATTTCATTTTCTTCCTGGTTAAAACTCTTGTCTTTAAATGCTTTGTTGTGTCTACTTAGAATGATCAATGGGGATGCCTGGGGGGATTTCTCTTGCAGAATTTGTTGGTGGAGAACATTAAAGTTGCATGAAGCCACTCATGTAATTTTAATCATCATCAAAATAATTTTGACTGAAATTGGGAGGAATTTAAAGTGAAATGATTCTTCTGGGAAAGGTTGAGGCCATGTGCCTTTGGTATTCAAGGAGGCAAGGTCACACATCTCTAGGTCACTCTCCCATCCACCCCTGCTGCTGGGCAGAGACATTCTCCATTAGTCAGGGGCTATGGCCAGAAGGTCTGCAGGACAAAGAGCTCCTGGCCATCTCCTTTTTGTGCTTAGAGAATCATGCAGGGCTAGCATGGGCATGGCCCTAAACAAGGCTCAGTGTAATCTGTTTGTTCCTCCCAGGAGGAGTGAGCTGAGCCCAAGTGGGACCCAGTGAGGGTTCAACTTTAGACCTGTGCCTTCCAGACCAGTGTCCACCACCCCACACCTCACACCCCCATCTCTTGAAGTTTTCATTTAATGATCATTGAACTCAGGCCCTGCATCCATGAAGCCTACTCAGGTTTCTCCCTCCCACAGTGATTTCCACATCTGATCCCTCTGATGGCCATGTTTGTGTTTTTCATTAGGTAAGTAAGTAGCTGCATGCCAAATTGTGACATTTTTCTGTTGTTGATTTTAAATGTCATTAAAATCCAGTGTAGCCTGTGCTCCTCCTAGACCTTACCAGCCTGCTTTGAAATATAGGGTCACAATCATAATAACATTTCTTCAGGTCATCTCCTTTTTGTAAGGTATCAGCTTTCTTCGCTCTCCTGCTGTCAGAGGTTCAGGTGGTCCTCAAGGCATGTCCCCCACGTGGCTGTGAGCACAGTTCATGCAGCTGGCTGGGGATGTCTGCTCCCCTCTGTGGAGGTGACGCCCCCTCCTCCACCACTCCCCACACACCATGGTCTCAGCTTCTTCTTCCTTGTTTTGGATGCTCTAATTGCCCTTACGAGACCATGGACCCCAGCCATTGCCCTGCAGAAGAAAGGAGAATGGCTCCTCTCATTCAGCCTCAAGTCCAAAGCAGAATGTTCTAAGGCTCTGGGGTGATTCTGATCACTTGCTCCCTCCTGATGGAGATGTGCAGCAGCCCTTGAAGCAGGTTTGCTCATCTCCCCTCTTGGTTCCTTACAGCACTTTCCTTCTCATGATGTTCTTTGCACAAATGGATGGGGCCATCCCAGAATTCTTGGAGACAGGTCTAAACTCTGAGAGAATGGCTGCATTTATGCTGGTCAAATGTTGTCTTTTTTTTTTTCTTGGCTGTGTAGTGTGGCATGTGGAACCTTAGTTCCCCAACCAGGGATCGAAACTGTGCCCCCTGCAATGGAAGCGCGGAGTCTTAACCCTGGACCAGCAGGGAAGTCCAAAGGTTGTCTTGATGAAACAAGGCTCCAGCTCCCATGGGGCGCTTATTTTCCCTGGAGAAGCAGGAAAAGAGCTGGAAGACCTTCAGGCATGGGACACATTCACCCTATCCTGGTATGTCCCTCAGTTTTTGGTGTTTTCTTGGGGCAGACTAGGGCCCTTGGCTAGGCTGGGAACTAGAGCATCTTTCCTCTGATGAGCTGTCTACTGGAGCTGTTGTGATGTATACCTGAATTTGGGAGCACTTGCTGCTGCTGGGAGCTTTGGACATCTTTGAAGGACAAAGGGGGCTCCCTGTCCAGATTGGCTACCCCCCTTCTCTGCCATAATGTGTTCAGTCCCTGAATCTTACTTATCACACTTCTTCTTTTCCAGGATACTTCTCCAAAGAAGGTAGGACCATATCTCCTACCCACAGACTCTTGGGCAATGGGAACTGGCCACCCCCTCACCAAGACCATTGGTGAGGCTCCCCCTTCCTTTGATCTGGACTGGACTTAGTGACTTGCTTGTCATTAATGGAATGCAGTAGAGGTGGCTCTTTGTGACTTCCCTCACAAAGGGCCATGCAGCATTCGGTGGTTCTGTTGGAAAGCTCACTCTTGCTCTTGGGATGGTCCTTCCTGGAACTCAGCCACCATGCTGGGAATATCCCACGCCTTATGAAGAAGCCACCTGTGGGGGCTCTGGTGGAAAGTCCCAGCTGCTACCAATGTGTGAGTGAAGATGTCCCTGGATGACGCTGGACTCTGGACACTCGAGCCTTCCCAGTTAAGGCTCCTGGGGCAGAGGAAAGCCATCCCCTGGCCTGTGCCCTTTTATGCAGCGAGATACTGGGAACATGGGCTCTATGAAAAGAGCACAAGGCACAGACTTGGTCATCAACGGGGAGGGACTCCGCCCTATGGCCCAATGGTGCACATGGTTGAGGGCTCTTCAAAGTGGGATTAGAAGCCTCAGTCAGGGCAGTTAACTCAGGTGGTAGTGGCCTGCTCCTGCCTGTGAGCTCCCAGTCCTGGGGACTTGTGCATGAAGTTTTGGGTCTCCAAGTGGGCTCTGATTACACACCCCCCATCAGCCACTCAAAGGGTCACAGACTTAGGCCCCTAGGTGCATGACGCTTTGGCCACTGTCATCTACCACCTCCACAGATCAATAGCTGACTGCTGTTGACATTTGCATCTGGGAATCAGTCATTCAAGCACTCGTGCCAGCAGGGTCAGAGCCAATGGCAACTTACTTAACACTGCAGGCTGTGATTGGTGGGGCTACTGTGGGTGAGGCTGGTGGAGACTTCGCTGGTGCCCAAGGAGAGGCCTCACGACAGAGGAGAAGCCTGAGCTCCTGGCTGCTGGGTGAACAGCTTTTCTAGCCTCCTCCTGTGTCATGAGCAGCGTGTGACCTTTCCCACACATCTGCAAAATGTCATTTATTGTATGCCTGTGGCTTGCTCAGGGCCATGCTAGGTGCCTCCACAGAGGTGTTAGAATCAAGAGCCTTCCTCCATGCCTGGGAGGGGCTGATCAGTTCCGTGGGACTTTTTGCATTGCTGGGGAGGTAAAGAGTAGACAGTAGCAGATGTGGAATGTGGAGCATGGGGTCTAGCCTCTAGAGGATGCTCGATAGGACAGGCTGTTTTTGTGAAGTCTGGATCATTGGCTTGGCAGCCAGGCTGAGGGCACACTAGGGGCTGCCTGGACAGCTCGGCCTGCCCTTGCTGGGTGCTGGGCGCTGGGGGATGATGTTGGATACCTACCAGGTCCTGTCCTCCCTCTATGCTTCTGGGTCAACTCTCACTCCTCACTCTTCACCTTCTCTCTGTGGCTGCATCCCGGGATTCTGCAGAGCTCTGGGGTCTGTTTTCTTTTCTTTTTTCTTTTTTTTTTTTTTGTTGCGGTACGCGGGCCTCTCACTGTTGTGGCCTCTCCCGTTGCGGAGCACAGGCTCCGGACATACAGGCTCAGCGGCCATGGCTCACGGTCCCAGCCGCTCCGCGGCATGTGGGATCCTCCCGGACCGGGGCGCGAACCCTTGTGCTCTGCATCGGCAGGCAGACTCTCAACCACTGCGCCACCAGGGAAGCCCTGGGGTCTATTTTCTGATGCAAAGTCTTGTGAAGTGGTGAGCAGGACCGCAGTGCTCTGGGTGTCCCATGGTGGGCGCTGTGACACTGCACGATCTCTCTGACTCTTCCCATCCCCCTCTGCTCTGCACCTGCAGCCTGCATGTTCTTACAGCCCTCCTAGCCACAGAGGCTCTTTTGGGGAAGTATCTGCTCCCCCTCATTTTTATCTCAGTAGCATGAGTGTGTGTCCTTTCTGCTGGGGACATCTGACTTTCCTGCCAGGGAAGGAGGGGCCTAGTCCTTTGAATTTTAAGCTTCAGAGAGACACAGCTATCATTTCAGAATCTGCTGTGAGCCAGGTGCTTTAGGCAAAAGATCACATTTAATTCTTACAGTAATTATATGAGTCCAGGTAGGCAAGGTCAGGCCCTGGTCACATAACCCCATCTCTCGGTGGCCTAAAAAAGCCCCAAAGACTTATTTGTCCTTTAAGTTACGTATCCAGATGGGCTGGCCACAGTCTCTGCTCATCAGAGCCACTCAGAGGCCTGGGCAACTGGGGAGCCGCTCTCCTGGACTTTGTGGACCTGGGCACCAAAGGGAGAGGAGAGTGTTAGGAGGGTCTTTGGTGGGCACTTAAAGGCTCCAGCAGGGGGACTTCCCTGGTGGCACAGTGGTTAAGAATCTGCCTACTAATGAAGGGGACACGGGTGCCGCAGAGGAGCTAAGCCCGTGCGCCACAACTACTGAGCCTGTGCTCTAGAGCCCGCGAACCAAAACTACTGAGCCCATGTGCCACAACTACTGAAGCCCACGTGCCTAGAGCCTGTGCTCCACAACAAGAGAAGCCGCCGCAATGAGAGGCCCTCACAACGCAAGGAAGAGTAGCCCCTGCTCGCCGCAACTAGAGAAAGCCCTCATGTAGCAATGAAGACCCAACGCAGCCAAAAATAAATAAGTAAATAAATTTATTTAAAAAAA
>NW_006788189.1:2167547-2198836 GCF_000442215.2 Lipotes vexillifer
GTTGCGGTACGCGGGCCTCTCACTGTTGTGGCCTCTCCCGTTGCGGAGCACAGGCTCCGGACATACAGGCTCAGCGGCCATGGCTCACGGTCCCAGCCGCTCCGCGGCATGTGGGATCCTCCCGGACCGGGGCGCGAACCCTTGTGCTCTGCATCGGCAGGCAGACTCTCAACCACTGCGCCACCAGGGAAGCCCTGGGGTCTATTTTCTGATGCAAAGTCTTGTGAAGTGGTGAGCAGGACCGCAGTGCTCTGGGTGTCCCATGGTGGGCGCTGTGACACTGCACGATCTCTCTGACTCTTCCCATCCCCCTCTGCTCTGCACCTGCAGCCTGCATGTTCTTACAGCCCTCCTAGCCACAGAGGCTCTTTTGGGGAAGTATCTGCTCCCCCTCATTTTTATCTCAGTAGCATGAGTGTGTGTCCTTTCTGCTGGGGACATCTGACTTTCCTGCCAGGGAAGGAGGGGCCTAGTCCTTTGAATTTTAAGCTTCAGAGAGACACAGCTATCATTTCAGAATCTGCTGTGAGCCAGGTGCTTTAGGCAAAAGATCACATTTAATTCTTACAGTAATTATATGAGTCCAGGTAGGCAAGGTCAGGCCCTGGTCACATAACCCCATCTCTCGGTGGCCTAAAAAAGCCCCAAAGACTTATTTGTCCTTTAAGTTACGTATCCAGATGGGCTGGCCACAGTCTCTGCTCATCAGAGCCACTCAGAGGCCTGGGCAACTGGGGAGCCGCTCTCCTGGACTTTGTGGACCTGGGCACCAAAGGGAGAGGAGAGTGTTAGGAGGGTCTTTGGTGGGCACTTAAAGGCTCCAGCAGGGGGACTTCCCTGGTGGCACAGTGGTTAAGAATCTGCCTACTAATGAAGGGGACACGGGTGCCGCAGAGGAGCTAAGCCCGTGCGCCACAACTACTGAGCCTGTGCTCTAGAGCCCGCGAACCAAAACTACTGAGCCCATGTGCCACAACTACTGAAGCCCACGTGCCTAGAGCCTGTGCTCCACAACAAGAGAAGCCGCCGCAATGAGAGGCCCTCACAACGCAAGGAAGAGTAGCCCCTGCTCGCCGCAACTAGAGAAAGCCCTCATGTAGCAATGAAGACCCAACGCAGCCAAAAATAAATAAGTAAATAAATTTATTTAAAAAAAAAAAAAAAAAAAAAAAGAAGGCTCTAGCAGGGAAGCAGTAGACATCACCTCCACTCATGAATCATGGGCACATCTAGTCATATGGCCTCTCTCAACCTCAAAAATGTGGTCACCTTACAAAGATGTGACTTTATAAAGTGGCCGGAAAGAGGGCTCCTGTCAAAGACTGGCTCAGGGGAGGAGTGGCAATGCTTGGAGATGGGCAAGGATGCTCATCACACTGGCCGGTGAGGTGGCGTAAGCATCCCCAGGTGCCGAGCGCTGGCTCTGAGTCACACCTGTGGACAGAGTGATGGAACAGCAAATGAAAACCCAGCTCTCTCCAACTCAGATCTATGCTCTGGGTGAGCACTTTTATCTTTCCATTTTGTTAGTCTTTATTATCCAAAGTGATTTACAGGATTGAAAGAGGATTTTAAACCCACCCAAAGCTCCAGACTAATAAAGACACAGACCTACTAGAGAATGGACTTGAGGTTACGGGGAGGGGGAAGGGTAAGCTGTGACAAAGCTAGAGAGTGGCATGGACATATATACACTACCAAACATAAAATAGATAGCTAGTGGGAAGCAGCCACATGGCAGAGGGAGATCAGCTTGGTGCTTTGTGACCACCTAGAGGGGTGGGATAGGGAGGGTGGGAGGGAGGGAGATGCAAGAGGGAAGAGATATGGGAACATATGTATACGTATAACTGATTCACTTTGTTATAAAGCAGAAACTAACACACCATTGTAAAGCAATTATACTGCAATAAAGATGTTAAAAAAAAAAGAAAATTGTCCTGTCCTCAGGAAACCAAAAGAGGAAATCTTTGGGAGCAACCAATGACATTGGTCACTGTCTTGTCCCCTGTCATCCAACCTGAAGGGGTCTCTGGCTCAGGTGGAGGGCAGCTGAGACAGGAGGAAGAAGGGGGTCTGGGCACAGAGCCCGCTGCACAGGAAGGATGTGCCAGGGGCTGTGACTGTCCTGATTTCATATGTGCAGAAGGCAGGGCTCAGAGAGGGTGAGAGACCTGTCGGGGCCACAGTGAGCATCTATGAGCCGAGGCTGTCTGAGCCCCACCCCGAGCCAGGCTCTGCACATAGCCCGGCACTATCCTGTAAGAGACCCTACTTGCCCAGAGTGTTAGGCTGAGCAGGAGACTTTGGCTGGGGACATTTCAGGGTATGTAAGGACTGCTGGCTGTGTCTGGAAGTTTCTGGTCCATGCACCGTGGGGTGAGTTCAGCTGGCCTGCAGCCTGGTGTGCCCTGCTGTTGTTGAAATCTAGGCTTCTGTACACCAGTGCCAAGTAGAAATACAGAGACAGAATCTAGGAGGAAAGAGAAAGAGTAGCTTTATTTCTTTGCCAGGCCACGAGGGAACACAGCAGGCTAGTGCCTCCAAAAACTGTGCCTCTCTTCAAGAGGGTAGTGAGAAGTTTTATAGCAACTGTTCAAAGAGGGAGTGATCAGCTCTTGGACATTTTTCTGATTGGTTGGTGGTGAGGTAATTGGGAGTCAACATCATCAACCTTCTGGTTCCAACTGGTCTGGGGTCTACATGCTTGTGGGCAGCATACCATCATGAATCATTCATTTCTCCCACCTGTTTTGCATCTGAAAAACAGCTCCAAGATATTGTTGTACGTATCCATTGATGGGACACCAGGGCCAAAAAAATGTCATGAAGAACCTAGGGGTAAGAGAGGAATAAAGACACAGACCTACTAGAGAATGGACTTGAGGTTACGGGGAGGGGGAAGGGTAAGCTGTGACAAAGCTAGAGAGTGGCATGGACATATATACACTACCAAACATAAAATAGATAGCTAGTGGGAAGCAGCCACATGGCAGAGGGAGATCAGCTTGGTGCTTTGTGACCACCTAGAGGGGTGGGATAGGGAGGGTGGGAGGGAGGGAGATGCAAGAGGGAAGAGATATGGGAACATATGTATACGTATAACTGATTCACTTTGTTATAAAGCAGAAACTAACACACCATTGTAAAGCAATTATACTGCAATAAAGATGTTAAAAAAAAAAGAAAATTGTCCTGTCCTCAGGAAACCAAAAGAGGAAATCTTTGGGAGCAACCAATGACATTGGTCACTGTCTTGTCCCCTGTCATCCAACCTGAAGGGGTCTCTGGCTCAGGTGGAGGGCAGCTGAGACAGGAGGAAGAAGGGGGTCTGGGCACAGAGCCCGCTGCACAGGAAGGATGTGCCAGGGGCTGTGACTGTCCTGATTTCATATGTGCAGAAGGCAGGGCTCAGAGAGGGTGAGAGACCTGTCGGGGCCACAGTGAGCATCTATGAGCCGAGGCTGTCTGAGCCCCACCCCGAGCCAGGCTCTGCACATAGCCCGGCACTATCCTGTAAGAGACCCTACTTGCCCAGAGTGTTAGGCTGAGCAGGAGACTTTGGCTGGGGACATTTCAGGGTATGTAAGGACTGCTGGCTGTGTCTGGAAGTTTCTGGTCCATGCACCGTGGGGTGAGTTCAGCTGGCCTGCAGCCTGGTGTGCCCTGCTGTTGTTGAAATCTAGGCTTCTGTACACCAGTGCCAAGTAGAAATACAGAGACAGAATCTAGGAGGAAAGAGAAAGAGTAGCTTTATTTCTTTGCCAGGCCACGAGGGAACACAGCAGGCTAGTGCCTCCAAAAACTGTGCCTCTCTTCAAGAGGGTAGTGAGAAGTTTTATAGCAACTGTTCAAAGAGGGAGTGATCAGCTCTTGGACATTTTTCTGATTGGTTGGTGGTGAGGTAATTGGGAGTCAACATCATCAACCTTCTGGTTCCAACTGGTCTGGGGTCTACATGCTTGTGGGCAGCATACCATCATGAATCATTCATTTCTCCCACCTGTTTTGCATCTGAAAAACAGCTCCAAGATATTGTTGTACGTATCCATTGATGGGACACCAGGGCCTTGTCCCAAGGCTGAACTATTGTTTCTCTTGACTTTGTTTCTCCCTTGTCTCATATCCCCTCCCCTCCCTAGTTAACAACTGCTTGAATATGCCCGTTGGAACTCAGGGAAGGTCATGGAGGCTGAATGAAGGCTGTTTCCTATAATTGAAGAAATGGGAGACACAGAAAGGCTTTGTGTCCAGGAGCCCAATGGGCCCTGCTCAGTATCACTGGGGTCCTGTGGGGCAGAGGCCAGGACCAAGGGGAAGACTCTGTAGGTTCCCTGAGGTGCTGTGGGGGTCACCAGGGAGGGGTAGGATGTGGCATGGGAGCCTGGACCCTCCCCATGGGCTGCGCCACGTCCCTGGAGCTGGGGGCTCCGACCTCCAGACCCCATTCGGGACACAGCAGCCATCCTCGAAGGCTCCTTCTGCAGCCAGGAGGCCCCATCAATCCAATCAGGCTCCAAGGGATGAAACATCGGCAGTTTAAGTTTTCTTTCCTTCCTGTTTTTTCCTCCTCTGGCCTTTCATCTAAGTCTCCAGCCCCAGGTGAGCTTTGTAGGGGCAAAGAGCACAGCTCCTTGGAGCAAGGACCTTTCCTCATGCACTCCCCCCTCCTCAGCCTTTTGCACACCCTGCAAGGGGGAGGCGAAGGTTGGCAGTGGGCAGTGATCAGGCTTTAGACCCTGTTGCTCTCAGTCTTCCTGGTAGGTGCACACATGGCAGGCAGGTCTATGTGCATTTTAAATGTGAAGAAATTGAGGTGTAGGGAGATAGAATGGTTTGTCCAAGGTTGCCCTGTTAGTGATGGGCAGAGCAAGGTATTGACCCAGGTCTCTGACCTCAAGGTCAGTGCTGCCTGCACTGCTAAGAGAAGAGGGAAAGCCCAGAGTAAAGGGGGCTGGTGGGGTGCAGGGCAGCATCATGCCCAGATCCTGGATGGCCCTCCTGCTGTGCAGCCTTGAGGAGAGAGACGCCCAGTGAGGAACCAGTGACTTCTTGAGAAAGGGTGGAAGCACTGTGAACCTACCTTTTGGGGGAGCTTGGCCCTGCAGTGGGGGTGGGGGGCCCCCAAAGTGGACAGAGTGAGGAGAGCTGCAGTGGGGAGGAGGGGGCGGTCCCTGGCCTTGAGGGAACATGGTTCTCTGATAGGATTTCACAACACACTCAGCTCTACAAGGAACAACTTTCTGATGCCCAGAGTCTCCTGCTCTGGGTGGGCTCCAGGGTCAGAGACAGTCAGACAGGATCTCAGTACAGTCCTTAACCAGCCATGTGGCCTTAGGCAAGTCATTTACCTCTGGGGATAGTAATAATGCCTAGCTTATAGAGTTGTAGTGGGAATTATTTAAAATAGTTAATTAAGAATTAAGCACAGTGCCTGGAACATAGTAAGCACTGCATATACCAACAATGATAATAACAATAATGCCAGCTGCTAGCATTATTAATATTATTGCAGTGAGTACCCTAGCATCATCACTCATCAAGCTGTGATTGGTTGGGAGTCTGGCTGGGTGCTGTATAAGAGACTTCTGCACTGGAAGAAGATTAAACCTCATCATGTTTAGGTCCCTTTACCTGACTTTGATCCTGGTTTTGACAAGATCTGGGTGACCTTGGACAGGATACGTGACCTCTTGGGACCTCAGTTTCTTCTTCTGTAAGCTTTCCTCTCTTACCAGGGGGATAGAATGACATTCCATCCAACAAAAAGTCATGTCAGTGATGAAGCACCAAGTCTGAGGAGAATGAGAAATGGCTTCTGCAAAGGTAAAGGGTGAGGATGATTTTGCAGGACATATTTCCTTGGGGGTTTTGCGCTAAGGCCCCTCTGCTAGCTTCAGTGCAGGGCAGTTGGCTTGAGGACCCCGTCTTCCACTCATTCCTTTAATGGGCCCCGGTGCTCACTGAAGCTAAGTGCACAAAAACTCCCTGTAAATGCCTGGTAATGTGGCCCAGAATTGGGCCCTGAAGGATTATTAGAGCCATCCATCTTAATTATGCTGAAAATCACTTATGTGCTTTACATAATAACACTGTATTTACAATTTCCAGGCCCTGAGGAGAGCCTGGCAGGCCCTCTCACTCTCTGGTGGAGCGCTTCCCTCAGGTCACATTTCTTGTCCCCCACCCTGGGTGGGAAGATGGTGGGGTGTCTCTTTAACTCCCCCTTACCTAGTGGGCTACAGGCTCAGGGCACTTCCTAGATGATTCACACCTAGTATCTTATTAGTCCTCAGCATCACCTTGTGAGGTCTGTGTGCTTAACACATTTTACAGATGAGAAGAGGCTCAGAGAGGCTAGGTAACTTGCCCAAAGCAACACAGCTAAGACATGGTGGCTCCAAGAAGAAAAGCTCCTCCTGTGAATACAGGTGTGTCTGCAGATGCCGTCTTGCTCCCCTTTAACCCCTCCTTCCCAGTTTCGATTCTGTGGTTTCCAGGAAGCAGTGATGATAAGAAATTATCTCCTCATCTAAGGCAGCCCACCCTATATAGCCCCAGAAAGCATACACACACATACATACCCCCCCCCACAGCACACACCCCACACATACATATGCACACACACTCTCCTACACATGCATATGCATACATCCACACCCACACACATGCATATGCACACACACACTCCCCTACACATGCATATGCACATACCCACACCCACACACATGCATATGCACACACCCACACCCACACACATGCATATGCACACACCCACTCCCCTACACATGCATATGCACACATCGCCACCCACACACATGCATATGCATACACACACCCAACACACACATGCATATGCACACACACATGCATATGCATAAACACACACCCACATCCACACACATGCATATGCACACACACACCACCACACACATGCATATGCACACACACACCCAACACACATGCATATGCACATACATACATCACGCACACACATGCATATGTGCACACACATACACCCCACGTGCATATGCACACAGCACACACATGCACCACACACATGTAGCCCCTCCGCATCTCGTACAGGCCTGGCTCTCTCCATTGGAGCCTCATCATGCAGGGTAAAGCTGGGCCCCCCACTCCTTGTGAACATGGCAGGCACCCTGAAGATAACACTCAGTTGGACTGTGTGCTAATCGGGAAGAAAATGTGCTTTGGAGGCGGGCCTCCCACATGAGAAGGAGCTGGAGGCCTCCTCTGGCACATGTGTGGGTGCTCAGGTCTGGAGGGCAGTACATGGCCACTGAGTGTTCTGGCCTGAGGGGCCCTCTCCTACAGACCTGGGAACTACTAGGAACCTAAAGTAGAAGCCAAGGGCCAAATACCAAGAGTCAGGAAATAATACCCTTTTGATGTCCGCCAGCTGCGCCCAGGGCGCTGAGCCCTGGAGGACTTCGGCAATGGAGGGAGGGAGGGGGAGGGATGAGGAATGGGGCCTGCCTGCAGGGACCAGCCCGGGCCGGGTGTTCTTGAGGGTAAGGGGGGCAGGGGGGAGGTGAGAGAGGAGAAGCCAGCTGGGGTCAGACATCGGAGCTCAGGCACCATCTACTGCCTGTGAGAGTGTCCCCCAAAGGGGAGCTCAGGGGAGAGGCGTGGGCAGGACCCGGTCTCTGCTGTGGTGGGGCCAGCGGGAGACCGCTGCACCCTGGGGTCCAGACCCATCCAGGCAGGTGCCTGGGGGAGCTGGGCGCGGTCTGCCAGCTCATGACTGACGAGTTGGGAGGGGCCCGAGGGAATCTGGGTCATGGGCTGGGCAGCCCATGGGATGGGGGCCTGGGAGGGTCAGAGACTCATGGAGGACCCAGCCTGTGGAGCCTGGCTGTGCAGGCCCTTTGCTGGTGCCCAGCCACCTACTGTGGAGCCAGGGGCAGGGCAGCCTGGTTGTCAGTGGGCTAAGGCAGGGCAGGCTACTCTGTGGCATCGGAGGTCACTCAGCCTCTCTGGACCTGGCCTGGATCCTTGGTCCAGCGCGAGGGGTGCGCCAATGGCAAAGGCACAGACGTCACTTCTGACACAGACCCTGACGTCCCTGCTTGCCCACTGCATCCAGACACTCAGCAGGAGAAACATCACTTCTTCTCCTACCCCACAACCACCCTTGGAAGAACACCGGGAACAGTGGGCTGATGAATGGGCTTGTGCTCGGAGCCCAGGCAGCCCCTTCCCTGCTGACTCAGCACAGGGAGAACTGCCCGGGAAGAAACTCTTCTAAGAGTAGAAAAATAACGTGTGAGTCTCATGGTCCAAACTGAGAGTACGGGACATGGTTAAGGAGCCAGCTATAAGGGAGGCCCTGAACCCCACACCCCACCTGGCACAAGGACCCAGGAGGGGCCTGGCGCTTACAAGCCAACCCTGTCCCAGCCCAGAGCTGGCTAGAAAATCAGCAGCTGGGCAACAAGCCTGTGTTTCATGGGAAGTTGCAATCACTTGTAGAGGGCCCTCCAGGCATCTGGAACTCAGCCCCTGTCAGCTCCGGGTTTTAACATCCTGGCTCCCAAATCAGGAGTCCGAGACTCAGCAGAAACCCATGACAGCCCTCAGGGGAGGTGGGATGGACCTGCCAGCCCGGGTCTGCCCTTTTGTCAGTGCCCACTGTCTCCTCAGCCCCTTCCCACCTCCTCTTTTCAGCCTCTTCCCAATTTGGGAGCTGGAGGTGTGTGGTCTGGGGGCTTCCTAGAGAGACAGTGTATTAGGGTCCATTAAGGTTTTCTCTAGAGGAACAGAACCAATAGGACATATATACACATATACCTTTTTGTTGTTGTTGTTTGTTTTGTTTTTACTGCAAAGAATTGGCTCCTGTGATTATGGAGGCTGGCAAGTCCAAATTCTGCAGCTGAAGTCCCAGTTCAGGTCTGAAGGCTGGAAGCTGCTGTAGAACTGCAGCTTCTACAGAAGCCGCTGAAGAGCTGATGTTGCAGTTGAAAATCCTCAGGCGGGAAGGCTTCTCTCCTACCTGTGGGGAGGCCAGCCTTTTGTTTTACTTATGTCTTCAACTGATCAGATGAGGCCCACCCACATCAGGGAGGGCAATCTGTTTTACTCAGTCTATTGATTAAATGTTAATCTCATCCAGAAACACCCTGAAAGAAACACCCAGAGTAATGTTTGACCAACTATCCAGGCACCTTGTGGCCCAGCCAAGCTGACATATCAAATTAACCATCACAGGTAGTGTGTGTGGGGGTTGGTTGTATAACCCCTGAAGGTGCCTGGGTGTGAAGCCCTGCCTTGCTGAGCCTCAGTTTTCTCATCTGTAAAGGGGGTGTTGTGAGCAGGAGAGGAGTTAACAGATTGGTGCCACTGAAGCCCCTGTGAGGTGCTTAGCCTGTGACATCTCCTTTCAGACTCATGCTGGTTGGTCTCAGCGTCCTCCCAGAAGGAACCCACATTTGTTGTGGGATTAATATTTTTAATCACTCACCCTCCTCTCCTTGGCCACAGTTACTGCACACCCCCCTAGCTGGTGTCTGTCACAGAGCCATGATTCTGTGGATGCTGGGAGGTCACCATGACTGCCAGTGTCATTCCCCCAGAGGACAGGGGAGCCAGTGAGAGTGACAAGCAGGGCTTGAAACACCACCACATTTGCTTCATGGAGAGAGGGCTGGGAGGCGCTTCCCTCCCCTTTATTTTTTATTTATTTATTTATTTATTTTTTCCTTTTTTGCAGTACGCGGGCCTCTCACCGCCGCGGCCTCCCCCGCCGCGGAGCACAGGCTCCGGATGCGTAGGCCCAGCGGCCATGGCTCACGGGCCCAGCCGCCCCGCAGCACGCGGGATCCCCCCGGACCAGGGCACGAACCCGAGCCCTCTGCATTGGCAGGCGGACTCTCAACCACTGCGCCACCAGGGAAGCCCTCCCCTTTATTTTGATGTGTCCCAGGCTGGGCTCAGGGTCTGGTTCCCAGGTCTCTGAGCTGTAGGGGAGGGTGATTACTGTGAGATGCTAGCCCTGCATCTCCTGCCCTGATGTGCTCCTCAAACCAAATCAAGTGGGAGAACAACGGGCCTCTCCTTAATTACGTGGCAAGATTAAAAGTGATTGGAAAATCACTACGTGAAGCTGTCAGAGGGGAACAAATGTCAAATTAGCAAAAGAAACAAATAATTGGGAGCAGATTTCATCTGTATCCTTGTGCCATCAAGAGGAATGACATGCTGGGGAATCGGTTGAGTTCTAGGGCCCAAGGGAATGTACTGGACGCTGTCATCCTGAAAAAAGAGGCACCTTGTGGAGCCATCTCCAGACCACAGTGCGCCCATCAGGTGAGGCATATACCTGTAAAAGCCACATTTCTGTCTCCAAGTGCACATTCTGGTTGGGCAGTCCTGACATGCACATAGGAGGCAATTCTGGACAGGTCCATGTACACAGAGCACAGTTCCAACCACAGGCAGCAAGAGGCCAGTTCTGTGGGCAGCTCTGGGACATCCTGTGCCGTATTTATCTACTTCAAGGCATAGTCCCTGTGCTATCTGTTGGTCTTGCTTTTACTCTGGGCCCCCGGCACCCAGCACAGAACCTGACACAGGATAGATGGGAAGGAACATTTGCTGACTGATTAGATGGGATGATGGATGGATGGGTGAGTGGGTGGGTGGATACATGGATGGATGAGTTGGCAAGTGGGTGGTTAGAGGATGGGAGGGAGAGTGATGGAGGGGAACCACATCAGTATGGGTGGAGGGAGCTTTGCAGAGGAATTTTCCTCCTGTGGGGTGGAGGCTCTCTCCTCTAGGGCATGTCTGGCACTGGGGATCCTTTGTTCTGTATCTCAGAAAGGCAGAGGTCAGGTAAAAGTCAGGTAGGTCTGGGCTTGGTGGGAGATGCTGAGAAATTTGGGCCAGATCCCTTTCCTGCTGTGGTGCTCAATTTACCTTCAAGTAAAATGAGAGCTCCACATCCCACACCTTGGTGCCATGGCAGGGCCAGGGCAGTACAGAACTTGGGGTCCCAGGGCTTCCAGTGAGTGCAAAGCCGTGCCAGGGGAGGAAGGTTTTCAAACCTTCAAAGTGGAAGAACCTGGAGGCAACGCAGGGGAATAAACCCAGGGAGGCTACGCATTTGGACTCTGGCTCGCAGGCTGGGGAGAACTTCCCAGACCAGTCCCTTCCACATGAGATCTGGAGGAGGGCAGCCTGCTAAGGTGGAGGCCCCCACATCTGCCCTTCCTCCAACTGAAGGCTTCTTCAGGATCCCAACTTCCTTTGTCGAGAGAGGGGCCTTCCCTGGGAATTGAGAGGCTCTGGGGCTCCCCTGGAGGAGGGTTTGGGGTAATGCAGGCAAACCTGCCCTGATGAGTTCTGTCTCTCAGATGTAAGTATCAATCCAATCGATGCCATCCTAAGTGTCGCTGGTCAGGAGTCCGGGCTGCTCTGCGCTGGCCTGGGTGTCCACTCAGCGTGCTTTGCCTTCGCGTTTCCCCTGGTTGACCTGTGGCATGCAGACCATTCTGGCATTCGTTTGAACTGTTGTGACTTGCTTATTTCACTCGGCATAATGTCCTCAAAGGTCACCCATGTTGCACTGTGTGTCAGCATTTCCGTCCTTTTAAGGCTAAATAATATTTCATTGTATATATGTATCAAATTTTGTTTATTTATCTGTCAGTGAACACTTGGGTTGCTTCCCTTTGGCTGTTGTAAACAATGCTGCTATGAACATGGGTGTGCAAATATCTCTTCAAGACTGCTTTCAATTCTCTTGGATATATACCCAGAAGTGGAATTGCTGGGTCAAATGGTAACTCTATTTTTAAGTTTTTGAGGAACCTCCACACTGTTTTCCATAGACCCTGTACCATTTTACATTCCCAGTAATGGTACACAAGGGTTTTAATTTCTCCACATCCTCACTAATAGTTGTTATTGGGCTTCCCTGGTGGCGCAGTGGTTGAGAGTCCCCCTACCGATGCCGGGGACACGGGTTCATGCCCTGGTCCGGGAAGATCCCACATGCCGCGGAGTGGCTGGACCCGTGAGCCATGGCCGCTGAGCCTGTGCGTCCGGAGCCTGTGCTCCGCAACGGGAGAGGCCACAGCAGTGAGAGGCCTGCGTACCACAAAAATACACACAGTCCACATTATATTATACATACTGCTCCTGATTTGCATAAACCTTTTTCTTAAATTTTAAATACAATTATAGAGAGAGTGCTGGTTACCAAAAAAAAAAAAAAAAAAAAAAAAAAAAAGTTATTTTCTCTCTCTCTCTTTTTTTTTTGAAAACTACAAGAAAATTATTTTATTTATATAAATCATTTATAACTTAAAACAATGGCAATTATTCTTTAGAGGCATGTGTGCATGTTATAAAAATATAAAGATGTACATGGGAATGATAATCATTCACTTCAGGATAGAGGCTGCCTTTGGTAGAGTGAGAGGGATTAAGAATAGGGAAGAACACCAAGAGGGTTTTAATATTTTATTTCTTAAGCTGAGTAGGGGGTACATGGGTGCTCTTTATATTTGTAGCTTTCTTTATGTCTGTAATATTTCATAATAAAATACATAAAACTTCACAGTGGATTTTTTTCTTTTTTTTTTTTGCGGTACGCCGGCCTCTCACTGTTGTGGCCTCTCCCGTTGCGGAGCACAGGCTCCGGACGCGCAGGCTCAGCAGCCATGGTTCATGGGCCCAGCCACTCCGTGGCATGTGGGATCCTCCCAGACCGGGGCACGAACCCGTGTTCCCTAGCATCAGCAGGCGGACTCTCAACCACTGTGCCACCAGGGAAAGCCCTTGAAGAGCATTTTTAAACTCTATTTTGGTCCTCACCCTATGGTCTACTGTAATCCATTAAGTACATGTACTCCATGAGAGCACAGATAGTGTTCTATTTAATCTTCTAGTCCTCTGCTCTCTCTTTCTTTTTTTTTAATAGTAGCCATTCTAATGGGTGTGAGGTGGTATTCTGGCATAAGAGCTCCTAAAACCCTTGTACTTTCCAGAGTGGTAGAGGTTATCAGGGGTGATAGGAGCTCTTTTATTACTCATAAAAAACCCCTTTCACGTGCCTGTTGGCCATCAGTATGTCTTCTTTGGAAAACTGTCTATTTAGGTCTTCTGCCCATTTTTTGATGGGGTTGTTTGTTTTTTCAATATTGAGGTGTATGATCTGTTTGTATATTTTGGATTTTAACCCCTTGTCGGTTGCATCATTTACAAATATATTCTCCCATTTCGTAGGTTGTCTTTCCATTTTGTTGATGGTTTCCTTTGCTGGACAAATGCTTTTAAGTTTGATTAGGTTCCATTTGTTTACTTTTGCTTTTATTTCTTTTGCCTTGGGAGACTGATCTAAGAAAATATTGCTATGATTTATGTCAGAGAATGTTTTGCCATGTTCTCTTCTAGAAGTATTATGGTATCCATGTCTTATATTAGGTCTTTAAACTATTTTGAGTATATCAACAGGCACATGAAAAGATTCTCAACATCGCTAATTATTAGAGAAATGCAAATCAAAACCACAGTTAGGTAGCACCTCACACTGGTCAGAATGGCCATCACCAAAATGTCTGCAAACAATAAATGCTGGAGAGGGCTTAGAGAAAAAGTTCCCTTCTACATTGTTGATAGGAATGTAAGTTGGTGAGCCACTGTGGAAAACAATATGGAGTTTCCATAAAAAACTAAAAATAGAGCTACCATATGATCCAGCAATCCCACTCCTGGGTATACATGCAAAAAACCCCAAAAATCTAATTTGAAAAGATACATACACTCCAATGTTCATAGCAGCACTGTTTACAATAGCCAAGACATGGAAACAACCCAAACGATGTTTGGCTTAAGAAGATACACACACACACACACACACACACACACACACACACACACACAATGGAATATTACTCAGCCATGGAAAGAATGAAATATTGCCATTTGCAGCAACATGGATGGACCTAGAGAATATTATATTTAGTGAAGTAAGTCAGACAGCGAAGACAAATATTATATCACTTATACGTGGAATCTAAAAAATAATACAAATGAATCTGTATACAAAAGAGAAACAGACTCAGACATAGAAAACAAACTTATGCTTATCAAAGGGGAGAGGGAGGAAAAGAGGGACAATTTAGGAGTATAGGACTAAGAGATACAAACTACTATATATAAAATATATAAATAACCAAGACTGACTGTATAGCATGGGGAACTATATTCAATATCTTATAATAACCTATAATGGAATATAATCTGGAAAAATAGATAACTGAATTATTTTGCTTTATAGCTGAAACTAACACAATATTATCAATCAACTATACTTCAATTAAAAAAAGCCTCTTTCAACCTTACCTGAGTTTATGCTAATAAGATGATACTTGGGGGTGGAAGGTGATGGCCAGAGGAACCAACCATGTGATTAGAAGGTTGGAATTTTCAGTCTTACCCCCTGACTTGTAGGGAGAGGGGAGGGACTGGGGATCAAGATAGACACCAATGGCCACTGACCTAATCAATCATACCTGTGTAATGGAACCTCCATAAACCTCTAAAACAATGGGGTTTGGAGAACTTCCAGGTTGGTGAATGAATCCACATGCTAGGAGGGTGGCCCACCCCAAACTCCACAGGGGCAGAAGCTCCTGTGCTTAGGACCCTTCTGGTCCTCATTCTATGTACCTCCTCATCTGGCCGTTCATTTGTACCCTTTATAAGAAACAGTTAATAGTAAAGAAAATGTTTCCTTGAGTTCTATGAGCTGCTATAGGAAATTATCAAACCTGAGGAGGGGGTCATGGAAACCCATGCTATGTAGCCAAGTCAGATGTATGGGTAAACTGGGGACCCACTGCTTTTGATTGGTGCCTGGAGTGGGAGCAGTCTTGTGGGACTGAGCCCTTAAACTTTAGGGTCTGTACTAATTCCAGGGAGTTAGTGTCAGAGGTGAATTAAATCGTAGGGCATCTAGTTGGTGTCTGCAGAGAATTAGAGAACTTATTGGTGTGGAAAACCTAGATATTTGGCGTTAAGAAGTGTTGTGAGTAAAGAAAAAGATCCTAGAGTGGGTTATAGGAGTGGGTGAGGGGTTATAGGAGTGTGTGCAGGGCCTGTGTATGGTTATAGGAGTGTGTGTGGTTATAGGAGTGTGCATGGGGGGCTTGTAGGAGTGTATGTCTGTGGGGCTTGCGAGAATGAGAGTGTGTGTCTGTGGGGTTACAGGAGTGTGTGTGGGGTAGTAGGAGTGTGTGTTGTATGTGTGTGGCTGGGTTATGCTGCATTAACAACCTCCCATCTGTCAGTGGCTTTCTTCACTCTACAGGAATTCTGTGCTCATTTCACGAAGGTTGACAGGGTCTCCACTCTTCATATTCACCCAGGACCCCAGGCTTATGGAGGCTCCATCTTGGCATGAGTTCCTTTATCACCGAGACATGGAGAGAAATGTGGTAAAGTATGCACTTCTACCCAGAAGGGACACCCATGATATTATCTCACTTTTTATTCTTCAGAACAAATGAAGTAGCCTCACCTAGTTCAGAGGGGTTGGATAGCATAGTCCTTTCATAGGTAGTGGGGAGCAAATACTGTGAACGGCCTGATGGATGGCCGACCCCTGGGGATGTGAGTCACTGGAACCAGTTAGCGGGATCTTATTTCCTCTCAACATCTGGGGACTGGGGCAGGTCCATGAGCCAGGGATCATGTTGGGAAGTACAGTTTGGCAAGGCTGAATATTACACTAGTCTTGTATATGCCATCTATCTCTGTTCACTGGATGGAAGTTTAGATATGCTTTGAGGCACCTGGATTAAGAAATGTCAATATGAAAAATACCAATCTTTTTTGCATATTCTAAGTGGAGAGAGTCCCTTTTTCACTTTAGTTCTGTGGATGTCCACACAGGGCAGGTGTAGGTGTGATAAGGGGGTCAGTGTGTGTTGCGAGGGTTGGGAGCCCACAGTTCTTGGGGCTCCTGGACAGGTCAGCCACCTTCTAGCCCTGTGGCTTTGGGAAGCTACGTCACCTCTCCACCTTATTTGCCAATCTGTTAACTGGGGCTGATGACCGTCCCCAGCATTCAAGGAGCTGTGAAGACTGCATGAGATTGTGCCTGGCCTGCCCTGAGCACCAGGCCTGGCCAAAGCAGATGTTCACCATGACGTTAGCTGTTCTGCATCAAACTGTTCTCCAACCATCACACCATGTTAGGTCATAAACAGCCCTGCTCTGTCTTTTGCCAGCTGTGCCAGTGTGGACAGTTGCTACATTCTTCTTTCAGTCCTCAATTTTCTCATTGAAAAATGGAGAGAATTATACCTTCCTTCCAGAGTTGTGGTAGGTTTACAAGGCCTGTGTGGGTAGGTGCTCAGTGGTCCAGGGAGGGTGCATGGTGTATGGGAGGAACACAAGAAGGGGCAGGTGTGGGGCAGCCCTGGGGGTATGCCAGTGCCAAGGCAAAATAGGTTATACACTCTTCCTTAATTTGAAATTAATTCCTTAATTTCCTTTCCTTTCATTAAAAAGAAAATCCCATCAGGGAGCTGGTTGGTGCTGGCAGCAGCTTTGTGGATGGCACACATCTCTCCTCAGGGTCCTTCCTGGGTGATGCTTTTGCTGGGGCAACCTAGAGATGGTTCACAACAAAGGCTCACAATAAAGCCATCTTCCTTTTCTGTCCCATAGGCACAGAACTGAAGTGTGCTCACCAAAGAGGGTCGGGGAGAGAGGCCATTAATTTTAGAGTGCTGGGGAGCCAAGACGGGCGCCTTCATTAGAAAGTTCAAAATTGCATTTTATTTCCATTTTGATGAGATTTTTATGAGTTAGAAGAGATGAAGTTGAATCCCATAAGTGTAATGGACCCAGAAAGATCACAGATACTGCACTGAAGTCAATGAACCATGAGGAGTTTAGTAAATTAATTAAATTTAAGAAAATAACGATTTTTTTTGCCATTGGATTAAAATTTCTAAAATGTCTTTAAAAGGCAATGGCAATCTTCATTTATGGGAAAATCACAGTTACACAACAATCTCCCTAAGCTCTTTCTCATGTTTGTTTGACGAAGCTGTATTAGTGAAAGAATATCTGTGTTGGGGTTAGGGCAGCAGTGGGGTGCAGGGAGCTCCTTCAAAATGCTCCTACTGGGTGGGGTCCTGACCCTTTGGCTCTGGAGCCCACAGATGCTGGATCACAGCTTTGCCTCTCATCATGGAGTAGGAACATTTGTCCAGAATTTCTCTTGGGGTATGTGTAGCAAAAACCCAGTTTATAGCGGAGAGATTTCTTCAAGAGTTGTGGTTCAGGAAGCAGCCCGTTCTGCCCAGAATCCTACTTTAAATTTCTGTACTTCACATCATCCATGCTTTTTAGTCCCAGGAGGAGGGAGTGCTGGGGTGGGGGGGCTGGGGTTTTCATGTTGGACAAGTACACACTTTGTGCTGGACACTATACATATGATCTCATTTAATTCAACCAACAACCAAATTGTGACCTAATTAGGGGCCTGATAATTGTTTCATTGCAGAGAAGGAAAAACATACAACTACATTGATATGTCTCATTTTATGTTCAGGACCACAGTCCTCAGGGGAGTGCTTACTTCTGCCCAGCAATCGTATTTTTTTCTGCTATAAAGTTTCAAATGGTAAATATTATAGGCTTAGTGGGCTGTGTGGGCTCTGCTGCAATCACTCAACTCTGCATAGTCTTGTGAAAGCAGCCACAGAAAATGCCTGAATGAACAAATGTAGCTATGTTCCAATAAAACTTTATTGGAGGAAACAGAAATTTAAATTTCATGTACTACAAAGTATTATTTTTTGTTTGATTTTTATCCCTGACCATTTAAAAGTATAAAAGCCATTCTTAGTTCTGGAGCCATATAAGCACAGGCAGTGGGCAGGTTATGGCCTGAGGGCCGTTGTTGACTGACTCCTGTCATAGGAAGTGGTCTACTTTTCTCTAGACCCTGCTTCTGGTATTTCTTGTCATTCTCTCTCTTTAAAATGGTTTTTACTGTTTATCTTTAAATTGAGGCAGATTTCACATGGAGTAAAATAAACAGATCTTCAGTGTACAGTTCAGTAGTTAGGACAGATGTGTCCTCCTGCTAACATCCACCCAATCAGGATATAGACTATTTCCATCATTCCTGAAAGTTACCTTTAACCTTTATCAGCAAAGGTAACTGTTTTGATTTCTATCCCTAGGGCAGATTAGTTTTTCATGCTCTTGAACATCCTGTTTAGAGATGTGTCTGGTTTCTTTTGCTTAAATGATGTTTTTGAGACTGGATTCATCCATGTGATTCATCCTTTTAGTGGTTCATCCTTTTATTTTCCTGGGAATTCCCTTCTTTAAATACATTCAATTTATTTATCCATTCTCATGTTAGCAAACATTTTTCTTTTCCGTTCTGGGTTATTATCAATAAAGCTGCTACGAAGATTCTTATGAAAGTTTTCTTGTGGACCCACAACCTAATTTCTCTTGGTTAAATTTTTAGGTGTAGGTACGTATGTGTTTATGTTCAAAAAACCTTATCAAAGTGTTTGGTGCCATTTACCCTCGTACCACAAAGTAAAGAGTTTCAGTTGCTCCACATCCTTGTCAGCACTTGGATTTGTCAGTCTTTTAAATTTTAGCCCTTTTGGCAGGTGTGTGGAGGCATCATTACATTTCCCTAAGGATGATGTTGATCACTTGTTCATGTGCTTATTGGCTGTTTGTATGTGTTCTTTTTCTCATTTAAAATAATTGCTTGTCTGAGAGAAACAAGAAAAAACTGATTACATGGAGACTAAACAACATGCTACCAAAAACCCAATGGGTCAACGACGAAATCAAAGAGGAAATTAAAAAATACCTTGAGACAAATGACAATGGAAACACAACCATATGAAATCTATGGGATGCAGCAAAAGCAGTCCTTAGAGGGACGTTCATAGCAATAATATAATTGCTCGTCTGTCTTTTTCTTATTGATTTGTATAAGTTTTAAAATACATTTTAGAGATAAACTTTTGTCTGATATAGGTAGCCCAATTAGTATCTCTTGTCTTATCTTATCTCTTGGCTTATCTTTTCTTTTTCTGTAATAGTGTCTTTTGATGACTAGAAGATTTAACTTTTTTCTTTCTTTTTTTTTTAGGTATGTGGGTGTCTCACTGTTGTGGCCTCTCCCCTTGTGGAGCACAGGCTCCAGACGCACAGGCTCAGTGGCCATGGCTCTTGGGCCCAGCCTTTCCGTGGCATGTGGGACCTTCCTGGACCAGGGCATGAACCCATGTCCCCTGCATTGGCAGGTGGACTCTCAACCACTGCGCCATCAGGGAAGCCCTAGAAGATTTAACTTTTGATGAAATCCAATTTATCATTTTTTTTCTTTTATGATTAATGCTTTTGTGACCTGTCTTATACATCCTAAGGTTGAGAAAATATTATCCTATTTTTCCTTTTAGAATATTCTTAGTTTTATTTTTTATTCTATGTTTCATCTTGAATAAAGTTTTGGGAATGGCATGAAGTAAAAGCCAAAGTTAGTTTTTTTTTCAGTTAATTTTTTTCCAGTTAGTTTGTATAGATCTATTTCTGAATTCTTTGTTCTGTTCTTTTGATCTACTTTCTATCTTTAAGCTAAAAGCACACTGTCTTAATAACTGTAGTTTTATATTAAGTATTGAAATCAGGTACTGTAAGTTTGCCAATTTTGTTCTTCTTCTAGATTGCTTGGGCTAGTCTAGGTCCTTTGCATTTCCATGTAAATTCTAGAATCAGCTTGTCAGTTTCTATAACAAATCCTGCTGAGATTTTGACTGGGATTTCAGTGAATCTATCGATCAGTTTGCGTGACAATTGGCATCTGTACAGTAGTCTTTCAATTTATGAACACAAGATGTCTTTCCATTTATTTAGGTCATCTTTAATTTATTTTAGAAATGCTAAATACTTTCCTGTATATAAGTGTTGTATAATTTTGGGTTAAATTTATTCTCATGTATTTGATTTTTAGAATGATATTTGAAATGGTTTATTTCTTAAAAACTATTTTCCATTTGTTGCTGGTGTTTAGAAACAATGTCGATTATTTTATATTGACTTTTTATCCTACAACCTTGTTAAAGCCAATAAATATTCAAATATTTTGTAGATTTCTTTGGCTTTTTTTCTATACTCATGTCATCTGCAAATAATGATATCCTTACTTCTTCCTTTCAAACCTTATTTTTTTTCTTTTTCTTGATTCAGTGGACTATTAAATGTTCAGTATAGCAGTGATGAGATTGGATAGCTTTGTCTTGGTTACAGTATTAAGGAGCAAAATATTTAATATTTCATCATATGTATGATGTTAGCTGTGTTTCTTTTTTTATGGGTACTCTTTTTTAGCCTGAGAAAATTTTCTTTTATTCCTTGTTTGCTGAGAGTTTTTATTAGGAACAACTGTTAAATTTCACCTAATCCTTTCTCTGAATCTATTGAAAATATCACATGGTTTTGCTCCTTTGTTCTATTAATATGTTGAATTACATTGATTGATTTTTGAATGCTGAGCAAACCTTGCATTACTATGATACATACCATTTGATCACAGTATCTTATTTTTTTAAATATACCTCTGGATTTAATTTACTAATATCTTGTTAAGGATTTTTATGTCTCTGTGAGGGGTATTGGTTTGTTATTTTCTTTTTTTCTTGTAATACTATTGTTTTGTATTAGGGTTTTGCTAGTTTCATAAAATGAATTGGGGATGTTTCCTTCTTGCTTCTTTTATAGAGTTTGTATAAATATTGTATTATTTCTTTCTGAAATGCTTGGTAGAAGTCACTAATAAAGCTGTTTGTGTCTGGAGTCCTGTTTACTCACTTTTGGTTTTGTTTCTTTGATTTTTAAGTGAGAAGATTTTTAAAGATGGTTTCCATTTAAATATTAGTAGACTATTCAGATTTTTCTATTTCTTCTTGTGACAGTTTTGGAAAGTTGTATTTTGAAAGGAAATTTTCCATCGTCTAAGTTATTGAATTTGTTGACATAAAGTTGTTCATAATATTCTTTTTGTATCCTTTTAACATCTGTAGGACATATCCAATTTCATTTCATTCTTGATATTGATAATTTGTGATTTATTTTCTTTGTTTTCTTGATAATTCATTTTATTAATATTTTCAAAGACTAAATTTTTGCCTTGCTGATTTTCTTCATGGCTAGTCTGTTTTCTATTCTGTTGACTTTTTTTTTTAACACTCTCATCTTTATTATTCCTTTATTTTTCTATTTCTATGGACTTAAACTGCTTTTAATTGCTACTTTCTGAAGCGGTAGCTGATTTAAAACTTTCTTGTTTTCTAATATATAGAATTAAAATAATAAATTTCCCTCTAAGCACTGCTTTAGCTACTTTTCACACATTTTGTAATGTTGCATTTTCATTGTCATTTAAGTAAAAATATTTCATAATTTCCTTTTGAGTTTTTCTTTGAAACATGGGTTATATAGAAATCAATTACTTCGCTTCAAGAGATTTGGTAGATTTGCTAATTTTTGAAATAATTGCTTATTTATTTATTTACTTATAATTTAATTCCGGAGTATGTAAGAACATACTCCAAAATTTCAGTCCTTTGGGACATATTTTACATACCAGCACATGATCTATTTTGATGAATGTTCAATGTGCACTTAAAAGGAATGTGTATTTGAACTTCCTAAGGATAGTGTTCTGTAGATTCCAGTTTGATCAAATTGGTGAATTGTGTTGTTCTGTTCATTTATATTGTGCTGATTTAAAAAAATGTCTCTTTCTATAAATCACTGAGAGAAGAATGCTTAGATCTCCAACTCTAGTTGTGAATTTGTCTACTTCTGTGTAATCTGTTAAATTTTGCTTCATGTATTTTGGAGCTGATTGTTATGTCCCCCTGGAGAATTAATCCTTTTAACACTCTGAAATGTCCCTCTATCTCCTGCAATATCTTGAAGTTTACTCTTTCTATTATCATTGTAGCCACACCTGCTTTCTTGTTATTAGTGTCTGCAAAGTATATATTTCTCCAACCTCTTGCTTTCAACTTTATAGTGATTATTAGATGTAAACTTTGTCTTTTATAGAAGAGAATTCTACTCTAAAAAACCAATTTTTTTTCTTAAATCCAGTTTGAGCATTTCTACCTTTTAAGTTGAGTAGTCAATTTATATTTAATGAAATTTTTGAATTTTTTAGGTTTGAGTCTATCATCTTGCTATTTTATTTTATTTTATATTGGTTCAATCTTTTTTTGCTTTTTTTTTCTTTTGTTTCTATTTTCCTGCCTTCTTTTGGAGTAATCAAGCATTTAAAAAATTTCCATTTTATTTCCTCTTGGTTATTTAGCTATACCTATTTGTGTTACTATCATTTTTTTAATCTATCATGATCTACCTTAAACTATTATTATACTACTTAATGTATAAAGTAATTTTCCTTTCCTTCAGCCTTTTTGGCTATTCCTGCCCTATATTTTACTTCTACATATAAGTCCCACATATTTATTATTCATTTCTATTATTTTTACTATAAACATTCATAATTCAAAAAATTTATTAAGAATGATATCATTTTATATTTACACGTATATTTACCATTTCTTGTGTTTTTAAATTCTTCCTGCAGATCTGGGTTTCATCTGGCATCATTTCTATTTAGTCTGGTGGACTTCCATTAGCATATTTTGTAGTTTATGTCTGCTAGTAAAAATTTTTCTCATTTTATTTTTTTGGCTGAAAACTGTATCTTTTTAGCTTTGATTTTTTTTTTTTTTTCTAATAAAAATTTTTTTCATTTTTTTTTTTTTGGCAGTACGTGGGCCTCTTACTCTTGTGGCCTCTCCCATTGTGGAGCACAGGCTCCGGACGCGCAGTCTCAGTGGCCATGGCTCATGGGCCCAGCCGCTCCATGGCATGTGGGATCCTCCCGGACCGGGGCACGAACCCGTGTCCCCTGCATCAGCAGGCGAACTCACAACCACTGCACCACCAGGGAAGCCCAGCTTTGACTTTTTTAAAAGCATTTTTTCATTGTTACAGAAAAGTATTTTTCATTGTTACTTTTTCTTTTCCTTTTGGCACTTTAGAGATTACGTTCTTGTTTTCTTGTTTCTATTTTTTTTTTTTTTTCTGCTTGAAATGTGGTTGTTCCCCTAAATGTAAAGTTTCCTTTGTCTCTTGGTCTTTTAAGATTTTCACTTTAGTTTTTGTTTTCAACACTTTGCCTATGATGTATCCAGCTGTGGTCTTTATATTTCTCCTATTTGGCATTCTTGTATCTCTGGTTTAGGTCTGTAATCAATTTTTGGAAAAAATTTAGCCATTTTCCCTTCAATATTTCTTCTGCTCCATTTATCTTTCTTCTTTCTTTCTGGGACCCCCATGTTAGACCATTTGATATTTTCTCACATGTGTCAGACACTCTGTGTTTTTTTTTTTTAAATAAATTTATTTATTTATTATTTATTTAAATATTTTCAGCTGTATTGAGTCTTCATTGCTGTGCACGGGCTTTCTCTAGTTGCGGCGAGCAGGGGCTACTCTTCGTTGTGGTGTGCGGGCTTCTCACTGTGGTGCCTTCTCTTGTTGCATAGCATGGGCTCTAGGCATGCGGGCTTCAGTAGTTGTGGCATGTGGGCTCAATAGTTGTGGCTCGCAGGCTCTAAAGTGCAGGCTCAGTAGTTGTAACGCACAGGTTTAGTTGCTCCGTGGCATCTTCCTGGACCAGGGCTCGAACCCATGTCACCTGCATTGTCAGGCAGATCCTTAACCACTGTGTCATTAAGGAAGTCCCAGTCTGTGTTTTTAAAAAAATATTATCTTTGGGGGTTTTAGCTTGGATAATTTATTTTAACATGCCCTGAACCCACTGACCCTTTTTCTTTCTCTTTAGTGTGATCCTAACTTATCTAATACATTTTTCATTTAGATATTGTTTTTCAGTTCTAGAATTTCAATTTCATTCTCTTTTTATAGTTTAAATTCCTCTCCTGAAATTCTTCATCTCTTCACCAATTCTATTCAGTTTTTCCTCTCAACGCTTTAATATACTTAAATTTCCAAAAACAACATTGTCTTCTAATTCCAAAATTTGGGTAATCTGTGGATCTACATTATTGACATGCTTCCTCTTGATTTGGGGTACATTTTCCTGCTTCTTTGGATCTGTAGTATTTTTTGTTGTTGTTGTATGATGAATACCGTGAATGATACTTCACAGAGTCTGAATTATGTTATCTTTCTCTAGAGGTCGTGGAACTTTATGTATGTGTGATATATGTGTATATGTGTATGCATGCTCACATGCACATATGTATCACATGTGTGCATGTATGTGTGTACACATATGTGTATGGATGTATGGATGTATGCATGTACAGTTGAATTACTGTTGGATCATCTTGATCCTGTGTTGTTTCCTCCTCTTTGCTCCAGAACTCTTAAAGTTAGAGGATCTAACTGCTCAGTTCTTAGACCTCTTCTCTACTCTATTTATGCATTCTTCATTGGTGATTGCATTCGATCTCATGAATTTAAATACCATACACATGCTGACAGCTCCCAAATTTATAACTCAACTTTGACTTGTCTCTTGAAGTCTAGCTCTGTATCTTTTTTTTTTTAACATCTTTATTGGGGTATAACTCCTTTATGATGGTGTGCTAGTTTCTGCTTTATAACAAAGTGAATCAGCTATAAATATATATATGTTCCCATATCTCTTCCCTCTTCGTCTCCCTCCCCCCCACCCTCCCTATCCCACCCCTCCATGCGGTCACAAAGCACCGAGCCGTTATCCCTGTGCCATGCGGCTGCTTCCCACTGGCTATCTACCTTAGGTCTGTTAATATATATATGTCCATGTCTCTCTCTTTCCCCATCACAGCTCACCCTTCCCCCTCCCCATATCCTCAAGTCCATTCTCCAGTAGGTCTGTGTCTTTATTCCTGTTTTACCCCTAGGCCCTTCATAACATTTATTTTTTCTTAAATTCCATATATATGTGTTAGCATACGGTATTTGTCTTTCGCTTTCTGACTTACTTCTCTCTGTATGACAGACTCTAGGTCTATCCACCTCATTACAAATAGCTTAATTTCATTTCTTTTTAATGGCTGCGTAATATTCCATTGTATATATGTGCCACATCTTCTTTATCCATTCATCCGACGATGGGCACTTAGGCTGTTTCCATCTCCAGGTTATTGTAAATAGAGCTGCAATGAACATTTTGGTACATGACTCTTTGAATTTTGGTTTTCTCAGGGTATATGTCCAGTAGTGGGATTGCTGGGTCATATGGTAGTTCTATTTGTAGTTTTTTAAGGAACCTCCATACTGTTCTCCATAGTGGCTGAACCAATTCACATTCCCACCAGCAGTGCAAGAGTGTTCCCTTTTCTCCACACCCTCTCCAGCATTTATTGTTTCTAGATTTTTTGGTGATGGCCATTCTGACTGGTGTGAGATGATATCTCATTGTAGTTGTGATTTGCATTTCTCTAATGATTAATGATGTTGAGCATTCTTTCATGTGTTTGTTGTCAGTATGTATATCTTCTTTGGAGAAATGTCTATTTAGGTCTTTTGCCCATTTTTGGATTGGGTTTATGTTTTTGTTTTTGAGCTGCATGAGCTGCCTGTAAATTTTAGAGATTAATCCTTTGTCAGTTGATTCATTTTCAAATATTTTCTCCCATTCTGAGAGTTGTCTTTTGATCTTGTTTATGGTTTCCTTTGCTGTGCAAAAGTTTTGAAGTTTCATTAGGTTCCATTTGTTTATTTTTGTTTTTATTTCCATTTCTTTAGGAGATGGGTCAAAAAAGGTCTTGCTGTTATTTATGTCATAGAGTGTTCTGCCTATGTTTTCCTCTAAGAGTTTGATAGTTTCTGGCCTTACATTTAGGTCTTTAATCCATTTTGAGCTTATTTTTGTGTATGGTGTTAGGGAGTGATCTAATCTCATACTTTTACATGTACCTGTCCAGTTTTCCCAGCACCACTTATTGAAGAGGCTGTCCTTTCTCCACTGTACATTCCTGCCACCTTTATCAAAGATAAGGTGACCATATGTGCATGGGTTTATCTCTGGGCTTTCTATCCTATTCCATTGATCTATCTTTCTGTTTTTGTGCCAGTACCATACTGTCTTGATTACTGTAGCTTTGTAGTATAGTCTGAAGTCAGGCAGCCTGATTCCTCCAGCTCCATTTTTTGTTCTCAAGATTGCTTTGGCTATTCGGGGTCTTTTGTGTTTCCATACAAATTGTGAAATTTTTTGTTCTAGTTCTGTGAAAAATGCCAGTGGTAGTTTGATAGGGATTGCATTGAATCTATAGATTGCTTTGGGTAGTAGAGTCATTTTCACAATGTTGATTCTTCCAATCCAAGAACATGGTATATCTCTCCATCTGTTTGTATCATCTTTAATTTCTTTCATCAGTGTCTTATAATTTTCTGCATACAGGTCTTTTGTCTTCTTAGTTAGGTTTATTCCTAGATATTTTATTCTTTATTTTGCAGTGGTAAATGGGAGTGTTTTCTTGATTTCACTTTCAGATTTCTCATCACTAGTATATGGGAATGCCAGAGATTTCTGTGCATTAATTTTGTATCCTCCTACTTCAGCAAATTCATTGATTAGCTCTAGTAGTTTTCTGGTAGCATCTTTAGGATTCTCTATGTATAGTATCATGTCATCTGCAAACAGTGACAGCTTTACTTCTTCTTTTCCGATTTGGATTCCTTTTATTTCCTTTTCTTCTCTGATTGCTGTGGCTAAAACTTCCAAAACTATGTTGAATAAGAGTGGTGAGAGTGGGCAACCTTGTCTTGTTCCTGACCTTAGTGGAAATGCTTTCAGTTTTTCGCCATTGAGGATGATGTTGGCTGTGGGCTTGTCATATACGGCCTTTATTATATTGAGGAAAGTTCCCTCTACACCTACTTTCTGCAGGGTTTTTATCATAAATGGGTGTTGAATTTTGTCAAAAGCTTTCTCTGCATCTATTGAGATGATCATATGGTTTTTCTCCTTCAATTTGTTAATATGGTTAATCACATTGATAGATTTGCGTATATTGAAGAATCCTTGCATTCCTGGAATAAACCCCACTTGATCATGGTGTATGATCCTTTTAATGTGCTGTTGGATTCTGTTTGCTAGTATTTTGTTGAGGATTTTTGCATCTATGTTCATCAGTGATATTGGCCTGTAGTTTTCTTTCTTTGTGACATCCTTGTCTGGTTTTGGTATCAAGGTGATGGTGGCCTCGTAGAATGAGTTTGGGAGTGTTCCTCCCTCTGCTATATTTTGGAAGAGTTTGAGAAGGATAGGTGTTAGCTCTTCTCTAAATGTTTGATAGAATTCGCCTGTGAAGCCATCTGGTCCTGGGCTTTTGTTTGTTGGAAGATTTTTAATCACAGTTTCAATTTCAGTGCTTGTGATTGGTCTGTTCATATTTTCTATTTCTTCCTGATTCAGTCTTGGCAGTTTGTGCATTTCTAAGAATTTGTCCATTTCTTTCAGATCGTCCATTTTATTGGCATAGAGTTGCTTGTAGTAATCTCTCATGATCTTTTTTATTTCTGCAGTGTCAGTTGTTACTTCTCCTTTTTCATTTCTAATTCTATTGATTTGAGTCTTCTCCCTTTTTTTCTTGATGAGTCTGGCTAATGGTTTCTGTATTTTGCTTATCTTCTCGAAGGAGCAGCTTTTAGCTTTATTGATCTTTGCTATTGTTTCCTTCATTTCTTTTTCATTTATATCTGATCTGATTTTTATGATTTCTTTCCTTCTGCTAACTTTGGTATTTTTTTGTTCTTCTTTCTCTAATTGCTTGAGGTGCAAGGTTAGGTTGTTTATTCGAGGTGTTTCCTGCTTCTTAAGGTGGGCTTGTATTGCTATAAACTTCCCTCTTAGAACTGCTTTTGCTGCATTCCATAGGTTTTGGGTCGTTGTGTCTCCATTGTCATTTGTTTCTAGGTATTTTTTTATTTCTTCTTTGATGTCTTCAGTGATCACTTCGTTGTTAAGTAGTGTATTGTTTAGCCTCCATGTGTTTGTATTATTTACAGATCTTTTCCTGTAATTGATATCTAGTCTCATGGTGTTGTGGTGGGAAAAGATACTTGATACAATTTCAATTTTCTTAAGTTTACCAAGGCTTGATTTGTGACCCAAGATATGATCTATCCTGGAGAATGTTCCATGAGCACTTGAGAAAAATGTGTATTCTGTTGTTTTTGGATGGAGTGTCCTATAAATATCAATTAAGTCCATCCTGTTTAATGTATCATTTAAAGCTTGTGTTTCCTTATTTATTTTCATTTTGGATGATCTGTCCATTGGTGAAAGTGGGGTGTTGAAGTCCCCTACTATGAATGTGTTACTGTCGATTTCCCCTTTTATGGCTGCTAGTTTTTGCCTTATGTATTGAGGTGCTCCTATGTTGGGTGCATAAATATTTACAATTGTTATATCTTCTTCTTGGATCGATCCCTTAATCATTATGTAGTGTCCTTCTTTGTCTCTTCTGATAGTCCTTATTTTAAAGTCTATTTTGTCTGATATGAGAATTGCTACTCCAGCTTTCTTTTGGTTTCCATTTGCATGGAATATCTTTTTCCATCCCCTTACTTTCAGTCTGTATGTGTCTCTAGGTCTGAAGTGGGTCTCTTGTAGACAGCATATATATGGGTCTTGTTTTTGTATCCATTCAGCCAATCTGTGTCTTTTGGTGGGAGCATTTAGTCCATTTACATTTAAGGTAATTATCGATATGTATGTTCCTATTCCCATTTTCTAAATTGTTTTGGGTTCGTTATTATAGGACTTTTCCTTCTCTTGTGTTTTTGTCTAGAGAAGTTCCTTTAGCATTTGTTGTAAAGCTGGTTTGGTGGTGCTGAACTCTCTCAGCTTTTGCTTGTCTGTAAAGGTTTTAATTTCTCCATCAAACCTGAATGAGATTCTTGCTAGGTAGAGTAATCTTGGTTGCAGGTTTTTATCCTTCATCACTTTCAGTATGTCCTGCCACTCCCTTCTGGCTTGTAGAGTTTCTGCTGAGAGATCAGCTGTTAACCTTATGGGGATTCCCTTGTGTGTTATTTGTTGTTTTTCCCTTGCTGCTTTTAATATGCTTTCTTTGTATTTAGTTTTTGACAGTTTGATTAATATGTGTCTTGGCGTATTTCTCCTTGAATTTATCCTGTATGGGACTCTCTGTGCTTCCTGGACTTGATTAACTATTTCCTTTCCCATATTAGGGAAGTTTTCAACTATAATCTCTTCAAATATTTTCTCAGTCCCTTTCTTTTTCTCTTCTTCTTCTGGAACCCCTATAATTCGAATGTTGGTGCGTTTAATGTTGTCCCAGAGGTCTCTGAGACTGTCCTCAGTTCTTTTCATTCTTTTTTCTTTATTCTGCTCTGCAGTAGTTATTTCCACTATTTTATCTTCCAGGTCACTTATCCGTTCTTCTGCCTCATTTATTCTGTTCTGCTATTGATCCCTTGTATTTTTAATTTCATTTATTGTGTTGTTCATCATTGCTTGTTTCCTCTTTAGTTCTTCTAGGTCCTTGTTAACTGTTTCCTGCATTTTGTCCATTCTATTTCTAAGATTTTGGATCATCTTTACTGTCATTATTTTGAATTATTTTTCAGGTAGACTGCCTATTTCCTCTTCATTTGTTAGGTCTGATGCATTTTTATATTGCTCCTTCATCTGCTGTGTGTTTTTCTGTCTTGTCATTTTGCTTATCTTACTGTGTTTGTGGTCTCCTTTTTGCAGGCTGCAGGTTCGTAGTTCCCATTGTTTTTGATGTCTGTCTCCAGTGGCTAAGGTTGGTTCATTGGGTTGTGTAGGCTTCCTGGTGGAGGAGCTAGTGCCTTGTTGTGGTGGATGAGGCTAGATCTGTCTCTCTAGTGGGCAGGTCCACATCTGGTGGTGTGTTTTGGGGTGTCTGTGGACTTATTATGATTTTAGGCAGCCTCTCTGCTAATAGGTGGGGTTGTGTTCCTGTTTTGCTAGTTGTTTGGCATAGGTTGTCTAGCAGTGTAGCTTGCTGGTCGTTGAGTGAAGCTGTGTGCTGGTGTTAAGATGGAGATCTCTGGGAGATTTTCCCCGTTTGATGTTATGTGGAGCTGGGAGGTCTCTTGTTGACCAGTGTTCTGAAGTTGGCTCTCCCACCTCAGAGGCAGAGTCCTGACTCCTGGCTGGAACAGCAAGAGCCTTTCATCCACACGGCTCAGAATAAAAGGGAGAGAAAGTAGACAGAATTAGTAGAAGTAGGAAGAAAGAAAGAAAGAAAGAAAGAAATGAGGGAAGGAAGGAAGGAGGGAAGGAAGAAAGAAAGAAAGAAAGAAAGAAAGAAAGAAAGAAAGAAAGAAAGAAAGAAAGAAGAAAAGAAGGAAAGAAGGCAAGAAGGAATGAAAGGAGGGAGGGAGGAAGGAAGGAAGGAAGGAAAAAAGACAGAAAGAAAGAAGATACAGTAAAATAAAATAAAGTATAATAAAGTTATTGAATTAGAAAATAATTATTTAGGAAAAAAAAGGGATGGATATAACCTTAGGACAAATGTTGGAAGCAAAGCTATACAGACAAAATGTTACACAGAAGCATACACATACACCCTCACAAAAAGGTAAAGGGGAAAAAATCATAAAAGTTGCTCTCAAAGTCCACCTCCTCAATTTGGGATGATTTGTTGTCTAAAGGAGGGAAAGAAGGAAAGAAAGAAAGAAAGAAAGAAGGTAAAGTATAATAGAGTTATTTAAATAAAAATTAATTATTAAGAAAAAAAATTAAAAAAAAACAATGGACGGATAGAACCTTAGGACAAATGGTGGAAGCAAAGCTATACAGACAAGATCTCACACAGAAGCATACACATACACATTCACAAAAAGAGGAAAAGGGGAAAAAAAATCATAGATCTTGCTCTCGAAGTCCACCTCCTCAATTTGGGATGATTTGCTGTCTATTCATGTATTCCACAGATGCAGGGTACATCAAGTTGATTGTGGAGCTTTAATCCGCTGTTTCTGAGGCTGCTGGGAGAGATTTCCCTTTCTTTTCTTTGTTCTCACAGCTCACAGGGGCTTAGCTTTGGATTTGGCCCTGCCGCTGCGTGTAGGTCGCTGGAGGGCGTCTGTTTTTTGCTCAGACAGGACGGGGTTAAAGGAGCCGCTGACTCGGGGGCTCTGGTGCCCTCAGGCCGGGGGGGAGGGAGGGGCAC
>NW_006788189.1:2199173-2215551 GCF_000442215.2 Lipotes vexillifer
GCTCGCGCCCGTCTCTGGAGTTCCTTTAAGCAGCGCTCTTAAACCCCTCTCCTCGTGCACCAGGAAACAAAGAGGTAAGAAAAAGTCTCTTGCCTCTTCGGCAGGTGCAGACTTTTCCCCAGACTCCCTCCCGGCTAGCCCTGGTGCACTAACCCCTTCAGGCTATGTTCAAGCCGCCAACCCCAGTCCTCTCCCTGAGCTCCAACCGAAGCCCCAGCCTGAGTTCCCAGCCCCGCCCACCCCGGCGGGTGAGCACACAAGCCTCTAGGGCTGGTGAGTGTCGGTCGGCACCGATCCTCTATGTGGGAATCTTTCCGCTTTGCCCTCCGCATCCCTGTTGCCGCGCTGTCCTCCGCGGCCCCGAAGCTCCCCACTCCGCCTCCCGAAGTCTCTGCCCGCGGAGGGGCTTCCTAGTGCGTGGAGACCTTTCCTCCTTCACAGCTTCCTCCCACTGGTGCAGGTGCCGTCCCTATTCTTTTGTCTCTGTTTTTAATTATTTTTTCTTTTGCCCTACCCAGGTACGTGGGGCGTTTCTTGCCTTTTGGGAGGTCTGAGGTCTTCTGCCAGCATTCCGCCATCTTCCCAGCACTATATGTAGTTTTGTATCTTCAACCCCTGTGTACTCCACATTTCTTCCCTGATGTTTAATAGATATCTCAAATTCAACATGTCTAAAACTGAACTCCAATTTTTGCCTGTCCCCCAACACTCCAGATGACCTGCTCAACTCACAGCCTTCCCATTCAGTCAGTGGCAACTCTCCTTTTCCAGTTGCTTAGTTCAGAATTTTTGAATCATCCTTGACTCCATCCTTTCTTTTACATTCCTCCTCAGATCTGTGAAGAAGTCCTATTGACTCTACCTTCAAAATAGATCCAGTATACACTTACCCCCTGGGCCTGTCCACTGTGGTCTCATCTCACTTACTGCACAGCCTTCAACTTGTCTCTGCCTCCACCTTTGTCCCTCTGCAGTCTATCTTCTCACAGCAGTCGGAGTGATATTTTAAAATACACCAGGGTCTTCCCTGGTGGTGCAGTGGTTAAGAGTCTGCCTGCCAATGCAGGGGTCACAGGTTAGATCCCCTGGTCCGGGAAGTTCCCACATGCCGCGGAACAACTAAGCCCGTGCACCACAACTACTGAGCCTGCACTCTAGGGCCTGCGAGCCACAACTACTGAGCCCACGTGTCACAACTACTGAAACCCACACACCTAGAGCTCATGTTCTGCAAGAAGAGAAGCCACCACAATGAGAAGCCCGTGCACCGCAGCAGAGTAGCCCTCACTTGCTGCAACTAGAGAAAGCTTGCATGAAGCAATGAAGACTCAACACAGCCAAAAATAAATAAATAAATAAATAAATAAATAAATAAATAATGAAAAAAAAGAAAATTGAAAAGACAAGCCATAGGTTGGGAGAAATACACAATATACACATCTGACGGGCGTCTTATGTCCAGAATATATAACATACTTCTATAAACCAAAAATAAAATGACAACCCAATCTAAAAAAATATATAAAAAAATAAAATGTACACCAGACCATAGGACTCTACTGATTAAGCCAATCAATGGCTTTCCCATGTTATTTAGAGTAAAAGCAAAACCCCACAGTCTGGTTCTGTATTACCTGTCATGACCTCATCTCCCACTACTCTTCTCCTGGTCTCTCACTCTAGTCACAGTGCCCCTGTTTCTGTTTCTCAGATGTGTTGGGGAGCAGCTACTGTTTCCTCTGCCTACAATCCTTTCACCTGGACATCTACATGGTGGGAACTGAGATGAGAGAGATCATGGAAGATCTTCTCTGCCATATTAAGGAGTCACAAATAAAGACCCTAGGGAGCCGAACATGACCTTGTTTCCTATTTAGCAAGGCTAGTGTGGTGGGTGGCTGTGTCTGGGATTATCAATGTGGACTGGTGATGGTTGGAAAGGTGGAGAGCATTGTCAGGGAGGCCAACTGGAGCAGTGTCTCTGGGGGTGGATCTCATTTGGATGTTCTCAGGTCACCTTGTGATTATGACATTGTGGTTGAGACTGTGCTCTGGCCCATAGGAAGTGCCCAACAGTGTCATCCTCAGGGTGGTTGCCATAGCTCCTAGGAAGCTTTCCTCCTTTCATGCCTCTTCTTGCAAAGGAAAAAGAACAGTTCATTTTGCTGAGTAGAAACAGGGTCCAAGTTCCCTGCATCCTTCCTATGTTATCAGTTCTTGCTAATTACAGAACTGATTACTGCCCAGTTATGCTATTGGCTTGGCAGCTGGGCTGGGCAAATTAAAATTGCTCCTTATTAAATTTGAGCTTATGTGAAATAGCCTGAGGGGAAGAGGTATTTTTGTTTGTTTCTTCAAAGGCATATCTGTGGTGGATGGAGAAGGGAGTTTATAAATGATGACACTCAAGTCATCCTGGCATATTGAAGAGAAATCAAGCTCTGGCATCAGACAGACTTGAGTTTGAAATTTGTCTACATTTTTTAGTCGTATCTAATCTCGAGCCAGTAACTTCAACTTTTCAGGACTCAGTTTCCTCATCTGTAAAATGGGGATAATGAAGCTTCTCTTGAATGGTTGTTGTGAGGAATTAAGCAACTCATGGTAACTGCTTGACACGTAATTCCTTGTCCATGGGGCTATGAAACCCTAAACCCCCCATGAAGGAGGTTTGGAAGCAGCAGAGTGACTCAGAGTGGCTCCCTGCCCATTTCCTTTAGCTTCAGATATTTTTTGGCCTTCTGAGGGTGCTCCCCTGGTTGAATCAATGATCCTGTACAAGAGCAGTCATTGTGTCTTTGTTGTATGGAGGACATGCCTGGCTTTTATAAGACACATCTCTTTTGGGGGGGTTCTGACCTCATCTGGAACATCTCTGAACAGGTTAAACATTCCTCCTGACACTTCAGTCATACCTATTAATTTTCTTGTTAGGAAATATATTTCAGTCCTATGAGTGAATATATGGTAATATCTGCACATATAATTTAAGTAGTACCAGTAATACAGTGAACAACTTTGTATCCATCAATCACCAATAGATACCTGTATATCCATTAAGAAATAGAACACTACCAATAACTCTGCAGCCTCCTGGGTACCTCTTTTTCAACTGCAATTACTACTTTGAAATTGAGTTTATTGATCCTTTACTCTTTTACTATTATTTTATTTTATTTTTAAATTAAAGTACAGTTGATGTACAATACTATGTTATCTTTTACTCATTTTTAAAATAGTTTTATCACATGTGTATATATCTCTAAACACTATGATATTTAGTTTTGCAGGTTTTTGAGCTTTATCTTAAGTGGAATGATTCTGTACATATTTCCTTTGGCCTGCTTTTTGCATTTAATACTACATTTATGAAGTTTATCTATATTTGAAATGATATTCTTCTTATTCATTCTACTCTTGGTGTATATTTGGGTTGTTCCTCTTTTTGCATTCTCTGAACAGTGCTGTTGTATTTTTCTGTGTGTCTCCTGATCTGTGCACCTATGCACATGTTTCTGTTGGTTAACACTTCATATCTAGGAATGGAATGGCTGTGTCATACAGCACATGGCATTCAGGTCCAGGACAGTAACAAACTGTTTTTCACAGTCCTTCTACCAGCCTACATCTGCCCCTCTCCCTGCCCCAGCCCCCAGCAGTGAACAAAAACTCATGTTGGGCTTCCCTGGTGGCGCAGTGGTTGAGAGTCCGCCTGCCGATGCAGGGGACGTGGTTTTGTGCCCCGGTCCGGGAGGATCCCACATGCCGCGGAGTGGTTAGGCCCATGAGCCATGGCCACTGGGCCTGCACATCTGGAGCCTGTGCTCCGCAACGGGAGAGGCCACAAAAGTGAGAGGCCCGCATACCGCAAAAAAACCAAAAACAAAAACAAAAACAAAACCTCATGTTGCTCCATATTCTCAACTTCTGTATTCAGACTTCTTCATTATTGCCCATCTGATATCCTATTGGGATTTCCATACTCTTTTCTTACAGGAATCTTCAAGGACCAGCATAAAGGCCAACTCCACTCGGGAACATGTCCCTATGACTCCAAGTCCTAAATTCATGAGGCCAGTATGTCTCCACATTTCTTTTAAATTTATTATTCGTTTTTTTTTTTGTTGAAATACAGTTTACCCTTGAACAATATTGGTTTGAACTGTGCGGGTCCACTTATATGTGGATGTTTTTCAATAAATTCATACTATAGTACTATGCAATCTGTGGTTGGTTGAATCTATGGATGTGGAACCATGGATATGGAGGGTGGACTGTAAAGTTATATGCAGATTTTCAATTTCATGGGATAGGTACCCTAACCCTGGTGTTGTTCTAGGGTCAAATGTATAGTTGATCTACAATATTATGTTAGTTTGAGGTGCACTACATAATGATTTGACATTTGTATACATTATAAGATGATCACCATAAGTTTGGTAACCATCTGTCCCCATACAAAGTTATGACAATGCAAAGTTATTGACTTTATGCTGTATATTACATACCTGTACTTATTTATTATATAACTGGAGGTTTGTACCTCTTAATCCTCTTCACCTGTTTTGCTAATCTCCCACCCCTCCTTTCAGGCAACCACCCATTTGTTCTCTGTATCTCTGACTGATTTTGTTTTGCTTTGTTTGTTCATTTTTCTTTTTAAATTCCACATGTGAGATCGTACAATATTTGTCTTTCTCTGACTTATTTCACATAGCCTAATACTCTCTAGATCCACTCATGTTGTTGCAAATGGCAAGATTTCATTTTTTTGTGGCTAATACACCATTTTGTGTGTGTGTGTGTGTGTGTGTGTGTGCGTGTGTATGCCACATCTTCTTTATTCATTCATCTGTTGATGGACACTTAGGTTGCTTCCCTGTTTTGGCTATTGTAAATAATGCTGCAATGAACATTGGATTGTATATATCTTTTCAAATTCATGCTTTTGTTTTCTTCAGGTAAAAACCCAGAAATGAAATTGCTGGAGTCTCCACACTGTTTTCCATAGTGGCTGCATGATTTTACATTTCCACCAACAGTGCACAGGGGTCCTTTTTCTCCACATCCTTTCCAACACTTATTGTTTTCTTTTGGATGATAGCCATTCTGTCAGGGGTGAGGTTGTATCTCATTGTGGTTTTGATTTGCATTTCCCTGATGGTTAATGATGTTGCACATCTTTTCATGTGTCTGTTGGCTATCCATATGTCTTCTTTGGAAAGTGTTTATTCAGGTCCTCTGCCCATTTTTAAGTGGGTTGTATGGGTTTCTTTTTTTTTTTTTTTGGTATGAATTCTTTGTTTATTTTGGATATTAACTCTTACTGGATATATTGTTTGCAAATATCTTCTTCTATTCAGTAGGCTGCCTTTTTGTTTTGTTGATAGTTTTCTTTGCTGTGCTGTTCCATTTGTTTATTTTTGCTTTTGTTTCCTTCGCCAGAGGAGACATATCCAAAAAAAATTGCTAAGACTGATGTCAAAGAGAGTACGGCCTATGGTTTCTAGAAGTTTAATGATTTCAGGTCTTTTAAGTCTTTTATTCATTTTGGGTTTATTTTTGTACAGGGTCTGAGAGAGTAGTCCAATTTGATTCTTTGCAGGTAGCTGTTCAGTTTTCCCAACAGCACTTATTGAAGAGGATGTCTTTCCTCCCTTGTATATTCTTGCCTCCTTTGTCATAGATCAATCAGTTGTATAAGTGTAAGTTCATTTCTGGGTTCTCTATTCTGTTCCATTGATCTATGTATCTGTTCCTGTGCCATACTGTTTTGATTACTGTAATTCTGTAGTATAGTTTGAAGTCAGGAATCGTGATATCTCCAACTTTGTTCTTTCTCAAGATTGTTTTCGCTATTTGGGGTCTTTTGTGTTTTTAGACAATAAATTTTAGAATTATTTGTTCTAGTTTTGTGAAAAAAATGCCATTGGAATTTTGATAGGGATTGTGTTGAATCTGTAGATTGCCTTGGGTCGTATGTCATTTTTTACAATATTAATTCTTCCAATCCATGAGAACAGTGTATCTTTCTATCTGTGTCATCTTCAGTTTCTTTCATCAATGTCTCATAGTTTTTCAAGTACAGATTTTTCTTATTTCTGCTCAGCTTGGGTTATTTCCAATACTCTCTCTTCCAGTTTGCTAATCCATTCCTCTGAATCATCTCATTTACTGTTGATTCCTTCTAGTGTATTTTTTTATTTCAGTTATTGTATTCTTTATCTCTGTTTGGTTCTTTATATTTTTTAATTCTTTGTTAAAATTCTCACTGTGTTCATCCATTCTACTCCTGAGTTCACTGAGCAACTTTATGATCATTTCCTTGAAGTCTTTATTGAGTAGATTGCTTATCTCCACTTCATTGAGTTCTCTCTCTCTCTCTCTCTCTTTTTTTTTTTGAGGTTATGTCTTAGTCCTTTGTTTGGAACATACTCCTCTGTCTCCTCATTTTGCTTAATTCTCTGCATTTATTTGTATGTATTATTAGGTTGGTTATGTTTCCCAGTCTTGGAGAAGGGCCTTGCATACAAGACATCCTATGGGGTATAGCAGCACTCTCCCCTCTGGTCACCAGCACTATATACTCTAGGGGCACCCCCTGTGTGGGCTGCATGGGTCCTTCTGCTGTGGTAGGGCCAACTACTGTGGGTGTGCTGGTAGGAAGGGCTGGTCCTTAGCCTCATTTGCTTTCATGCCCTGCCTCGTGTGGTGCCTGCTGGTTTCTTGGTCAGCAGGACTACTCCTAGGGCAGCTGGCCTTGGCAGCCAGGAGGTCCAGGTCTGGTGCTGGCTCACTAGTGGGTGAGGCCAAGTCCCTCCTTAGTTGGCTGCACATTCTGGGTGTCCTGGGACTGGTGGAGGCCTGCTGGTGGGCAGGTAAGTCCTCGGCCCTAATAGGCTAGAGGGAGAACTCCAAAATGGTGCTTGCAAGTATCCATTTCCTTGTGGTAGAATGGGCTCCCCAAAATGTTTGCCATCAGCTTTCATGTCCCCAGGCGGAGCCCCAGTGACATTCTGCCTCTATGTAAGACTCTCCAAGATCAGCAAGTGGGTCTAACTCAGGCTCCTTTCAAACTACTGCCTCTATCCTGGGTCTCAGAGCATGTGAGATTTTGTGTACAGCATTTAAGAGTCTGTTTCCTACAGCACTCTCACTCTCCCATATGCAAACCCCAAGACCTTCAAAGGAGATGTTCTGGGGGCTCATCTGCCCAGTGCAGGACCTTTAGGCTAGGGAGCCCAATGTGGGGCTCAAACCACTCATTCCTTGAGGAGAATCTCTGCCATTGTACTTATCCTCCTGTTTGAGGGTTGCCCACCTCGGGGTGTGGATCTTGGCTGTACTGCGTGTCTGCTCCTTTTTCCCGTCTCATTGTGGTTCCTTCTTTATATCTTTAATTGTGGTAAATCTTTTCTGCTTGTCTTCTGGTCATTTTTACGGATGGTTGCTCTGAGAATAGTTGTAATTTGCTATGCCCATGGGAGAAGGTGAGCTCAGGGTCTTCCTACTGTACCATCTGGCTACACCTCTGTCTCTACCTTTCTTAAATGGACAGCAGCTAGCACTGGGTCATGGGAGAGGAGGCAGAGGCTGGGAGCAAAATTTGATTGGCCTTGTCTCTTTGAATTTGGATATTTGTTCTCCGCACCTCACATCCTTCACAATCTGTTCTTGATTGTTGTTTAATTTACTGTAAAGCCCTGGAGTGGCGCAGCTGTGTGAAGGGTAAGAAGTAGGGTCGGTTTGTGGCTGTTGAGTGACAGGCCATCCATCACACTGAGGGGAAATTGCTCTTTGAAGGAGAAGAAGTGAATCGTTTCTGGCCTGGATCTAAGTTAGGCAGCCGCTTGCAACAGCGACAGAGCAGGCAGCCCTGGGCTGGATCCCTCATCAGTCATTTGTTTCTGCTGAAAGTGTCACACTTTGCAAGTATGCTATGGACAGGCCATTTGACAAGTGGAGAAGAGCAGTCATGGTGCATTCATCTTGGCTTCCTAACAAAGGTGTTCCCAGGGCCTTCTGGCTGCGAGCTGACTCATCTGGGTCAGATCAGCGTCACAGTGGTCCCACTTCTCTTTTAAGATGGCCAATAGCTGTTCAGTCATTCTCTCATTGTCTGATTTATTAGCACAGTGGTTCCCAGCTGGGTGATTTTGCCCTCCAGGGGACATTTGGCAATGTCTGGAGACAGTTTGGACTGTCACAGCTGGAAGGTGCTACTGACATCTAATGAGTAGAGGCCAGAGATGCTGCTAAACATCCAAACAGCACCTCCAACAAAGAATTATCAGGGCCGAGATTGGGAAACTGCATTAATTCACTGAAGGGTCAACAAACATTGATTGGGTACCAGTGATGACCAGGAACTATTCAGCACAGAAGACAACTGCATCCAGCTCAAGAGTTTTGGGGAATCCCTCATCCTCAGCGTCCCTGTAGCTACTCAGACCCAGTAGGTCTCATTCCAACATTGGTTCCTTGGTCAGATGGGATGGCACTTGCTTTTCAGACCCCTTCAATGGCTGCTCCCTATCCTAATTAGTTCTGATCATGCATCAGGCCCAGGTCTGGGAGGTAGATGAAAGGAACCCAGCACCCGAGGCCCAGGTGCAGATGGTGTCAGGCAGTGCCCAGTTGTGGTGGCTGACCATGGAGTAGCCCCATGGAGTACAGGACTGTGGTCATGATGAGGGGGCTGTGTGGTGTGGAAGCTGATAGCAGGAGTCAGGATTTAGTCCTGGCCCACCCCTTGCTGACTGTGTGGCTCTGGGAATGTTACTTCACTCTTAGGGCCTTAGTTTTCTTACCTGTAAAATGGGAGCATTGAAAGCACCAAACGCCTGGTGTTGTTATGAGGATTAGACACAGTGATCCACATGGAGATGACTCAGTGTTCCAAAGAAGTTTCCCTCTTATGAACATAAGCTGGGGATGTGAGTATTTGGAAACGTCCTGGCCTCATCCTTTCTGGGGCTGAGTCCTTCATTAGAATGTTGCCATTTCCACCTTCCTTTGTTTCATTTGAACTGTGTAAGTGGACATCAAATGATCTTCTGGAGGCCCAAACTCGCCTCATGTATGGTTAGGAATATGGATCCCATCTTTGTTCAAAATTTTGATATTTTGTTCATCATGGGGTTTTTTGCATTAATTTAGATAAAAAATTATTGTGTTCAGATATCATTTATCTTGATTACTGAGTTTTTTGGCACCCCTAAATTTTGCTCCCAGTGCAAGTGGCTCACTCACCTCACCGTAGTCCTGGCTCTAGTTTTGCCAAATGATTCCAGCAGGCAGGTCTTCCCTCACTGTCTCATTGCCACACCTGCCCACCTTCTCCTACCTCCCAGCTCCACCCCCTCCCCATTTCTGTCTTTGCCTACATCTTCTCCTTCACTATCTCCCTTACCCTACCCATGCCCACCCCATCTCTAATCTGAATGGAATCCAAACCCAAGTGTGCAGAGTCCTATGTGAGGGCAGGCAAGATGAAGCCTGGGAGAGCATGTGGCTAGTGTGGCCTGGACAGAGCTGCCTCAGGACACCTGTTGGAGGATGTTGACCAACCTGGACAGCCCACTGCCATCTCATGGAAATTGTGGGGCTCATGCCTTCAGAACCTAGAGTTCTTAGGCTGGTTTGATGGCTGAAGACTGAAGTGACCATTGGCGTGTGCCTGTCTCTGCATCTCTGACCTCTCAGTCAACAGGGGATCTGCAGCCTAGGGTCTTGAGATCTCACTGGTGAGCAGAGCAAGCCTGCTGGAATCATGGAAGGTTTCCTTCCACTTTAGGACAGCAGAGTCTGATGTACAGATCTCACCCCTACTCCAATGCAGAGAGCCATTCACATGCCAGGGGGTCCTATTTGTGCATTTCCACAGCACTGGCTGGTCTGGATGCTCTTAGCAGAGGAATGGCCTTCTTCTGGCATCAAGTTCTGGAGGAAAGTATGGACAGCCGAGGAGATTAAGAGCCCACTCTCCACAGTGATGACTCCAGTGGAAAAATCACAGTGGATCCAGGGCTTTGTAGAGTCTTCCGATTCCAGGCACCTCATAGGAGATTACTACCTTGGGTGGGCTCCAGAGCCTTGCTGACAAAATCTATGTGCTTAATATGATCAATCTGTTCCTTGCCAGTTGAAGGAGTTGGAGGAGTCTTGTTAAGTGTAGCAGATGAATGCACCAAGGAACACATCAATGGTAGTGGAGACAAGTCTCCCATGGGAGGCTCAGTCCAGGCCTTCTTTGCTCCGTTCTTTGCTGGAGGGGGGCCAGCTGGTGCTGAGGCTCCCGCCTGTGACCTGCCCTGTGAAGAGGCCCCCATGGCAGGGCAGGAGGAGAACCAGCTTCAGCCACACCAGAGTGCTCACCTGGAATGAGTGTTATTTACTGACTGGCCCAGAATCGCATGCCAGGACCCCCCCAGGTGGAGGTATGACCTCACACCTCTCTCCTGTGCTTCTTCCCCAAGCCCACTGGACTTGGGTGCCCTCTGAACCACACTCCTGCACATCCCTCTTTCCTCTCAGTGCCCACTTGTCCAGCTAGCAGTCTTGGGTCTCTCACTTTACCTGAAGCACTAGTTTCCTGACCTGGCCCCACCCTGCTGCCCCCACCAACCTCTTTCTAAAGGGCAATTCTGACCTTGGCTTGAAACTCTTGGCTTGGTCACAAGGTGAAGTGTCTGCACGGTGGTCCAGCTCCTGACTGCCTGTCCATCCTCATCTCTGGATGCTCTGGCAACATCCAGAGAGCCAGGTGTGCTTCTCTGCACAGCTCATCCCGTGATCACCTCTGTGCCCTTGTTCCTGCTGGTCCTTCTCTATGGAATGGCCTTACCTCTCCTCCCATACTCCACCCTCCACCTGGTTAACCCTTGTGCTTGAATTCTGTTCCAGCACCATCTCTTCCAGGAAGTCCTCTGGATGTTCTCTTCCCCCTACACCTGCTGAGGTGAGTGCTTTCACCCCCTGTGCTCGTACTTCTGTTGTGAGACTCAACCCTATGAACTACCACTGTAGATTTATCCTCTGCTTCCTCCATTAGAATGAGCACTACTTGAGGACAAGATCACTTTTCCTTTATCCCCCTGTACCCTTAAGACCTAGCACAAGACTAACCCAGAGTGCACAGTCACCAAATGCCTCTCTCTCTGCCAACGAAGCCCTATTCTCTGCCACCCCCACAAGGGGGTTGAGGGCGGTGGTAATGCAACCCTTCTTAGCACTACCAGTGAAATGAACAGATCTGTTGTATCAGGGGTCCTGACAAATATCTAGGCCAACATAATGATTGGGATGGTGGTTGATATTCAGAGCTTTCCTGCTTAACATTGGGCCATTTCATCCAACCAAGACTGGCTTCCTCTTTTAAAGTTTCCCATGGCTGATGTGCCCATGGAGTTCTGATTTGCAGAGAGGTGATCTTTGGCCTGCCTTAATGAGAGGGTGGGGAAACTTCTGGGGGCACTGATACCCTTGTTCTCTTAAGATCACCACCAGGAAACCCCTCCAACCTTAATTTTTGTTGTTTTTTTAAAGCGTCAAGCATATCTTGAATATATGAGAATTATAGACTATTCCCAAAGGCTACCCTCTTGAAACTTGAGGCACGCACTGACCCTGGGCATGCTGTTCCTTGCTCTGGCTGTGGAGGTGAAGGCTCACGGGAGGACCAGAGGCAGGGCTGATTTGTTCCATGGAGAGGAATTGTGTTGGAAAATGTGGATTTAGAAGTGGGTCTGAACCAAGGTGCACCCCTTATGGGATGTGTGACAAGGACAGGTTTCTTAACATATCCAAACAACAATTTCCCATATATAAATGAGGGTGGTAATGATACTTACATGGCAGGGATTTTGTAAAATTTCAGTAAGAGTGTTATGGGAAACAGCTGGGAATATACTATGTGTTCAGCCAAGGGAGGCCATGGGAATCACCTTTCCAGGGCTCCTCTGTAGGAGGAAGTTCTCTTTCTTCCCTCTCCTCCCCAGCTCTGGGCAGCCACTAATTTACTTACTGTCATAAATTTTTCTATTCTAAACTTGTCATATAAATGGAATTACACAATATGTGCTTTTTGGTGACTGGCTTTTTAAATTTATCATGATGTTTGCATGAGAGAGCAGCCAAGACGGCAGGGTAGAGAGACCCTGAGCTCACCTCCTCTCACGAGCACACCGAAATCAGCCTGCAGAACAACCATCGATGAAAAGGACTGGAACCTACCAGAAAATATCTTCTACTACTAAAGACATAAAGAAGGAACCACATCAAGATGGGTAGGAGAGGCGGACTCACAATATAATCAAATCCCATAACCCTCGGGTGGGTGTTTCACAACCTGTAGAATAATTATATTACAGAGGTTCTCCCATAGGAGTGAGAGTTCTTAGCCCCATATCGGGATCCCCAGCCTGGGGGTCCAGCACTGGGAAGATGAGCCCCCAGAGCATTTGGCTTTGAAGGGCAGTGGGGCTTAATTGTAGGAGCTCCACAGGAGTGGGGGAAATAGAGACTTTGCTCTAAAAGGGCACACAAAATCTCATGCACGCTGGGATCCAGGGTAAAAGTAGTAATTTGATAGGAGCCTGGGCCAGACCTGCTGGTCTTGGAGAGTCTCCTGGGAAGGCTGGAGGAGGCTGTGGCTCACCCTGGGAGCATAGACACTGTTGGCAGACATACTGGGGAACATTCAGCCATGTGAACACTGATGCTGCTGGCGGCTGATGTCTTGGCTTATTAGTGCCAAGACGTGGCACAACCCAACAGACTATAGGTGCCAATGCTGGGACGCCTCAGGCCAAACAACTAACTAGGCAGGGACACAGCCCCACCCATCAGTAGACAGGTTGCCTAAAGACTGAAGAGCCCGGCCCATAGCCTCCTCTGGACACATGCCTAGACATGGCCCAGCCCACCAGAGGGCCAAGAAACAGCTCCACCCACCAGTGGGCAAGCACCAGGCCCCTCCTGCCAGGAAGCCTGCACAAGCCTCTAGACCAGCCTCACCCACCAGGGAGCAGACACCAGAAGCAAGAAGACTATGATCCCACAATGCAGGCCAGACCCTACCCTGGGACCAGGTAGGCACTGGCCTGCCCACTAGCAGGCCAAACAACCTTCAGGACACCTCAGACCCCATACTCAACTGTGTCAGAAACTAGCCCCCACCAAACAATCTGAAATGAGTTCTGGGATCCCTGGGCCCTGCAGCCAGACTCAGGAACCAGCTCTGCCTACCAGTAGTCCAGCACTAACCACAGGATCTGGCAACAGTGTGTGGACAATAGCCCCACAGTCTATGGGACCCTGACTCTGCCCACCAGTAAGCCAGCACTAGCCCCAGGGCCCCCTAGGATTCCTCAACCAGCCACCTTGTGACAAGGCCATACTAAACAGCACCCAGCAGCATCTGCACAAGGCAGGGCCTGGCAACCAACCAGGTTAGGGACCAACCAAGCCCACCAGACAACCCACATATTCAGCCTTAAGGGGAACCCCTAGAGCATACAGCTTGGGTGACGAGAGGAGAGTGCACCGGGGGGATGCATAGGATGTCTCCTACAGAGGGCCACTTATTCAAAGTTGAAAAACTTAATTAACCTACCAAATACATAAAAATACAAATAGAAACTTAGACAAAATTAGGCAGCAGAGGAATATGTTCCAGATGAAGGAACAAAATAAAACCCCAGAAGAAGAACTAAAAGAAGTGGAGATAGGCAATCTACCCAAAAAAAAGAGTTCAGAGTAATGATTTTAAAGATGATCAAAGATCTTGGGAAGAGAATGGATGCACAGAGCAAGAAGTTAGAAGTTTTGAACAAAGAGAAAATATAAAGAACAACCAGAGATGAAGAATACAATAACTGAAATGAAAAATACACTAGAAGGAATCAATAGTAGACTAAATGATTCAGAAGAACGGATCCGTGATTTGGAAGACATAGTAGTGGAACTCACTGCCACTCAACAGAAAAAAGAAAGAATGAAAAGAAATGAGGACAGTTTAAGAGACCTCTAGGGCAACATCAAATACACTAATATTCACATTATAGGGGTCCCAGAAGGAGAAGAGAGAGAGAAAGGGCCTGAGAAAATATTTGAAGACATAATATCTGAAAACCTCCCTAACCTGGGAAAGGAAACAGTCACCCAAGTCCAGGAAGCTCAGAGATTCCCATACAGGATGAATCTAAACAGGAACACATGGGGACACAGTGTAATAAAAATGACAAAAATTAAAGAGAGAATACTAAAAGCAGCAAGGGAAAAGCAACAAATAACAAAGCAGCAAATAACATATAAGGGAACTCCTATAAGGTTATCAGCTGATTTTTCAGCAGAATCTCTGCAAGCCAGAAGGGAGTGGCACAATATACTTAAAGTGATGAAAGGGAAAAACCTACAACCAAGAATACTCTACCCAGCAAAGCTCTCATTCAGATTTGAAGGAGAGATCAAAAGCTTTACAGACAAGCAAAACTAAAGGAATCCTGCACCACCAAGCCAGCTTTACAACAGATGTTAAAGGAAATTTATAGGTGAAAAAGAAAAAGCCACAACTAGAAATAAGAAAATTTTGGAATGAAAAAGCTCACCAGTAAAGGCAAGCATACAGTAAAGGTAGGAAATAATCTATACACAAAGCTAGTAGGGAGCTTAAAAGAGAAAAGAAGTAAAATCATCTGTACCCACGAGAAACAGTTAAGGGATTTACAGAACAATTAGATGTAAAATATGGTATCAAAAACAATAATCATAAGGGGAGGAGAAAACAAATGCAAGGTATCTAAAATGCATTTGAAGTGAAGAGATCAACAACTTAATCATACATACACACACACACACACACACACACACACACACACACACACACACATATATATATATACTGCAGTAGAAAAACCTTATGGTAGCCACAAACCAAAAACATATAATTGACATACACAGAAAAAAGAAAAAGCAATCCAAAAATATCATGATGCTTTTAAAGTTCATACATGTTGTAGGATGTATTATCCCTTCTTATTGTCAAATAATACTCCATTGTATGAATACATCACATTTTATTTATCCATTCAGCAGTTGATAGACATTTGAGTTGTTTCTACTTGTTGGCTATTATGAACATTTATGTAAAAGTTTCTGTGTGGCGTATGTTTTCATTCCTCTTAGCTAAGAGTTTACTGAGGAACTGCCAAACTGTTTTTCAAAGAAACTATACCATTTTACATTCCTACCAGCAACATAGGACAGTTCCAGTTTCTCCATATCCTTACCAACACTTGCTGTTGTCTGTCTTTTTGAATATAACCAACCTAATGGGTATGAAGTGTTACCTCACTATGGTTTTGATTTGCATTTCCCTAATGACTAACGATGTTGAGCTCTTATCACATAAATCACATATTTATTTGATTATTGGTCATTTTGTATATCTTCTTAGGAGAAATGCCTATTCAGATCTTTTATCCATTTTTAAAATTTGGGTATTTGTCTTTTTATTATTCAGTTGTTAGAGTTCTTTATATATTCTAGATACTAGTACCTTATCAGGTATATTTAATTTGCAAATATTTTCTCCCATTCTGTGTGTTTTTTTTTTTTTTTTTTACTTTTTTGATGGCATCATTTGCAGCAAAAAACTTTTAATTTTGATACAGTACAATTTATCTATTTTTTCTTTTGTTGCTTGTGTTTTCCTGTGCCATATTGAAAAAAACCATTGCCTAACCAAAGGTTATGAAGACTTGCACGTATGTTTTTTTCTTTTATTTTGTGGTATGCGGGCCTCTCACTGCTGTGGCCTCTCCCATTGTGGAGCACAGGCTCCGGACGCGCAGGCTCAGCAGCCATGGCTCACAGACCCAGCTACTCCGCGGCATGTGCGATCCTCCCGGACCGGAGCACGAACCCGTGTCCCCTGCATCGGCAGGCAGACTCTCAACCACTGTGCCACCAGGGAAGCCCACATATGTTTCTTAAAAGGGTTTTATAATTTTAACTTTTGCACTTAGGTTTATGATAGATTTTGATTTAATTTTTGTGTATGACGAAGGGGTTCAAATTTATTCTTTTGCATGTACACTGTTGAAAAGACTATACTTTTCCAGTTGAACTGTCTTGGCATCCTTGTTGAAAATCACTTCACCATACCATAAATAGAGGGTTTATTTATGAACTCTCATTTCTATTCCATTGATCTACATGTCTGTCCTTATGCCAGTAACCCACCGTCTTGATTATTATAACATTTTAGTAAGTTTTGAAATCAAGAAGTGTGAATATTTCAACTTTGCTCTTCTTTTCTTTCTTTTTTTTTTTTTTTTGCGGTACACGGGCCTCTCACTGTTGTGGCCCCTCCCCT
>NW_006788189.1:2219719-2236674 GCF_000442215.2 Lipotes vexillifer
ACACACACACACACACACACACACACATATATATATATACTGCAGTAGAAAAACCTTATGGTAGCCACAAACCAAAAACATATAATTGACATACACAGAAAAAAGAAAAAGCAATCCAAAAATATCATGATGCTTTTAAAGTTCATACATGTTGTAGGATGTATTATCCCTTCTTATTGTCAAATAATACTCCATTGTATGAATACATCACATTTTATTTATCCATTCAGCAGTTGATAGACATTTGAGTTGTTTCTACTTGTTGGCTATTATGAACATTTATGTAAAAGTTTCTGTGTGGCGTATGTTTTCATTCCTCTTAGCTAAGAGTTTACTGAGGAACTGCCAAACTGTTTTTCAAAGAAACTATACCATTTTACATTCCTACCAGCAACATAGGACAGTTCCAGTTTCTCCATATCCTTACCAACACTTGCTGTTGTCTGTCTTTTTGAATATAACCAACCTAATGGGTATGAAGTGTTACCTCACTATGGTTTTGATTTGCATTTCCCTAATGACTAACGATGTTGAGCTCTTATCACATAAATCACATATTTATTTGATTATTGGTCATTTTGTATATCTTCTTAGGAGAAATGCCTATTCAGATCTTTTATCCATTTTTAAAATTTGGGTATTTGTCTTTTTATTATTCAGTTGTTAGAGTTCTTTATATATTCTAGATACTAGTACCTTATCAGGTATATTTAATTTGCAAATATTTTCTCCCATTCTGTGTGTTTTTTTTTTTTTTTTTTACTTTTTTGATGGCATCATTTGCAGCAAAAAACTTTTAATTTTGATACAGTACAATTTATCTATTTTTTCTTTTGTTGCTTGTGTTTTCCTGTGCCATATTGAAAAAAACCATTGCCTAACCAAAGGTTATGAAGACTTGCACGTATGTTTTTTTCTTTTATTTTGTGGTATGCGGGCCTCTCACTGCTGTGGCCTCTCCCATTGTGGAGCACAGGCTCCGGACGCGCAGGCTCAGCAGCCATGGCTCACAGACCCAGCTACTCCGCGGCATGTGCGATCCTCCCGGACCGGAGCACGAACCCGTGTCCCCTGCATCGGCAGGCAGACTCTCAACCACTGTGCCACCAGGGAAGCCCACATATGTTTCTTAAAAGGGTTTTATAATTTTAACTTTTGCACTTAGGTTTATGATAGATTTTGATTTAATTTTTGTGTATGACGAAGGGGTTCAAATTTATTCTTTTGCATGTACACTGTTGAAAAGACTATACTTTTCCAGTTGAACTGTCTTGGCATCCTTGTTGAAAATCACTTCACCATACCATAAATAGAGGGTTTATTTATGAACTCTCATTTCTATTCCATTGATCTACATGTCTGTCCTTATGCCAGTAACCCACCGTCTTGATTATTATAACATTTTAGTAAGTTTTGAAATCAAGAAGTGTGAATATTTCAACTTTGCTCTTCTTTTCTTTCTTTTTTTTTTTTTTTTGCGGTACACGGGCCTCTCACTGTTGTGGCCTCTCCCGTTGCGGAGTACAGGCGCCGGATGCGCAGGCTCAGCGGCCATGGCTCACGGGCCCAGCTGCTCCGCGGCATGTGGGATCTTCCCAGACCGGGGCACGAACCCGTGTTCCCTGCATCGGCAGGCGGACTCTCAACCACTGCGCCACCAGGGAAGCCCTGCTCTTCTTTTCAAGATTGTTTTGCTTAATCTGGATCCTTTGTATTTTCATATGAATATTGTTATGAACTGAATTGTCCTCGCCTCCACCGCTGCCCAATTCATGTGGTGAAGTCCTAACCACCCCACCCCGCCATGTGACTGTATTTGGATATAGGGCCTTTAAGGAAGTAATTAAAGTTAAATAAGGCCATATTCCAACAGCATTGGTGTTCTTATAAGAACAGAAAGGGACACCAAAGATCTCTGTCTCTCTCTGCACACAGGGGAGAGGCCATGTGAGGGCACAGTGAGAAGACAGGCATCTGAAACTAGGAAGAGAACCCGCCCTCACCAGAAACTGAATCTGCCAGCATGTTGATCATGGACTTCTAACCTCCAAAACTGTGAATAAATGCCTGTTGTTTAAGCCAGACAGTTGTGGTATTTTGTAATGGAGTATTTAATTTTGATTAAAGTATTTAATTATTGTGCATGTAAGGTATTATTGAAGTGGTTTGACTTATGTCTGCTATTTTACTTTTTATATTCTATATGTCTCATGTCCATGGTCCAGGGCTGGTACGCTGCTTAACAATGTCAGGATCTAGACTCCTCTCTTTGTGCTCTAATATCTTCAACTTGTAGCTTTCATCATATGGTTCAAGATAACTGGTCCTGCTCCATCTCCCAGGTCCACATTCTGGCCAGTGGGAAAGGTGGGAAGGTGGAAGGGTAGGACATATCCTTCTTTTTAAGACATCACCTGAAAGTTGCATTGTTACATTGGCTAGACCTTGCTTACATGACCACAGCTAACTGCAAGAAAAGCAGGGGACCAGCTAGAATGTAGGGGTTCTGTTATTCAAGAAGAAGGGAATTATGTATATTGATTTAATGCCAGTCAGTTCCACACTCAGTATGTGCCAGACATTGTGCAGCTCCTGGAGATCCTTGACCGAGCAAAACCAGATGAGTCCTTTCCTGGAACACCAATTAGAACTATCCATTTTAGAAATTACCCCAAGAATTCCATGTCCCTGTACGTGGGCCTGGTCAGGGTCTGCTTCTTACCTGGTACCCAGAAATGGACATTCACAAGGCTACAGTTTTGGAAAGGATGGGACAAAATCATATCCTTCCAATAATCTCCTTTCCACTGCGTTTGCCATAGCAGAAGTGAAAACACATGCCCAAGCTCACAGGACATCTTTGCTCTTGATTCAGGGGAATGGAAAGTGTGAACTTTTGTTGCGTCTCCACTCTGTACCAGGCTCCAGGCTACTTGTTCTCTTATCCCATCCCTGCCTCTTCCTACACACACACACACACACACACACAGCTGAGAAGCAGTTACCATTGCCCTTATTTCACTGATGAGAAGCTGGAGGTTCAAAGGTTAAACCGTGTGTGCAGAGGTGGAGAGGAACACAATGCAGACACTATGCTTACCTGGGCTCTAGGTGTCTGTAGCTGTCTGGAGTGAGATGTGAGTGAGGCACTGGGTGATGTGTGTGGGGTGTGGGTGGGGAGAGGTGGGAGCTGTGGCCTCCACTGTGAGCTCTTGCTGTCCATCTTTCTAATGCTTTGAATAAATAACATGCTAATTAAATTCAGAGAACATATTAAGTTGGGAGGGAGCATAAACACCAGCGAAAATAAAGAAAAGAATTCAGTGGACTCTCAGAGGTTATAAAAATGGGCTGAACACAATGAAGTGAAATTCAAGCTTAAAAACAAAGAGTTAGGAGACTTACAAGGTGCCAGAGGTGATAGAAGCAGGGGGAGAAACTTATCCAAGTCTTGATTTGTGCCCACAAAAGTCAGCCAAGCATTATTATGGAGTGACATTGTGTGCAGGAAGGACAGACACCACGGCAGCCCTGGGCATGCTCTGTGCTTTCTCAGGGGTGGGCACCTGGAGACCCCCGTGTACCCTCTTGAGCCTGGGTGGATGAAACAGGCAGGGAGGAAGATTTCACATGTTAGCCAAGAACTAAAGGCTGCTGGTGGGGAGGTGATTGTCCAAGGCAATGAAAGTATATTCAGATTTCAGAAGTCCCAACTAATCTTTCTGCCTACATGGTCTGGGGAGAGGGGCAGATCGCGGTGCAGTGGGATGGCTCTGGCTGACACACAGAGCCTGGTTCTGATTTTACATGGCTGTTAAATCTTTCTGTGTCTTAGTTTTCTCATCTGTCCAATGAAGGCTGTGTGGCAGGAGGGAAGGTGAGTGTGGGCTGCCAGTGGGACGTCTCCATGGAGGTGGGGGCAGGGGAGAAAGGAACTCTAGAGGGCAGAGGAGGCGGTACCCACAGGTCTTCTGTTCGGGCTGGAGCAGGAGGGCGGATTGCCTTTGTTTGGGTTCCACAGAAGCAGACCCTGAGACAAAGTTATGTTTCTTTGGGAGGTGAGTCCAAGCAACACTGGTCTGAAGTAGGGAAGTGAGACCAGGAAGGGGAGGGAGCCATGGTTATCAAACAAGTTAGCTCTGTGGGTGGTTGGATTTGTTCTTACTGGAGAACTCTGTTCCCTGTGCAGAATGCACTCTTCAGAATTACCCTGCCCCAGGGGCAAAGGAGCTGGAGTTTGTAGACATCAACTCCTGTCATTGGTAGTAGGCTGCCCTCCAGGGGTCGTTCATTCCCCAACAAGCTTGTGCTCTGGCAGTGAGAGAAAGGCCCCAGACAAAGGGATGCAGATGCTGGCAGCAGGGATTGGCCAGGAGGCCCTGAAGTGGCAAGAGTGAGAACATGTGTGTGTGTGTCGGGCAGGGTTGGGGGACAGGTAGAGTCTGCAACACTAGAGTGGGGAGAGAGCAGGCACCTGAGAGATTTGTCCCAGAGGTCAGAGTAGCTATCTGGCCAGAGGACACATGATTGGGGACCATGATGTCCTCCTGTTCAACTGGTAAGAAATGAGAGTGTGTATTGTAGGGAATCCAGATACTGTGAGCAGTGACTTGTGTGTCCACTTCACTGGGGAAATTAGACTCAGAAAAAAATTGTCAAGAGTGGGAGTCTATCATTGGCCCAGCCACAGTTAGGCATTCCAGTCATCCTGGGGAACCAGTGCAGTGCTATGGTTAACAGGATATGCCTCAGATACCTAAGTGTGCTCTGGTGCATCCAAGCTGTGTGCCGCAGTCAAATCACTCCACTTGCTGGTGTCTCTGTTTCCTTATCTGCAATATGGGGCTAATGATAGTGTGCACTTTCGAGAGTTTTTGTGAGGACAAAAGAGTTAAGCGTAAAGCCTTTAGAAGAGAGCTTGGTATAAGGTAGAATTTCCTCAAGTGTTTGCTGTTGTCGTTCCAGAACATGGTGGTGCCTTTGGGAGACTGAAGCCCAGTGACCTCATCTTGAGGCCTGGCCTGTGACCAGGCTGGAGCAGAGAGAAGAATGCAGGAAAAGGAGTCAGCTTCCTTCCAGTTCCCACTCTGGGGCTGGGGAAGCTAGCTGGGTGTGGGCAGCTTGGGCCAGGCTGCAGGTTCTGCAGGGGAAGGCTGTGTGAGCATCACCGGGTGGGGTCACTGCTCTTCACTGGGAGGGGGGACCATGACCTGATGGGTCTACCCCTGGCCTGCTCTGAGTGATGAACTTGCAGCTTCACCTGGAGGGAGGGAAGGGAGGAAGGAGGGAGGGGGCGGGCTTCATCATTGCACAGGGGGCTTCATGGAGAAACAGAGCAGGCAGAGTGTTTTCAGGGGTGCAGGAAGAGGGGCAAAGAAAACAGCTGGGGCTATCGGGCTCTTCTAGAACATGGCTGAAAGGGCCCATGGAGGCCTCCTGGATCTCCGAGGTTTCTTTAGAAGTGAAAGCTTTGGACTGGGGCCTGATGACAGGCTGTGAATGCAACATTTCGGCTCAGAGAAGATTTCTTTCTCCTTCCATCACCACGTTTAGCCGTGCACTCCCAGACTCCTTTCTGTCCCTTAGTGACATCTCACATGGGTCTTCAGATTTCTGGTCAATTCAATGATTCACGAACAGTGAGAGCAGTTGAAACTCCAGTCTGAGTCTGATTGAGGTCCCCTCCTCTGCCGTCTGGCAGGAGCCAGGCCTGAGTGCCCGGGTGGAGGCAGACGCTGGGGCAGGCAGTTCTGTTCATTTGCTCATCTTCCCCCTCCATCAGGCACAGGGATTCTGATTCTGGGATGGCTCCTCCCCTCAGGAACACCTATGGGAGTGAGGAGGGGGAGAGTGTCAAGAATTGTGAAGGATTTCAGTTTTTGTCCTGATCACAAGCTAACATGTTAGTCAGTTAAGTGGATGTCAGTAAAAGACATGAGACTCCTGGGTCAGAGGTAAAGGACAGGTTATTACTCACAGCAATGGCAATAGCCAGAGAATCAGCACTTTTGTGCCTGTTCCCTGAACCCCAGTTCTCACAGGACAATATGAAGGGGACCAGGTGGCCTCTGTGTGTACAGTGCGTTGCATTATAGGAGAGGAATCCTGGGCTTAGGGCACCTAAATCTCTTATAATGGGCAGTAAGCATGCCTGTCCCCTGCTCCAGAGTGAGACATTCTCTATTTTACTGGACAATAAGAATGCCTGCCTTTGCTTTGGAGGACTGCTATCTTTATCTTTCAAGGCTGTTCTGCATCTAAACATCCTTGAAAATATAGCCTAGAACAAAAGAGCCAGAGAGCTCTTCACTTCCTAGACAGGTTGAAATATGATCCACTGTGGGTCTCCTGTATTGCAGCAGAGGGATGGCCAGAGAACTGTCCCAGGATGGGCTGCCTGGCCCTGGATGGGTCTGGTTTCATCTTCTGCTTGTGGGCTGCACAGCTGTGGTGGGCTTTACATCCATGGTGTGTGGGGTTTTCTAGGGAACGTGTCTGCCTGGCCCTGGCCCTCTCTGTCTCTGGGACTCCCTGAGAGAGGACAGCCAGGGTCCACACCCCAACCCCTCCCTGGATGGAGCTTCACCTGCCTGGCCCAGCAGCCACCTAGGATTCTGCACATCCCTGGCCTCCTCTCCTCTAATCCCTGCTCCCACCACATGAAGTCTGAGAGCTGCCAGAATAATCTTTTCTGCCTCCCAAGAAACACAGAGACCTGGGACGGGGTGTGGGGGGGAATTGTACTCTCAGCGTGTTCTTTTTTTTTATTTAACTTTTTATTTTATATTGGAGTATAGTTGATTAACAATGTAGTGATAGTTTCAGGTGTACAACAAAGTGATTCAGTTATACATTTTCCCATTTAGATTGTTACATAATATCGAGCAGAGTTCCTGGTACTATACAGTATGTCCTTTGTTGGTTACCCATTTAAAATATAACAGTGTGTGCATGTCAGTCCCAAACTCCCTAACTATCCCTTCTGCCCACCCTTCCCACCTGGTAATCGTAAGTTCACTCTCCAAATCCATGAGTCTGTTTCTGTTTTGTAAATAAGTCCATTTGTATCATACATGCACCTCAATGTTCACTGCAACACTGCTTACAATAACCAAGACATGGAAGCAACCTAAATGTCCATCAACAGAGGAATGGATAAAGAAGATGTGGTACATATATAAAATGGGATAATACTTGGCCACTAAAAAGAATGAAATAATGCCATTTGCAGCAACATGGATGGACCTAGTGATTTTCACACTGAGTGAAGTAAGTCAGACAAAGAGAAATATCGTATGATATTGCTTATATGCAGAATCTAAAAAGAAATGATACAAAAGATTCAATGTGTTCTTTTCCGATCCCTTTAGCCCCCATCATTATAAGCTTCAGTGAGTATCTTCCCTTCAGAAATCTTCAAGTGGGGACCTCCCCGGTGGTCCAGTGGTTAAGACTCCCATGCTTCCACTGCAGGGGGCGTGGGTTCGATCACTGGTCGGTGAACTAAGGTCCCGCAAGCCATATGGCATGGCCAAAAAAGAAAATGAAATTAAATTATATATATAAAAAAATCTACAAGTAAGAAGTCAGCCCTAGTTTCCATGTCCACATTCAACCCTAAACTCCAGGGCACTCATCAAGTTCCCCCAGAACTGTTTCCTAGGACCCTGTCTTTTCAGGGCTAGCTCTAGAGGGGCCCCTAAGCTTCTGCCTCACCCAGCTTCTAGCCAGGCAGTCAGGTGCCAGGCTGTCTCTCTAGGGGTGGCTTCAGTCTGGGAGGGATTCTCTTGGAAACCCCCCTTCACTTCTTAGCTTTTCTGGGGAGGTGGGCAGTGGCTGTGGGCACTGTGTCCCTCCATGACCCCTGTTTATCTTGATTACTACAATGTAACCTACTGCCTTCTTCCCTTCCTGCCGTTATCTCCTTACACAGAGTCGGGGGAGGGTCAGCCCACAAAAGTGACCCATGTTTGGTTGGGTGACCTGGCCTCTGTCTGTATTCAGCCAGGACAGGGCACAGGTGTGGCCCAAAGGCCAGGGACCTGAGAAGACAGACCAGTGGCAAGGTGTGCAAGTAATTGTTTTAATAAAATTGTGGGAAGAGGAGTTCCCCCAAATGAAACATCCCCATTTTGTGGGAGGGGTTGGGGGAGAAGTAGGTCAAGCGTTGGTCCCCAAACGCCAGGAAGCCACCTTCCACGGAAATTACATGCCTAGAAAATTGGGTCATGCTTGCAGCAGTTGGGACCTGAGGGCTCCCCAAGCTCATCTACTCTGTCCTGCCCCCCCACCCAACTCCCCTCAACAGCAGTGACAGTGTCCAAGGCTGGACTATTTTTAGCCAACTCATAAGGTGGTCACGTGCAGAGTGCCCTAGAGCTGCAGGGGTCTGGCCTGGCCCTCTCCCAGGCCTTGAAGAGATGGTGGATGTGACTTTACTGTGTAAGTGGGGTCCCAGAGTGAGCTTCCTGAGGAGCTGAGCACCACACCATCCCCCAGACTTAAGCACACATCTGAACCTCATTTCCTGGGCTGGAAAACTTCAGAAGCTCCAGATCCTGAGCCGGCTAGTGATGCACTCCTTGACTTGGGTGCTCTCATGCATGGTGTCCTCACCTCCACATGCTCCCATGCTGTGTCTGACTCCACTCTATCCAAACCACTCAGAGCTTCCCAAACCTGCCAGGCTGTATCTGGGCACGTATTAGGATGCCCTTCCTTCTCATATCTGCCTGTCACATACTTATTTCTACTCCCAAACTCTGTTCAGACATCTTATTTTCTGGCTATTTCACCCAAGCATCATGCACTCAAAGAATCTGTTTCAATGTCAGTCTCCCCTGTTGGGCTGGAGCTCCTCAAGGCTTTAAGTCAGAGCTCGGCATGTAGTAGGTACTCAAAACATGTGTATTAGGCAGACCTTACAATGATCATCTATAGGGTGAGTATAATAATCTCTTGGTTTCCGGTCCCAGCAGAGTTCCTGGCTGACAGCTTTTGTAAAGGGAAGAAGGGTGGGTTTACACTAAGGCTTTCTACAGCCTTAGTGTAGGGGGTGCGAGAAATTTCAGGGCTGATCAAAGGAAAAGTTATGACCACGAGGTGGCAGTAGCACACGCAAGCTTGACTTGGAAGACAGTGACAGGTTTGCGTTTGAGGATGTCTCTCACAGCAGGAGACTCGGTACCCTCCCTGAGTGTCTAGGGCTCAGGATCACCACCCAGAAGAGGAAGGGGGCAAGGGAATTCCTGAGAGGGAGATGGGAGGGAGTTTATGTGTCCAGGAGATGTTGCTCAGCAGTCTGGAAATCAGAGTGCTCCAAAGGGTGGCAGGATCTTGGGGATGGTTACAGCTTTGGGGTTTATCTTATTCATGGCTAGCAGATGGTAAGTGCAGTTTCACCTAGTGTGCAAAGGAGTCAGACTCTAAATGGCTAAAAATCTGCTCACTGGGACCATGCTTAGAACAGTTGGATGTACAAAAATGTGAGTTTGGCTCTGGTGGGCTTTTGAGCTAAGGGGTCTCAGAGTGCTGTGAAGAAGTAAATAACACAGGGGCCAAGATACAGAAGCTACCTTTGGCTCATTTAGATAACACTTGCGGGAGGGAAGGGCTCAGTGGGGGTCTGCATCATCTGTCCCTGTTCCTGATTGTTCTGCAGGCTACCTTGATGTGGTCCAGGGAATCCCTACATTTATTTGCTATGTATTTATTTTTTAATTGAAGTATAGTTGAGTTACCACGTTATATTAGTTTCAGGGGTACCCCACAGTGATTTGATATTTTTATAGATTATACTCCATTTAAAGTTACTATAAAATACTTGTTGGATTTCAGGACACTTCAACACATATTTACCAAGCTATGTGCCTGGCATGAGGAAATGCAACAATGATTAAGATACAATGTCATCCCACCAAGGAGCTCACAACTGGTAGGAGTAACAAACCACAAATAGCTAATTACAACTCTATGTGATGCACGATGTCCCTAAGGAGGGAGTGACAGTGCTTGGGCAGCAGGGGCCGCCACACTCAGGGTCATGCAGGGCCTGGGGCGTTTCAGAATTTAGAATGTAGAGCTGATGGGCTCAGACACAGCGGGCTCAGCTCAGAGTGGGGGCTGACAATGCTGCGTTTCAGTGACGTAGTCTGTATCCCATGCCAAGCTGCTAATATCTCATAATCCAGGGGGAGGGCCCGGAACTTGCAGCTTGCTGCTTCCTGTTAGTTGCATCACAGCTATGCAGCCTTTTGCAAACCACTTGCCTTCTGTGAGTCTCAGTGTCCAGTTCTCTAAATTTGGGATAAAAGTCTGTACTTCTTCTGAATGACCTCTAACTGTTGGTGCATCCCAGAGCTCATCCTTGGCCATTTCTCTATTTAGTGTCTCTCCCAAGGTGAAGTCTGGTCTCAAAGCTCTGACTTATGGTCCTCCAATTTGTATCTTCAGCCCTGTGTCCTCGAACTTTAGACTTATATTTCCAACTACATTCAGGTTCATAATTCCTTATCCTGCACTTGGCACTGGGTATGTTTTAGAATCCAGAATCTCTAAATTGTAGAATGGTAATGTCTCCAGCAAGATCGATAGCAGCATCCTGTAATCAAACGTATTGATATTTCTGCAGAGAAACATGAATATTTATCCTAAGTGGCATAAAAAAATCTGTAACTCTCCTCATTTCATATCACATCAGAAGTTGCTAGTAAATGAATTATGAAGCACCTTTTGGATTTCTGAGCTTTTTGGATTTCGGAATTGCAGATAAGTCTATGTGGACCTGTACTTTCTCTCCATTTAACGTTTGATAGGCACTCCAAACTTAACATGCTCAAAATGTGACTTTTGATATTACCCACCTCCCACTCTGGGAAGGGGGGTCCAAGGCTAGGGGTGCAGGTGGTGCCTGGGTGAGGGAGGGAGTTCCAAACAAAAAGGCACAATGTCTGGGATCTCATGTGTTGCAAGAGCAGGGCTGGGCTGGGCACCTGGGTCTGGGGCGTTTCTTGGGGTGACCACAAGCAGATGCAGCCAGAGCGATAAATGTTGACAAGGACCTGGCTGTCTTTGGGGCAGGGCCAAGTGATGAACCAAGTGCCAGACCATGGCCTGGAGTTGAATCCAGGATCTAGAGCTTGGGAGAATAAGACCATTTGAAAAACACAAAAGCAAATATGGAGGATGTGAACAGGCTCAGGGCATGTCAGGATTGGGGCAGGATGGAAGTAGGCAGAGGGCTCTTCTTCCTGGGTGTTGCTTCATGGCGTGGGAACTCAGCAAGGCTGGATGTGCTGGTTGGGTTAAGGCTCAAGGGCAAGATGGGTTCAACAGATCAGGGTGGATGGGGAAATGGATCGCCGGGGAATGATGAGAGGGTCCTACAATGAAACCATGAGCAGCCAGCTGGAGGAATCCTTTCTTGGAGGATGGACATGGTGGCCAGAAGGGATCTGAGAGCCAGATGGGGAACTGAGGGGAAAAAGAGCCGTATAAAAAATTAAGACTCATGCTATTATGAGAACTGCATTGCAAGAAAGAGAAAAAGATGCCCACCACCTAGCCCCAAGGGCTAACAGCCCCCAACCTAAACGAAGAAAAATTGCAGGTTTGGGATTAGCAAACTTCAAGGAAGTAATTAGAAAGAGGTGCTGTAACCTATTTTGAAATGAGTCATGGTACTTGTTTAGCAGAACACTGATGACCTGTAAATGGGGACAGTAGTGTTTCTGCCTGGAGCAGAGGGCTGATGTTTCAGCTTGGAGCATGTGTGTGGAGCCCTGTCTTGCATAGTGGGTAATGTTCTCACCAGGGTTCATGACAAATGTGTACGTTTCCTCAGCGACTCACAAGCAGAAGAGACTCTCTCTGAAGGATCCAGATGCCCAGGGCTCTCTCTGAATAACTCCACCCACTCCCTCCTGTCCAGTGAGAAGACCCAGCACATGAGGGCTTGGGGGGCCCTGTGCCCTCTGCTGATTCTCCCAGAAGGGTCTGAGGTGACCTCTGCCCCACTCAGCAGGCCTGTCGGCTCTGCACTCAGGGAGACCCCAGCAACACAGCCCCGGGAGACAGCCGTGATCTCTGCTGCCTCAGCAGAGCACCAATCACCACAGAAAACACAGTCCTTCCCTGGAGGCTGCCTGTCATTGGTGTATAAATGGGCTGTCACGCTCCATCAGTTCTGCGTACCGCTGTGTGCTGCGTTTACCGCCCCATTCTGGAATTCTCTCTCTCTCTCTCTCTCTCTCTCTCTCTCTCTCTGCAACCCCATCCTTCTTGTCTTCCAAGGTGGTTCCAGGTCTGGAGCCCTTGAAATCAAGCTGCACAACCACACCTCCATCTGTGCTGGGGCAAAATTGATTGCCTCACACGTGTTCCCAGGCACACAGATCTTTCCCGCCCTTTGGGGAAAATTTAGAATCTGGTCTTTGGCTGACACCTGCTCAGCCCCTCCCTCCCCTGTCCTGTGGGGAGGGCTTTCCCTTCCCCAGTTATATACTCTGGCTCCAGTGATGCAGAGTCACGAGAATGGGGAGAAGATAAGCAAACTGTGGGCTCATGGACACTGGTGGGTTTAATTTATGTGAAAACCATATTGGAGGTGAGGGCAGTATATGGGGAAGTGGCAGCAGGCAGGGGAAGAGGGAGGTTTGTTCTGGTGGCTGGTGGAGATGGGGGAAGAGTAATAGAGTGACACGTGTTGAATTTGGAGTCTGATATTCTGCAAGGCAGGAGATTAAAATAACTTCCCCCTTCACTTACTTGTGGTTTCTGAGCTCTGGTTCTTAGAAGAGATCACTTGGGCCTCTGGGTTCCTCTGAGTCACCATCCTGTCTGGTTCTCTTAGTTCCGGGCCAGCTGGACTTGTCCTTCCAACCAGACTATGGGTTGCTTTGAGGGCGGGACACATGCTTCACCTTGTCCAACTTAGGGAGAGACCAAGACTTCTGAGAGTGCTTTGCAAAGCCCACTGATATCTAGAACAGACTCTGTATCCCTTCCGTTCCTGAGCTTGACACCCCCTGACTGGTCAGTCCCCAAAGCTCCAGAGCACCAGCATTAAATGGCATAGATCCTTTGAACTGGAAATCCTCTTTCATTTGGCAGTTCCTGAGAGATGTGAGTGATTCCAGAAATCAGGCTCACTTACTTTGGGAACAGTCGGAGATGGTGTTATGGGCTGAATGTATGTGTCCCCCCCAAATTCATATGTTGAAGCTCTAACCCCCCAGAGGGATGGTTATTATGTAGAGAGTCCTTTGGGAGGTAATTAGGTATAGATGAGGCCATGAGGGTGGAGCCCCCATGAGGAGATTAGTGCCCTTTTAAGAAGAGAAAAAGTCTAGAACTCACTCTTTCTACTATGTCGGGACACAGTGAGAAGGTGGCTATCTGTAAACTGTTAAGAGGGCCCTCACCAGACACCGAATCTGCTGGTGGCTTGATGATGGACTTCCCAGCCTCCAGAACTGTGAGAAATCAATGTTTGTTGTGTAGTCCACCCATTCTGTGGTGTTCTTGCTGTAGCCGCTCAGCTACCAAGACAGATGGCATGAGGCCAAGAACTGAGAAGATGGTTCCATCTTTTTCTTGTCACTGAGAGACCACCCCTCTTCTTGATCTTCCTCTGCCATCTCTGTTTCCTCTACCTTGGGACAGGCACTTGGGAGGGGTTCAGGGGGTCCAGAGGTGGATCAGTCTCAGGTCTGTCCTTTGGGCTCATGAGGCAAAGAGCGGAACCAGCTAGACCTGCCTGTGGGCTCTAGCAGGGGCCCAGTGCTTGAAAACGTCTCCCCACCCTCGTCCCACCATGACATGGGCATATCTTCTATCTCAGCAACAGCTTCAAGGGCCCAGCTGGAGGGCTGCAGAATCTGCAGTGCGGTGCTGTCTGAGCCTGGTGCACCTACCTCAGTGCTGCTGCCTCACTTTGCTTCTGTTACTTGAACTCTGTTTATGCTAAACAGGGTTTCTCACTTTGGGAGGATCTTTAAAGGTGTGGAGTGCAACAGAGAGATGGTTCCTGATTCCCTATCACCAATTACACTAACTCAGCCTACGGAGAGGCTGTGGGGTGGAAGCTGCTCTCTGTCTGACCCTTGGGGTCTGCAGGGGCCAGCGTCTGCTCCTGTATCCCTGGGGCTTTCTCTGCCAGAGGGGTCTCTGCTTTGCTACCTCTTGCCCTGGTAATAAAAAACAGACAAAACCAAAAGAAATCAGGAAGTGGTAGTCATGAAGTCTAAGCCTGAGATTTGTGAAGAAGTTAGCTGCAATCTATATTGCATCTAAGTTGTGACATTTTACATCCTGTCACACCTACATCCCAGGCTCCACTTATGAGCTTCTGGTTCTTTCCTTTGTTTTTGTTTTCCCCAGGCCCCTGCAAGATGGACTGTTTGACTTCTACCTCCCCAGCAGGGTCCACCCCACTCACTCTTCAGGAATCAGTCCCTTTTGAATGCCTAGAGCACTTCCTCATGGTCTGCCCTGCCCACTGGACACTTGCCACACTGGAATGCATCTTGGGCTTGGGTACCCAGGATCCAGAGTCATCTTCTGTTGAGCAGAAGGGCCTCTCTCAGCTCTGGACACCATGGTGGCATCGCCATCTGTGGGGATCACCTGAGTGCCCAGAGAATGCTGGAGAGAGGAGATGGGATGGGGAGAGCTCCCAGGGAGCCCCACAAATCCCCAGAGAATCTTGCATCCTATCAATATTTTATTTAAATCTGATGACCACTCTCTCCACATTTTAGAGATGAAATGGGGTATGGAGAAGCTGTAGGAATTTGGGGTTTGGAGCCTGATGAAACACAATCTTATCATTTCCTAGCTAGGAAGCAAGAAAATTAACCTCTCCATGCCTCAGTTTCCCTATCTCTTAGATGGGACCATAGTACAGAGCTCACAGAATGTTGGAGGATGCAGTGGACGATGCCCGGTATCGTGGTAGCTGGATGTAAAATCCCTGGCACGGGGCACATAGATGTTTATTCTCTGTCTTCCTCACATATTTTCTTAAATATCAGTCCTGGAGAATCCATTGGGAAAGAGTAGAAAGGGCACAAAGTTGGACACTACCCTTGCCTGGTGCCTTTGTCTCTTCAGAGATTTTCTCATAAAAGCTTCAGATGTAGCCATTTTACAGATGAGAAAACTGGAGTCTAGTTTCCACAATGAATTAATAGCAGACTTGGGTCTTAGAAAAAATGCTTCAGTTCTGATCCCTCCACTTTCACAGAACTTGTGCTTAACTGGTGCCTAATAGATGCTGGTTGAACGGCAATCCCGGGCAGTGATTCTTAACGTGTGGTCACTGGACCAACAACATTGGCATCCCCTGGGAATCTGTTAAAAATGCAGTCTCTTGGGCCCCATCCCAGACCTAGTGGATCAGAAACTCTAAGGGTGAGGCCCAGCCATAAGTGTTTTTAAAAGCCCTTCAAGCAACTCTGATGCAGACCCAGAGCCTATCCACCTATCACCTGATCACACACACAGCCTCACCTGTACCTGCTCTCTTATTAAGTGTAACCAGCCCCCAGGCCAGCTGCCATCCCCCGTGCTTCTACAGGGACTAGCAAAAGCAAATGTGGTTTCCTCCCTGTCTTCTCTCTCCCCGACTTCCAACCAGAGGGGAGAAGACCCCCAAACTATCTCCTCCTTTCTCCTTTCCTCAGCAATGGTGATGCCTTCTGATCAGAGCTCCCCCTGTTTGCCCAAGCTTTTTTATTTGCATTTTTCTACCAGGTTCTCCCTCCATCCCTTGGGAGCTTGTGTTTTCATTCCCACTTCTGTGAAGATGCAGAGCTGGAGTCCAGAGACATGGAGAGATCACCCAGATGCACCACTGCAGAAGGCAGCAGAAGCCAGCAAGTGGAGAACATCTAATCCACACCCTTCGTTTTGTACTTGATGAGACTGAGGCCCAGAGAGGGCAAGGGCATTGCCAGTAGTTGCACAATGAGAGCCAGCAGAGGGGCACTGAGTCCCAGGTCTCCTGGCTTTCTCTCCAGAGCTCTTTCTATGACTGAAGAATTTAACTCAGATGCCGTAGAAAGTGTATTCACAACAGAGTCAAGGCAGGGTCTGCAAAGATTAGGTGCATATATTTCTGGAATATTCTCTGCACTTAAAAAATATTATTATTATTATTAATATTATTTTATATTATGGTTTATTACTGGATATTGAATATAGTTCCCTGTGCTATATACAATAGGACATTCTTTATCCATTCTGTATATAATAGTTTGTATTTGCTAGTCCCAAACTCCCAATCCATCCTTCCCTCACCACCACTCCCCCTTAGCAACCACAAGTCTGTTCTCCATGTCTGTGAGTCTGTTTCATAGATAAGTTCATTTGTCATATTTTAGATTCCACATATAAGTAATATCATATGGTTTTTGTCTTTCTCTTTCTGACTTCACTTAGCGTGATAATCTCTAGGCCCATCCATGTTGCAGCAAGTGATATTATTTCATTCTTTTTATGTATGAGTAGTATTCTATTTATATATATGTGTGTGTGTGTGTGTGTGTGTGTGTGTGTGTGTGTGTATGTGTGTGTGTGTGTGTTTCTTTGGATATATGCCCAGGAGTGGGATTGCTGGATCATACGGCAGCTCTGTTTTTAGTTTTGTAAGGAACCTCCATATTGTTTTCCATAGTGGCTGCACCAATTTATATTCCCACCAATAGGGTAGGAGGGTTCCTTTTCTCCACACCCTCTCCAGCATTTATTATTTGTAGACTTAAAAAATTATTTTAATAAATGATTTACCCAGGAATCTGTGCTTAATCACGGGGCACTAGTGCCCATGGCTCTGCTTTCAAATCTCTGTGCAAGCTCTGCAGGTGATGGTGAGGGATGGAGCTGGACACACCGAGTGGTGCTTGCCTCTCACCAGGGAGAGAAGAGCCTGAGCTGGGAGTGAGACACGTGGCATT
>NW_006788189.1:2236684-2279252 GCF_000442215.2 Lipotes vexillifer
CCCAGCAGGGGAACACAGAACACAGCAGGACAGTCCCAGCAAGACCTCCTGCCCTTGGCCCTGGAATGAGTGCCTTCATTGGCCATTAGCTGCTTCACCTTTCTCTGTAGGAGAATCTTCCTTGTCCATTTCTGCAGGAGAACCAATTAGATTCCTAGGGCTGCTGTAATAAAGTGACCATAAGATGAGAGGCTTAAAAGGACAGAAATCTAGTCTCTCACAGTATTGGAGCCCAGAAGTCCAAACTCAAGGTGTGGGAGGACCTCATTCCTTCTGGAAGCTCTAGGGCAGAAGCCTTCCTTGCCTCCTCTGGCCCCTGGCGGCTGTCAGTATTCTTCAGCTTCCTTGGTTTGTGGCTGCATCACTCCAGCCTCTGCGCCAGTCTTCCTGTTGCCTTCTCCTCTTTGTCTGTCCCCTCTTCTATCTCCCTTGTGTGTCTCTTATTAGGATACTTGTCACTGGATTTAGGGCTTTCCCAGATAAGCCAGGATATGTCTTTATCTCAAGATCCTTAACTCAACTGCATTTGCAAAGGCCTTTCTCCAAATAAGGTAACACTCAGAGGTTCTGGGAATTAGAAAGTGGACATGTCTTTTGGGGAGTCACCATTCAGCCCATGGGCAGAGGACTTGGGGAGGACTTCCCTGTCGAGTGCTGCATTGCCTTAGGCCCCTGATTCTCACTGCTATGTGTCCTGCAACCTCCAGTTTGCCGCAAGGCTTGAGTAATCACAGGCTCCTATTTGAGGGAACTGGGGTCTCCTTGGCAATATGATCCTGTTATATTGGTTTTGATTGGCTGCCATTTGTTACAATTATGCAAGCACAGTGGCCTGGTAATCATCACAGAGAAACTTGTTGCCCTGGTCCTTGATCCTGGATCCTTAGTACTTAGTACTTTTGTCGGGCCCAGCCCCTTGGTCCCCAAATTATTGCTTCTACCTTGACAATGCTGTGACAGTTGGATCCCCTTCTGGATCCTAGGCTTGCTCCTCTGGCTGGTTCTCTACAAAGTGGTTCATAAAAATGGGGAGTACAGTCTGAGGAATGGATAAAGAAGATGTGGTACATATATACAATGGAATATTACTCAGCCATAAAAAGAACAAGATAATGCTATTTGCAGTAGCATGGATGGACCTAGAGATTACCATACTGAGTGAAGTAAGTCAGACACAAAAAGACAAATATAATATGATATCACTTGTATGTGGAGTCTAAAAAATAGTGTCCAAGTTATTTACAAAATAGAAGTAGAATCACTGATGTAGAAAATAAATTTATGGTTACCAGGGGATATGGGGGAGTGGGGGGAAGGATAAACTGGAAGACTGGGATTGACATATACACACTACTATATATAAACTAGATAGCTAATAAGAACATGCTGTATAGCACAGGGAACTCTACTCAATACTCTGTAATGGTCTATATGGAAAAGAATCTAAAAAAAAAAATGAGTGGATATATGTGTAGGTATAACTGATTCATTTTGCTGTACACCTGAAATTAATTGTAAATCAACTATACTCCAACAAAAAAAATTTTTTTTACATCTTTATTGGAGTATAATTGCTTTACAATGATGTGTTAGTTTCTGCTTTGTAACAAAGTGAATCAGTTATACATATACATATATTCCCATATCTCTTCCCTCTTGCATCTCCCTCCCTCCCACCCTCCCTATCCCACCCCTCCAGGCGGTCACAAAGCACTGAGCTGATCTCTCTGTGCTATGTGGCTGCTTCCCACTAGCTATCTACCTTATGTTTGGTAGTGTATACATGTCCATGCCTCTCTCTCACTTTGTCACAGCTTACCCTTCCCCCTCCCCATATCCTCAAGTCCATTCTCTAGTAGGGCTGTGTCTTTATTCCCGTCTTACCCTACGTTCTTCATGACATTTTTTTTCTTAAATTCCATATATATGTGTTAGCATACAGTATTTGTCTTTCTCTTTTTGACTTACTTCACTCTGTATGACAGATCATGATGATGGGAAGTGGGAAGAAGCTCAAGTGGGTGCAGGGGACCCAGAAGTCAGCCTTATCCCAGTCCTCTGGCTTCTCCTTGGTCTCGATCAGCCTCATCCCCAGATCTTTTCTATCTCCTGCCTTTGGTGTTTCTAACATTAAATTAGGGGTGGAGGATCTGGCTTTTGCAAACCTGCCAGGAACATGATTAGCTGATTCTCAGCCATCTGGGATCATTCACTGTGAGCATAAAGGATTTCTCGGTAGGCTGTCTGATGTTTCCTTTCTGCTTTCAGATGGGCCAGCTGGACCAAAGTTTGTGTATGTGTGAAGGAGGACAGGGGGAGAGAGCACTGAAGGCAGTAAGTAGTAGTCCATAGACTCCAACAGTCTGATATTTTGGAATCAGGGTGTTCTACAAATTGGCTATACCACTGTATAGTCCCACCTACAACATGTGAAAATTTCAATTGTCTACGACCTCACCAACCTATAGTGTTGTCAGTTCAATTGTCTACTGCCAATATATGGAAATGCATTGATTCTGATATTGACTTTATACCTTGTGAGTGATAAGTTTTCTTATTCAAGTATTTTGTAGATTGCTTAGGATTTCCTTATAACAATCATGTCTTCTGAAAATACAGTTTTGTTTCTTCTTTTCAATTTTTATGATATTTAATTTCTTTTCCTTGCCTTATTGCACTGGAAAAATCATCATGAAATTATATGGATTTGAAATTATCTTTTGGGAATTTTAAAATTATGAATTACATTTCTTTAATAAATATAGATGTGGTTACCAGCCTCCAAGATGGCCATCAATGATCTTCACCTCCTGGTGTATAAAGCTTTGTGTAGTCCCCTCCAGCATTTTACTAGAATGGGTCTGTGTGACCAATAGCAAACAGAAGATTTGATAGTATGTTATTTATGAAGAGATTATAAAGGACTATAGTTTCTGTCTATCATTCACCCTGGGAAAAGCCAGGAACTATGTTGTGAGGGCAGTCAAGCAGTTGCGGAGAGGCCCAGGTGGCAAGGAATAGAGGTTTCCTGCCAACAGCCAGTGAGAAACAGGCCTGCCAACAACCATGTGAGTGAGTTTAGAAGCAGATTCTCCAGCATAGTCAAGCCTTCAGATGACTGCAGCCCTGCCTGACAACTTGACTGTAACCTTGTAAGAGATCCTGAGTGAGAACCACCCAGTTAGGTTACACCTGAGTTCTTCACCCCCAGAAATTTGTGAGATAAATTTGTTTTTGCTTTAATCTCATAATTGTTGGGATAATTTTATTATTCAGAAATAGATAGTAATACAATAGAGCTATTCAGATTTTTCATTCTTTTGTGTCAGTTTTGATAATTCGTGTTTTTCAAGGAATTTGCCTATCTCCATAAAGTTGTCAAATTTGGCAAAAATTGTTCATAATAATTTCTTGTTTTCCTTTTAATGTCTGTAGGATCTGTATTGGTATCTCTTCTTTCATTTTTGACATTTAAAAACTTGTGTTTTCTCTTTTTCTGATCACATTTAGACCTTTCTCAATTTTATTAATCTTTAAAAACTAGCTTTTGGTTTCATTATTAGTTTTCTGTTTTGTCTATTTTCTATTTCATTGATTTCCATTTTTACCTTTAAATCTTTTTCTATTCACTTTGTTTTTAATTTGCTTCTCTGTTTTGAGTTTCTTAAGGTTGAAACTTAGAACACTGAAATGATACTTTTCTTATTTTCTAATATAAGCATTTAAAACTATAAATTTCTCTCTAAGCACCGCTTCAGTTGTATTCCACAAATGTTAGCTCATATGTTGTGTTTTTATTATCATTTAATTAAATTTCACTCATGATTTTTTTACACATGGGCTGTTTATTTTCAAATCTCTGGAATTTATAGGTATTTTATTGCTGTTGATTTCCAAATTAATCATGCTGTGGACATAAGACATATTCTGTAAGACTTGAATATTTTGACATTTATTAAGGTACATTTTATTGTCCAAGATGTGGTCCATCTTGGTGAATGTTCCTTGTGCCCTGAAAAATAATGTGGATTCTATGGTGATTGAGTATAGTCTTCTTTAAATGTCAGTTAGGTCAAGTTGGTTGACAGCATTGTTTAAATTTTTTGTATTCTTATTTTTTTCCTTTTTTTTTAAAAAATAAATTCCTGAAAAGCAATATTACAACTTACAACTATGATTGTAGATTTATTTATTTTTTCACTAGTTCTGTCAGATTTTGCTTTATGTATTTTGAAACTCTATTATTAGGAAACTACAACATTTAAAATTTTCATGTCTCCCTAATGAACTGTCTAATTAACTCCTTAATGAACTTATGAAAAGTCACTATTTATCTTTGGCAGTGATACTTATCTTGAGGTCTATTTTGTATGATATTATTATAGCCTTACCAGTTTTCTTATTCTTATTCTTTGCACAGTCTATTTTTCTATCATCTTATTTTAACCTGCTTCTTATGTTAAACTACACCTTCTGTAGACAGGATGTTGTTGAGTATTGATATTATTAATCCAGTCTAATCATCTCTACCATCTAATTGGAGTATTCAGCCATTTAAGGTTAATGCAGTCTTTGGTGTGGTTGAGTTTTAGTCTGCTATTTTTCTATTTATTTTTCATTTTTTTCTTCCTCACCAATATTCCTTTTTTTCCTAACTTTTAAAAGATCAACTGGAGATAACTTTAGCATTCCACTTTATTTCCTCTTTTGGAATTTCTGCTTATATCCATTTTGTATTTTTTTAGTGGTTAACCTAGGGATTATAATATGCATCTTTAATATACCACAGTCTACTTAACTTATCACATATTATTTCCAAAATATAAGAAATTTACAGTGATATCTTTCTAATTACCCCATCTTTTGTGCTAGTTTTGTTATGAATTTTATCTCTACAGGTTTTAACCTCCACAGAAAAATATTATTTTTTATTTAAATAGTCATAAATCTTTTAAAGAAAAAAGAGAAAAAATAAAACACTCATCACTTCTGGTGCTCTTTATTTCTTCCTGTAGATGCAAGTTTCCATCTGTTTTCCCTTCATCCTAAAGAGTATAAGTATTTCTAAAAATGAAATACTAAAGAGTTATAGTATTTCTCTGATGGCAACATAGTCTCTCAACTTTTGTTTATCTGAAGTTAAAAAAAAATCTTAGCTTTTCAAGGATAATTTTAATGAGTATAAAACACTGGTTGAAAGTTTTTTTTCCCCAACTTTATTAAAATGTCATCCCATTTCTTTACTCTTCCTCCCATTGTTTCTGGAAAGAAGGCAGTTGTCATTCATGTCACTGTTCCCTTGTATGTAATGTGGATTTTATTTTCCTTGGTAGCTTTTTTAACATTCTCTCCTAATTCTTAGTTTTCACTTTACCTCTGGTGTATCTAGGTAAAGTTTCTTTTGCCTTCATCCTTGTTAGGTTCACTAAGCTTCTTGGATACCCAGACTGATGTTCAAATTCTTCTTTTCTGCCCCATATCTCTCTCCTTTTGGGACTCTAATTGGATATATGTTAAATTGCTTGATATTTTCCCACAGGTCATTGAGGATGTGTTTATTATTATTTTTTAATGTTTTTCTCTGTTATTAAGATTTGATGATTTTTATTGATCTGTCTTCAAATTTACTTATTTCTTTATTGACAGTCTCCTATCATCTGTTAAGTCCATCCAATAAATTTCTGTTCTAAAATTTCCATTTGTTTCTTTTTTCTTTTTCTTTCTTTTTTTTTTTACAAGTTATATTTTGCCAGCATGGTATTGTATGGTACATGGTGTGTGGCTTGCTTTTTTTCATTCCTCAATAAATGAGCACATGATTTCTCATGTTTTTTTATTTTTATTTAAAAAAATTTTATTATTATTATTATTTTTAACTTTTTTGGACTATAGTTGATTTACAATGTTCTGCTAGTTTCAGGTGTACAGCAAAGTGAATCAGTTATACATATACATATATCCACTCTTTTTTAGATTCTTTTTCTATACAGGCCATTACAGAGTACTGAGTATAGTTCCCCATGCTATACAGTAGGTCCTTGTTAGTTATCTATTTTATATATAGTAGTGTGTATATGTTCAATCTTCCACTTTATCCTTCCCCCACTTTCTCTAAGAAGAAATGACACCTTCCCTAAGGAAATTCACAGTCCAGATGGCAGACAGCCAAGTAGAGAGGCATTAGCATTATAGTGTGATGAATCCTATGGTACAGGCATTGTAGAAGTGCCTAAGCAATCCTGGATGGGAGTCTTGAAAGACTTTCAGGAAGAGGTAGTGCCTATAATAAATCTTGAAGGTTAAATTGGTATGTCTTAGTCAATTTAGGCTGCTATAACAAGATATGATATAGTGGATGGCTTAAACAACAGGAATTTATTTCTCACAGTTCTGGAGGCTTGGAAGTCTGAGATCAGGGTGCCATAAGATCCTGTGTCTGGTGAGGGCCCTCTTCCTGGTTTGTTGTATCCTCACATGTTAAGGACAGTGAGCTCTAGTCTCTTTCTAGTCTTGTGAGGGCACTAATCCCATCATGGGGGCTCCACCCTCATGACCTCATCTAAAACTAATTACTTCTCAAATGTCCCACATCTTATGGGATTAGTGTTTCAACATATGAATTTTGAGGGGACACAAACATGTAGTTCATAACAAGGTATTATTAGGCAGAGAAGATGGGGAAAGTATGTTCTACAAAAAACAGAGTGGTACCTGCATAGCATAGAAGCAAGAGGGAGAAAGGAGTTTAGGGTGCCATGCACAAGTGTGAGAGGGGAATGTGGAGACATTTGAGACTGAAGAAGAGGATGGAGAAAGCTGACCTTTATATCAGATTGTGGTTTTTTAAAAAAACAATGTAGACACAATAGAAACAATTGGTGGGGGCCAGTCTGGAAGCAGGGAGATAGGTGAGGAGGATGTTGGGGTGGGGGGACTCTGGTCTTGGGCTGAAAAGAAGGATGGATTTCAGGAAATCTGGGCAAGTATAATTTAAGGATCACATGACTGACAAGAGGAGGACAAAGGTGCATGAGAACAAGATGCCTCAGAAGATTCCTGGACCTCTGTGTGGGGCCTCAGGGGATCTTAGTGTCATTCTTTAAGATCCAGGAGAAGTAAGAAGTTTAGGAGGAAAGAAATGATGCTTCCATTATCATCATGTTGAACTGGGTGCTGGGGCCCAACCAGTTGAAGAAGCCCATAGGACAGATGTACATACAGGGCTGGATTTCAGAGGGGTGAATTTGGGAATTCACATCATACAGTTAAAATTTGGAGTTTCAACATGACTAGCCCTGTCCAGACCCTTGGATTCAGTCAGCTAGAGAAAATGGGGAATCCTATAAATCATCATGTAGATAAAAGAGCAATTTTTCAGGCCCTTATTTACAGTGGCTTTAGTGTGCTACATTTCTAGGGAAATATATGTTCTTGTCACCCAACTGCAAGAGAAATAAGTGAGCTTGAATCACATGAGTAAGTTTAAACACCAGCCTGAAATTTAGTAAGCTACTTTGCACCTTCTCGTCATCTTCTTCATTAAAAGTGTGCTATTTTCCTTGTGCCTTGGGGTATAGATTAAAATAAGGCTGGCTGTGAGTTTAAAAAAAAAGAATGACATATCAAGGAAACAAGACGTTCTTGTTATGAGGTCAAGTGGATCCTTTGGTGAGCCTTGCTAAGCAACACATCCTGCTGGAGACCTGGAAAAAGCCAGGTGTTGGAGAACTTGGGTCTCCATGCATCCCGGGCTAGCCCCTGACCTAGGGATTGCCAGGATTTCAGGGGCTACAGCTATTGCCTGAGACTCTGTTCTGAAAGCTGCTTTGGGGTAGGGTCTTGTCTCTCTTGTTTACCACTACATTCCCTGGGCTGAGTGTCATACTCGGGGTATAATAGGTCTTCAAAGAGGTGTGGGAGTGAATGAATGAATGAACTAGATACCATCCTATATATAGTGATTAGGAATCTGGTTTGAGTCCTGACCTTAGGTTTCTTCTCTGAAAAACAGAGCTGCTGTGAGGAATAAATGAGATAACACATAATATGCTTGGTACTGTGCTTGGCAAATGGTAACGGTTCAATAATTCAAGCTGTTGCTTTTATTATTGTTGTTGCTGTTATTTTTATTATTATTGTCTGTTCCTTGTAGGTCTCCACAATACGTTGGTTGATCAGTCAGGTGAGCTCTCTACACTTCAGCTTCTTCCTTCATGAAGTGGTGATTGTTACTGCTGGCTTGCCTCTCTCTCAGCTGGTTATTGATTATAAAGTGTTAGATGAACAGACACTGAGGTTGGATCTCACTGTCTTACTCTCGAGAGAACGGTGACTTGGAGAAGGCAAGGAACTCAGAGCGAGTGGCACAGCCAAGTGGGATATGAATGCGAGAACATTCTGGAAGGTGAAATTCATCAGCAAAGTATAATAGTAAATAACTCACTATTAATACAGCTTTGTGGAGCTGAAAAGGTATAGGCTTTGGAGTCATTCTGGCTTCATTGTCAACCCCAGCTTCTCCTGTACTGGGTACATGATGGATGTTTCCTGGACCCCATGTGAAAACCAGAGTGTGAGGCTGAGTCACAGGCTGCTGTGAAGATAAAAGAGAGGAGGCATGTGTGGAAAGGCCAAGCATAGCCCCTCATACAGCGGGTGTTCCATCTACACTGTTGCTGTTTTATGACACAGCTAACAAGGGGGCAGACTGGGCTAAGAACGTGTGTCTGCTGGAAGCAATATTAAGTCTCTCCTATATTTAGAAGGAATGTGTGTCACATGGAGAACCCCGGGGTGCCCTTTAGCATGTAGGAGTCAATGTCAGGACTGTGGGCTGAGGATATAGGGATGCTGTGGTGCCCCAATAGCCACCTTGCCTCCAGCAGAGGGTGGCACATAAAGTCTCCTATGAGCTAAGAGGCATCAAGCCACAGCCACTGGGCAGGCAGGACCCTCAAGGACATTTGTCTTGGGCATCCCCACACCCTCCACATCTGATCCATCTCAATGCTGCTCTGTAGGCGGTTTTGCAATGCCTAAAGGCAGCCAGTTGTCAGCCAAAGGTCTAGACTAGATTCTGAGGCTGGGTTCAAATCCCAGGTCTGCCACTTCATAGCTGTGCCTCAATTTCCTCACCTGTAATGTGGGCTCAGCAATAGCACCTGTCTCATGGGTTAATGTTGCAAGATGCCTGTGACCTTGGAAGTAATATACAAGTGTTCGGTATTATGACTGTCGCTATAGCAGGAGGCTGTTAGAAGAATATCATTCCTGGTCCTGGGATCTTTAAGGAGACTTTCAGCCCTGCCATTCTGTGATAGGGCCTGGTCCCTCTCCCTCTAACTGGACATTCATTAATAGTGGGCATCAGAAGGGCACAAAGGTCCTCAGTGCCCGAGGCTACTGGTTGATGAGTGATAAGCTAGGACTATGCCCCCAGGTCTGCTTTTTGGAAACTCGGTCTACTTGTGACATTTTTTTTGTGCAGCCCAGAGCCAGAAGAGCTGCCACCCCCTCTGGCTGTCTCTGCGGACAGAGCCTGGAGTGAGTGGTGCCCTGTCTGGTCCTCACCCTGCAGGTTTTGAGCCTCCATTTAGTGGCCGCACTCAGGGAGGCTGGCCCCACTCACCAATCTTCCCAGTTTGTAGATTTCAGCCGGTTGCCAGCCCTCCACTGTGGAACAGAGCCCTCACACTGGCATCATAAGCAGGAAGTGGGCTGGAGACTTGGGATGGATGGCTGTGAACACCCCCTGGGCTGGGGAGGGTCTGAATCCAGCTGGGGCCCAGAACGTCAGCGTTCAATAAGCCTTTGCTGCATGACGACGGGCCAGTGGTGTGGTCCTCTCAGCAGCACATCTGGCCATGACCCCACTCACCTTGGGATGGGCCTGGCCAGCCGAGAAAGACACGTGCTGTGTTCTGGGCACCCCACGCTTCCCTCCTGGAGGGAAACCCAGGCATCTCCTTCTTGTACTCCTTAATTCACAGGCTCTGTCGGGATCCTAGCGCCTCTGCTGACACCTGAGTGACAGCTCATGCACCATTCCTTACCCTCACCTCCAGGTTTGGCTGTTTGGGGGATGAAGTTTGCTCTTTGATTTTCTCTCCATATTCCAGGCAAGGTCCTGCATGCTTAGTGGGGCCCCTCTACCCATTGTGGTGAGGACCTGGTCGAGAGCTTACCGTCCATACCTTCCTGGTGAACCAGACGCCCAGGTCAAAGTAGAAGTACGCATGAGAGCACCCCAGAACCAGCCTCAATCTGCAAACAGAGCCCCTGCTTCAGGATAGGAGCCACTAGGCTTCAGGCAGCAACTCAGAGACATTGGACTCAGGAGGCAGTTAATATGCGGTGTGATAAGGAATAAAAGAACTATTAATAAGGTGCTTTGCCGACTTGATTCTGGCCCCACTAAACTTTTTCTTACCTTATTTCACACTCCATTTCCAAAGCACCCTCTCTTGCTCCCCACCTTTAATGGTTCTGGCAGACCTGGGCCCTAATGAAGTCTGGCAGCATAAATTTAAGGCAGTGTCTGGCTGAAGTGAACAGAAGCTCCCATGTTCAGGAGAATACTTGGGGTGGCTGGAGACTTAAATCTGGCTTCCATACTGTCCAATGGATTCTGTAGGCAGGCAGGGGGGAGCCAAGTGTGCCTCAGGGCTGTGACAGCCATAAGCAATGGCACCTCAGCAGTTCCCAGGCAACTTGAGCGGGGGACAGCCCTTCCTGAGGGCAGAGTCATGCATTTCTTCCCTCATTCATTCATTCCACATCACGCACTGGTGCTGGACCTCCTGTGTGTTTCATATCCCTTCCAGGTGGGCCTCCTCTCCTTGCATACTTCATTGCAGATGAAGACGCTGAATGAGGCTCATTGGGTGTCAGTGGCTCACCTGAGCTAACACCTGAGGGAGCAGTGAAGGAATAAGAAGAAACCAGTTCTGTTCCTCTCTGAGACCATCTTTATATTTCTTGGTCAACCTCTCTCTGCTTCAGCATCATTAGGTCAATGAGTTATCTTCAGCTGGTAAGAGACATGGTCGCTCTCCCCTGGAACTCACTTTCTGGTCTGTCCTCAAGCATTTCCTGGCTCTGTGTGTGAGGCTGCACTTAACCTGTTTCACCTGTCTCACCTGTGATCATCGTCCGGCACAGTGTTGGATCAAACTTGGGTCCCCCCGGGTTCATGGCAGAGCCTTGTAGCTAGGACCTGGGTCTCTGGAGTCCCTGTCTGGGGCTCAGTGTGACATAAGGCAGGTGTGGTGCCAAACCGACTTGGTTTCAAACTGGCTGGGCTAAGCTGGGCCTGGGGTGGGAGAGTTCAGGCCTGGGAGGGAGATGGGGAAGGGGCTAGGAGAGCAAAAAGAGTGAGTGAAGGGGAAAGAAAACTCAGGACCGTCCCACAGGTAACTCCAGGGCTACCTGGGGCCCCTCCTGGTCAAGGGGAATTGCATTCCTTAGCCTGACCTCTACTTGGCTTGTACTAAGTTTGGATACTCCTGACAATGAGGCCTCAGTTTGAGGCTGGGATTTTGTTATCATGCTCTTCTTTTCAACTTAATTGCCCATTCTTCTCTCACTTTTCAATTTTCTCTTAGGGTCCCTTACCCTTTCCACTACCCTTCAAAGTGGCGTGGCTCTGTGAGGCAAATCTTAGTCTCTCTGATACTAGTAGTGATATTAATGCTGATGTTTGTGTCATTGTTGGTAGTGGTGGTGGAGGGGGTAGTCATGTTGGTGCAGGTGCAGGTGGTGGTGGAGTAACAGTGATGATGGTGTCAGTAGTGGTGATCATGGTAGTGTCAGTGGTGTTGGTGGTAACGGTCATGGTGATATTGCTGTTGATGGTTGTGATGGTGGTGGTGGTTACAATGCTGGTGGTGGTGATGGTGGTATTGTTGGTGATCATGACCATGTGGGTGATGGGGATGGTTATGATGATGGTGGTAGTTGTACTGATGAGCACTGAGCCTCTGAAAGTAGAGAAAGAATAGGGGCTCTGGAGTCAAACAGACCTGTGTGACAATACCGGCTCCCGTGAATTCTTTAGTGTCTCTGAACCTCTCTTTCTGCATCTGTAAAGTGGGGATAATAATATGTGATATCTTGAGAATAAGGGGCAGTGTGTATGTCCCACCCATTTCCCCCAAAGTCTCAGGGCTCCTTGTCCTTCTCCCTGGAGTGTGTCCTTTCCTCTGTCTGTTTTCCTTTCTTTGGGGTTTTCCTTTGTCTTGCAGTCTCCTGGCAAGCAGGCAAATCATAGAGACCCTGTCTGACACCTGTGGTTTCTCACATCAGGCCTCAGGGCCATGGTTCAGTAGCCCAGTTTGGATGTTGCCCTTGCTCTACACCCTGCCCCTGATTCCCCCTAACCTGGTCCAGCCACCTGGTCACACGGTGGAGCCATGTGGGAAACAAGGCAGGCTCTGTGCACATAGCACCACTGCCCAAGGATGGGAGCGGGGAGTCACCATCTCTATGTCACCTGCTTAGAGAACACCCCCTTTTCCAATGATCTACTATTGTAATAGAAACGAGCCCAACTTAGGAGCTTAAAGCAGCATTCATTTTACTCTGCTCATGACATGAGGGTCAGGAGCTTGGACAGGGCTCAGCAGAGCAATTCTTCTGCTCCATGAGGCATGGCTGGTGGGATTCAGCTGGCAGCTGAAGGTCCCAGGAAGGCTTCACTTACATGCCTGGTGCATGGGAGGGTGTGGGGTGTAGGGTGGGGGACTGGCTGGGCTTAGCTGGGCACCTCCTCCTCTCTGTGTAGTGTAAGAAACATGATCATTTATCCTGGAGGAAGTCCATACTCAGGGTTTGGTTCATTGATCCAGCCTGATGTTCTCTGAGATGTTACTCCATCTCTCTTATTTCTTGTAAACATGCAGTCAGATCTAGGGTCTCCACTGGGCTTGGGTTTCTGTCTTTGCATGGTAGTGATTGGTCTTGGGGGACTTCCTATTGTATCACATCAGGTGGCATATACTGTCCAGTTGTTCTGTCTTTCCTGATGGTGGATTTGTGTTATCAGCCTGAACCACCTTTATAATGTTCCTTACCATATCTTTACCTAATGATTTCAACTTCCATTCATAGCCATTACCTAGATCCATTACATCATTAGGAGTTGCAAAATGGTGCTTTTAAAATTCTCTGAAGCCTTTTGTGTTTACTAGCTGGAGTTCTTTAATAAAGAGAGATTTCCCTTATGAAATATTAGTTACTCTAAAATGCAGTTTGGGGCTTCCCTGGTGGCGCAGTGGTTGAGAGTCCGCCTGCTGATGCAGGGGACAGGGGTTCGTGCCCCGGTCTGGGAAGATCCCACATGCCACGGAGTGGCTGGGCCCGTGAGCCATGGCCGCTGAGCCTGTGCATCGGGAACCTGTGCTCTGCAATGGGAGAGGCCACAACGGTGAAAGGCCCACGTCCCGCAAAAAAAAAAGAAAAAAAAGTGCTGTTTGTACAGTAAGGACAGAAAAATTCTTGGTTCTTAGGCTTTATCAGTTTTTAGAAAAATTAGTTGATTCCCTAGCAACCTCCTATGGGGATCAATGAGACATCTTTGTTTTTGTAAATATCCTGATGAACTTAGATTTTTAAAAAATCTTAACACCAAAAATCACTAATTATTAGGGAGAGGATACAAGGAAACAGTTGGCACAGAACCAGCATTACAGCATTGGTCTCTTCCAGGAATCTGAGCCATCAAATGCAGTTTCAAAAAATAAGTGTGGAAATACGCATAACATAAAATTTCCCATTTTAAAGTGTACGATTCAGTGACATTTAGTGCACTCACGATGCTGTGAAACCATCATCACTATTTAGTTCCAGCGTTTCTTTTGTCGTCTTAAATGGAAACCCCATGCGTGTTAAACCATGACTCTTTACTCCCCCTCCTGCCGCCCCAAGTGACCACAACTCTGCTTTCTGTCTGTGTAATTTGTCTTTTCTGGACAGTTCCAATATATAGAATCATACAGTATGTGCTCTTTCACGTCTGACTTTTCTTTTTTAAATAAACTATTTGAGAATAGTTTTCAATTTACAGAAAAGTGGCAAAGACAGTACAGAGAATTCTCATACACCTTACATTCTGTGATGGGTGTTTCAAAACTCTTGGATTTTATGTATTTCATATATTTTAATCCATTCCAGAGTTCATCTCTTTTTGAGGCCCTGATTGCCCCATCTTTGGCTAGTGGGAGCTCCCTCAAGTTGGCTTCGTGTCCTTTATTTTTTTCTTTCTTTCTTTATTTTTTTGTGGTACGCAGGCCTCTCACTGTTGTGGCCTCTCCCGTTGCGGAGCACAGGCTCTGGACATGCAGGCTCAGTGGCCATGGCTCACGGGCCCAGCCGCTCTGTGGCATGTGGGATCTTCCCGGACCAGGGCACGAACCCGTGTCCCCTGCATCGGCAGGCGGACTCTCAACCACTGTGCCACCAGGGAAGTCCTCGTGTCCTTTCTTGATGACATGTTTATGAACTTAAAGAAGACAGGTCTTTTTAGGATAAAACCTAGAAGCCAGCTGTGAATCAGCAAGTGTGCCTGTGGTTTAGGTGGGAAAGGAGAGTTGAGGGGAGGGGATAAAAACCTTAAAGTAGTAAAAAGAATAATAAGAAGAATAAGATGTTAATTCAGTTTCTAGGGAAAACAGCATTTTGTACAATATGCTCCAGAGTTTTGAACTCTGCCAGTATAGCTCCCACTGGGCCTGAGATTCCATCCTTATTAACAAACCCAGGCTGGCTTCCCTCCACCCCGGTTCTGTGCAGTGAGAAACCAGGACCTGCTGGGTTTGCTCTGCCCACGATAATTAAGCTGGCCCAGTGTTGCCCTCCCTCAGCTCATTAGCCTCAAGCCTTTGGAGCTGATTAGAAAGGGCTGCAGGGCGCCAGGAGTCCTATGCTTCACTAGGAAGAGCCGCTGCAGTTTCCTGCATGCAGCATCCGGGGAAGGCAGACTCAAGATCACCGGCTTGGTGAGCGTTGCCCAGCCCTACGTATGGAGTGAAGGCTGGCCAGAGGAGGATGATGCCGACAGAGGAGGTGCCCACACACAGGAACATGCTTTGAGTTGCAATTTTGCAGTAACTTTCTCCTTTGATCCTCACAATAAGAACTTTCAAGTGTTTTGTATGTTCAAAGATAGGCACTGTGGGGTAAACGGTGGGGATGGCACAGTCCTTGTCTGCAAGAAATTTTCAAAGAAAGGGTAAAGCAGCACTGCCAGGCCATGTATGAGTGGTCTATAGAGGACAAGGCCGCATCCTGCCAGAGGGCTGGGCTGTGTGGGAGGAGGTCAGAGAGGGAGGCTGCATCACTGTTATAATCAGCATCCCCAGGAGCAAGACTCTGTTAGGCTGTGGTGTGCACCCATGTCTTGCTGGCTGGGGAAGCACATCTAGGCCCCTAGTGTGCACATGTGGTCCCCAATCTCTGCCCAGAACAATTAGCAATGATACTAGTGGAGACTCATGAAGGCAGATGTCATGGATTAAAGAGAGCACCTGGATACTCATGGGACAGTGAATGGAGCAGGGAGGTGTAATGGTCAGCACGGGCTCTGGGGTCTGACCATGACCCTAGGCAGCTCTCCATGCCCTCACTATCAGATAGAAACTCATCTTCTCTCTCCAGTTGTTCTGAGAACACAGTGAGAGCATGTGTGAGCCTGGCTCAGGGCAGGTGCTCAGTAATGGTGGTTGCCATCAGTAGAGGTTTGCTGAACACACCCAAGAGTGACTATGTGTCATTGCCAGTTATCTTGGGTGGGATAGCCATAGTCACCATGACAACAGAGATGCACAGTGTGTCTGAGCATGCAGCTCAAGGCCCTGGGAGACACAGGGGAAGAGGAGAAGTTCTGCACCCAGTGCCAAGGTAAGTCCCTAGACCATGCTGCAGGCTCTGCACTCCAGCTTTGGGTGTTTGTTGGTGTGGGGGCTATGCTTCCATGGATTTCTGGGAACTATGGACCTTGTGCCCCCAGCTGGTAATGGTGAAGCCAAAAGTAAGATAAATCTTTAGTTGGCCTTTCCTGGACAGGCAGGAGCTCACGCATTGCCTCGTGCTGATCCACGAATGATCTGATAGACCTGTGTGTGGATGGATGGGCCAGAGGCCTTCCCAACATCCTGGTGAAGCAGGATGCAGCCATGTGAAGAGGATTCATATAAGATGATATCTAATTAGGGCTTCTTAGAAGAGGAAGCCCTGAGCTTCGCCTCGAAGGACAGGTAGGATTTGCATGGAGGCAGCAAAGAGGAAAGGCATTCCAGGTGAGTGACATGAAGATGCACTGGTCTTGGAATCAGGAGATCTGGTTCGAGTCTTGGCTCCACAGCTCACTAGCTGTGTGAACTTGCTCAAGTCACTTAACCTCTCTGAGCCTTGGTTTCTTTATCTGTACAATGGACATGATAATGCCACACTTGTCATTAGGATTAAATGAGATTGCCTTTATAGAGCATCCTAGCCAGGACCTGGGACATAGGAAGCACCTAGGAAATGGTAAATCTATGGGAGAGAAAGTATATGGACAAGCAGGGCTCAGCTCAGGGTCCATGGGCAGGGCCCACGAGTGGGCTTCTGAAACTACATTTAAAAGTTAGTGTATTTGTTCTCATTTTCTGGAATGAAGATTCGGTAGATTTATCAGACTCTCAAAAGAGTCCATAACCTGAAAAAGATAAAGAACCATCAATGTAGAGATTTAGACTTTACAAAGTGTAACTGCTCATTATCTCACTTGAACCCACATGAGTCCCACTTGATAAGTTGAGCTGTTATTATTAGTATTCACATTTGACAGTTGAAATAATGGTCTTAGGGACCCAGGACCGTGGTGGACTCTGGACTCTTGTGGGTAGCTTCTCCATCATCTTTCCCTTTTTCCCTTCCCAAGAGCTCCAAATTCCCATTGGAGTTCCTTGTGCTTCCGTGAAAACAGGCCCTTCCCCAGGACCAAGGGCCCAGGAAGGTTGACCAGCACATTGGATCCCAGGGCCTGCTCTGATTGGTTCAGGCATGAGCATGTGACCCAGCGGTCCAATCAGAGTGAATCCCCAATTTGTAACCATGAATTCTCGGACATATATTTATTTTATCTTCCTATGGTCTATATGTAAGTAAAGGGATTGCTACAGCCACTTTGCTCTCATAAGCAAAGGGGTCTTGGGAGTAAAGTTGACCCAGAGGAAGCAGATAATCACAGAGAAGAGGGCCATATTCCTGATCAAACTGTCCAAATTAACTCTGGGCTTGTTCAGACACATGAATCATACATTTTCTGTTATTTGCAACCCAAACCTCCTAGTCAATATAGGTGCCTCAAGCAAGGTCACACAAGACATTGTTGACAGAACTGGGTCGTGAACCCTACACGCTCTGGCTCCCATTAACAACCATTTAGTTCAACCCTTCACCAGGTGGTCATGACCTTTCCCAGGTTTGCTGACAGCTCAGCCTGCCTCACCTCTTGAGGGAGAAGGTCCTAGGAATTCACTTCTTGATGGGCAAACAATGTTTTTAAAATCAGGTTCCAAAATCCTAGGTGGCTTCTCTCACAAATTCCAAGAAAGAACTTATGGAACTAAGATTTGGTGAACTGGTCTACCCCTCCCAGAAGCTCCTGATCTCTCAAAGCCTAGACAGAAGGGATGAGCAAGGTTGCTGTTCTGCCCACATTCTGCTCACTCTTCCATCAAATACACATTGAATGCCTCCTATGGGCAGGCCCTGTGCTCGTTGTGGGCCGCATTGCACTGAAACATATACAGGGCCTGCCTGTGTGGCTTCTGCCAGTGTAACTTTCTGGTGTTGGTGAGCTCAGAGGGGGCTTTGTGTGTGTAGGGGTGTGAGGGCAGGAACTGCTCATTCAGACTGAGGAGGTATGTCCTTGGGGACCTTCCAGCACCTGGTTTGCACTGTGGCTCTGCAGGGGACCCAGAGTCCATGTGCAGCTGTCAAAAGCCCTCACACGTGTGTGTTGTGTGTGCTGTAGTGGACGGGTGTGGCTGTGGCTTGGGCAGGGCATTGGTCAGAGTGACTGGATCTTGGCCAAGTGCATTAAATGCTCAGAACTTTAGTTTTCCTTATGATAAATGTATACATGCCCTTTATATTGTTCTTGTGATTCCTAAGATAATGTTGGTGAATGCATGTTCTAGTAACCAGTGTCTAGTCAATGCTCCATAGACTTAAGTGTCATTTTCTATGTTACCTTTATAACACAGTTCCTCCATCCAAATTCACGAAAATAAAACCCCCAAAAAAACCTTCCCCCCTAAAAGCCTAGACTGAATATTATTAGGAAAGAAAATCATCATTTCCTGAATCAACCCTGCCCTAAATCGTGAAGTTTAATCCCATGGACTTAGTTGCATGCCTTGTGTCTTTGGGATCATGCTGTCATTACAGCAGTTGGTGTGGGGTCAGCTGAAGGGAGGGTTAAGGAGGAATGAGCTGACCTGCTCTAAACATGGCTCTGTGCTTATCAGCAGCTGCGTGAACTTGGGCAAGACATTTTATCTCTCTGAGCCTCAGTTTCCTCTTATGTAAAGTGGAGATGACTTTTACTTACTGCTGTGAATTTTGGCAGAGGTTTTGCTAGAGTTGGGTAGAGGTCAGATTTTTCCAAAAAGGCAACCTCACTGGATCAGATGTATGTTTCTTTCTCTGTGTTATCTGTTCTCTTAGAGGTAAATGCATCTTTCCCCCATCAGAACACTTTGGGATTGATCAGGAGCAAAGTAACTTGAGAAAAAAGGGCCAAAGGAATAGGTGGCACCAGGCTATGGCAGAACTTCAGCCACATTTGTGACTCTGGATGGCCAGCACAGCTTTGAGTGCTTCACCTGCTGGGTAAAAGTATAGCTTTCTCCAGGACTGGCCACTCTTTCAGGGCGGGTGGGTGGCTTCAGCCTCAAGCAAAACACAAGCCCTTAAGAAGGTGGCCATCTCTGCTCTACTTAACCCTCTGTATGAGGCCTCTCTGGGGAGACTTGAGGCAGCCCAGCTTCTGGTTCCCATCTCTAGTGCTGTTGCAGGATCACGTGGGAGATGGATGGGAATGCACTCAAAAAATGCTAGGCCTCCTGTGTTCTCAACACTTGAGATTTGACTGCAGGTGGGAGCCTGTGGGTTCCTTATCCCCACGTCATCCTGGAGGATAACTCACTCTCCAGAGATAGGAAAGATTTTACATCTAACTTAGAAATTAGAGTACCATGTTATAAACAAAACAAAATGAAACAAAATGCATTTTCTTGTCATTTTGACTCATTGGGGCAGGGGTGTGTGTGTAGGTCGTGAAGGGTTGGGTAGGCTGGGAGAATGTGGTCCCCATGGGGTGGTGGTGAGCACATCCCCTCAGGTTATGCCCGCTGCAACAAGAGCTCATTTCCAATGGCTTTTGGAGCTTAGTGCAAGATACCAGATGAATTGGGTTTCTCAGTCCAAGGTCAAAGCCTGTGCTTCCCCTCCAAAGTCTTGGGAGATCCCTCAGATATTTAAAGTGGACCCAGACAACAAAGCTTTAATATAGTTGCACCCCCCAAATGGTAAGTGTCCAAGTGTGGGTTTTATTTTTCTTATTTGCAGGTGGGGGTGGGAGGGGCTGCTGGTTCTTTAGAGTCTTTTCATTTCCAGAAGAGGATTTATCCCCACTTCCCTTCTTTAAGTGTGGGCAAAAGGGGGGAAAAATAGAAACACACACAGTGATGTGTCTATGTGACAAAAAGAGAAGGGCACAAACAGAAAGACAAGGAGGGGAGAAGAAATCTAAGAAAACAGAAAACAAAACAAAACAAAAGTCAGAGGAGACTAGCAGAAAGAGGAAAAGCTACCCTCAGTGTCAGGCTGTTGGAAGGATGAGCTTTTTCCATCTCATCAGGGTGAGTGAGGAAGGTCAGTGTGTGTATGGGCCAGTGGGGCTGGTGAGGGTTGGGGGAGCTGGGCAGACAGAGATGGTGAGGATGGGAGAGAGGGTGGGGGAGGGAAAGCCAGCACAGGAAGCCTGCACCTGGGGCAAGGGCAGGTGAATGAGGGTGTAGGGCCAGAAGCAAAGTGAGATAGAAGAAAAGAGACACCTTCCCTGGCACTGCCACCAGAGTGGTATTAGCTTGGGTCCCGGGGGAGTGATGGGAGGGGCCCCGGCTCTGGTCTTCTGGAACCGCTTTGCCACCTGCATGCACTGGATCCTGAAAGGGGATGGAGAGCATCTTCCCCCGGTTGTAGCCACTCCCTAGAGGCTCACCAGCTATGCTCGCCCCCAGAACTAGTGGATGGAGAGTGGATGCTTGCCATTCGGTGGAACTGAGTCCTCTTGGCTGACAGGTGGTGGGCTGTCCCTGGAAAGTGGAGGGGACACCCAGATCCACCCACCTTCTCTTCCTAATGTAGACCATTCCCAGGGCTTGGAGCATCTCCATGAGATGTTTCCAGCTCTTATATTTTGGGAAATGCTTTTAGTTACAAAACAAACAGTTCTATTATTATGCAATAAAACTTGCTGGATCCCCAATTCCATGAAGATTGAATTGTCCTGTTGTGGACATTGCCTTTGTCTCCTGTTCTGCAGCTGGTGTCCAAGATCCTGAGGCAGGTCTGCATACCCCTTCCTAGGCTGACCCTGCATCCTAAGGCATCAGGCAGCTGTTGGTAAAGCCTTCCTTCCTTTATATGTCCAGCGGGGGACTCTGCTGGCCTTAGGCAGAAATGACGAGGGCACACAGTTTCTTTGGCTTGTTTGAAACATTGGAATTTATGGCCAAGAGTGAACTCTCTATTGATCCTTTTCTATACTCTTCAGAATTCATTTTGTTCCCTCTGAAAAGCAAGTTTCTTCTGAAAGCAGAAGAAGCATCAGTGATTTAATTGAACAGACTTATGACAAGGGTCTTTAATAGAAAAAGTTCTTAATAGGAGAGTCCAGGGATCTTGGCACTGACAAATTGTGTCTATTTTTCCACCTAGACATGGGCCTGAGTTGCCTCAAATTTTAATTATTTGGATGCTGTAGATGTGTTTTCCTCTGGGGTATCTGTGTGTGTGTGTATGTGTGTAGAGGGAGGGGCAAGTGGCAGAGACAACTAATGCTCCACAGTTTCCAGAAGACACTGCTAAATTCCATTCGCCCACCTCCATAGATGTGGGGTGTGGCCGTGTGAGAGAGTTCCAAGCAATGGAAGCGATGGTGTCACCTCCAGGACTCAGCACCCCAGACCTCCCACGCCCTTTCCCCTTCCTGGCAGGTGGAATGGAGGTGACCCCACAGGTGCCTTCTTAGGTCAGGTTCTCTGGAAACAGATGGAGATGGAGGTCCATGGATGGTAAGTGACCTAGTGTGGATTTTTTTTCTCATTTGCAGGGGGGGTGGGAGGGGCTGCTGGTTCTTTAGAGTCTTCATTTCCAGAAGAGGATTTATCCCCACTTCCCTTCTTTAAAGTGTGGGCAAAAGGGAGGAAAAAATAGAAACACACACAGTGATGTGTCTATGTGACAAAAAGAGAAGGGCACAAGCAAAGCCAGGGAGGGGAGAAGAAATCTCAGAAAACAGAAAAAAAAAATGTCAGAGGAAACTCAGAAAGAGGAATATCCCCTTTCAACTGAGTTCAGCTCCAACAGAAGCCTCAGCAGATCCCCTGGGTCCACTCTGAAGCTGGGCTGGCCCTTCAGAAATGCGCCAAATTGAGGAAAGGGGGCTTTTGTACCCCAAGTCACTGTATGTGCTGTGGGCTTTCTCCAGGGAGGGTATTGCCTCAGGGGAGGCAGAACCTTTTGGCAATACCCCGAGAGCATCTTGGCTCTGAGACCCCCTTAAGAGAAGACACTCATCAGCACTCAGGCCCTAAGGGTGTCCTCAGCACCCACTGCAGTGACAGTGGAGCCTGAAATGAATGTGGCAGAGCTGTGTTGGTCAGGGTTCCTGAGTGTCTCCTGTGTACTCTCATGGAAGGTGAGGCAGAAGATGGAGACGTGAGGGAAGGCACACACTGCTCTGGTTCCCAGTGAGATTGGCCCTTTAATTTTGTAAATATCCAGTGAAAGGGTAAGTCTGTCATAAAGAAAAGCAACTGCAGTGGAAGTTGCTGGAAGAAAACTTGCTGGTATCCAGGGATTGCCATCTTGTGGCTTCCCCCAGATGGCCAGGTTTGGGTGCCCACACGTGGATACCTCTCTTTACCTCTTGTTATGCACAAGTTAGATGTTAGCCTGTGCTTGGCAGACTCATCTGAGTTTCTTCTGCTCTTGGCGTCCATAGCTCTAAATAATAGGCAGAACTCCATTGTTCTTTATTAATTTATCTAGTATTTATTTATTTCTCACTATGGAAGGTAAGCTTTTAGTACTCAAACATCAGGCCCTGCATCTATCTCCCCTTTCCCACCATCTCAATAAAGTTAAATCATTATTTTGGGTTCAGTCAGTATTCCCTTGTTTACTACTATAATTATGTAAATATTGCTCATAGGTGATCTTACTTATGTTCTATAATTACATTTCATTTCTTGTGCAGTGTTTAACTTTTCTAGGAGTTAATTATTGACTTAAAAATTGATTAGTTTTCTATGTATTTGTGCTAATTCTCCCCCTACCTGTGAGCTATCTGCAAGCCCCTCTCAATCTGGTCTGGCAATTAAGTGCTCTGTTAGTTCTTGGCAACTTCCCTCTTGGAGCCCTCCACTCTCAAACATCCATCTGGACAGGTTGCTGCAGGCCACCTACACAGCTGCCTCCCAGACACTTCCCTTCACTATTCTTATCTGAGCTTTATAAAAGCCTGAGAAAATCTTTAAGATATGAGAAAAAACTATTGGCTCCCAAAATAAAATTGCAAATTAGAAATAAACAAACATTTAATTAAATTGCATAATATCGTGTCAGCTAGTCAACTGCAACTCAACTCAACTCATTCCTCTAAGCAGCTCTCTGACTCTGATCCAACCTGCACACATGGCTGGATCCTGAGAGGTTCCTGAAGACACCCACAATGCAGTTCTCCAGTTCCTTCATGCAGGTGGAGTTGCCGTGGCAAACAGAAAGGTCTTCATGTGTTTGGCACTGATTCAAACCCATCCTCACAGAGAAGGGTTACCAAAGGGAAGCCCAGACATTTTGGAGTTATCTTCTTGTTATCCCCATATCTAACTCCTTGCTTCATTTTCTCACCTGCCACTGTAACCAACCTCGCTTCTCTGGTGTGATCCACCATGCAGTTTCTAAGATGGGTACCCATTTCTAACTCCATCCTTTATCTCTCCTCCCTGGACAGGGATTCTACAAATGATCTTGTGGGTGTCAACTTTGCTGACCAAAGTGGCCTCCAACTCCTCCCTCTGCCTAGGCTTAGCTCCTCCTTCAGCCACAAGGTAAGGGCAGATCAAGAAAGCAATCTTTCCGACTGTCCTCCTCCCGGGGGGTGTCTTCTCCTTCCAGTGTGACTGTCCGCTCCTTTTCAGTGGTCGGTTCTATGAATGAGTCCCATTTGCTGCTTGTAGATTAAAAATAAGGAACGGGTGCGGCACCTTCAAGGTGGTGGAGGAGTAAGACATGGAGATTACCTCCCTCCCCACAAATACATCAGAAATACATCTACATGTGGAACAACTCCTACAGAACACCTACTGAATGCTGGCAGACGATCTCAGACTTCCCAAAAGGCAAGAAACCCCCCACGTACCTGGGCAAAAGAAAAAAGAAAAAAACAGAGACAAAAGAATAGGGACAGGACCTGCCCCTCTGGGAGGGAGCTGTGAAGGAGGAAAAGTTTCCACACACTAGGAAGCCCCTTCACTGGTGGGGACAGGGGTGGGGTGGGGGGGAAGCTTCAGAGCCACGGAAGAGAGCACAGCAACAGGAGTGCAGAGGGCAAACCAGAGAGATTCCCACACAGAGGATCAGTGCCGACCAGCACTCACTAGCCTGAGAGGCTTGTCTGCTCACCCGCCGGGGCAGGCGGGGCTGGGAGCTGAGGCTAGGGCTTCAGAAGTCAGACCCCAGGGAGAGGACTGGGGTTGGCTGTGTGAACACAGCCTGAAGGGGGTTAGTGCACCACAGCTAGCCAGGAGGGAGTCTGGGAAAAAGTCTGGACCTGCCTAAGAGGCAAGAGACCATTGTTTCAGGGTGCGCGAGGAGAGGGGATTCAGAGCACCGCCTAAACGAGTTCCACAGACAGGTGTGAGCCACGGCTATCAGCACAGACACCAGAGACAGGCGTGAAATGCTAAGGTTGCTGCTGCAGCCACCAAGAAGCCTGTGTGCAAACAGGGGTCACTATCCACACCTCGCCCTGGGAGCCTGTGCAGCCCGCCACTGCCAGGGTCCCGTGATCCAGGGACAACCTCCCTGGGGGAACACATGGCACACCTCAGGCTGTTGCAAAGTCATGTTGGCCTCTGCCACTGCAGGCTCACCCCGCATTCTATGTCCCTCCTTCCCCCCAGACTGAGTGAGCCAGAGGACCCTAATCAGCCACTCCTTTATCTCCCTCCTGTCTGGGTGAAGAGCAGACACCAGAGGGCGACTTAAATGCAGTGGCAGGGCCAAATCCAAAGCTGAACCCCAGGAGCTGTGTGAACTAATAAGAGAAAGGGTAATTTCTCCCAGGAACCTCAGGAGCTGTTGATTAAATCCCCACAGTCAACGTGATGTACCCTTCATCTGTGGAATACATGAATAGACAATGAATCATCCCAAAATTGAGGTAGTGGGCTTTGGGAGCAACTGTAGACTTGGGGTTTGCTTTCTGCATCTAATTTGTTTCTCATTTTATGTTGATCTTAGTTTAGCATTTAGAGCTTATTATCATTGGTAGATTTGTTTATTGATTTGGTTGCTCTCTTCCTTTTTTTTCTTTATATATATACATATATTTTTTTTCCTTTTTCCCTTTTTGTGAGTGTGTATGTGTATGCTTCTTTGTGTGATTTTGTCTGTATAGATTTGCTTTTACCATTTGTCCTAGGGTTGAGTCTGTCCTTTTTTTTTTTTTTTTTAGTATAGTTTTTAGCACTTGTCATCATTGGTGGATTTCTTTATTGGTTTGGTTGCTAACGTCTTTCTTTTTAAAATTATTTTAATTTTTTTAAATAATATTTTTTAAACTTTTTACTTTAATAACTTCATTGTCCTTCCCTCCTTCCTTTCTGTTTTTACCCTCCCTTTTCATCTGAGCTGTGTGGCTGACAGGGTCTTGGTGCTCTGGACAGGTGTCAGGCCTGAGCCTCTGAGGAGGGAGAGCTGAGTTTAGGACATTGGTCAACCAGAGACCTCCCAGACCCACATATCAATTGGCAAGAGCTCTTCCAGAGATCTCAATCTCAATGCTAACACCCAGCTCCACTCAACGACCAGCAAGCTCCAGTGCTGGACACCCCATGCCAAACAACTACAAAGACAGGAACACAAATCCACCCACAGACACCACACAAAACACAGACACCACACAAAACACACCACTGGTTGTGGTCCTGCCCACCAGAAAGACAAGATCCTGCATCATCCACCAGAACACAGGCACCAGCCCCCTCCACCAAGAAGCCTACACAAGCCACTGAACCAAAATTACCCACTGAGGGCAGACACAAAAAGAAACGGGAAATATGACCCTGCAGCCTGTGAAAGGGAGACCCCAAACACAATAAGTTAGGCAAAATGAGAAGACAGAGAAAACACAGCAGATGAAGGAGCAAGGTAAAAATACACCAGACCAAACAAGTGAAGAGGAACTAGGCAGTCTACATGAGAAAAGAATTCAGAGTAATGATAGTAAAGATGATCCAAAATCTTGGAAACAGAATGGAGAAAATACAATAAACATTAAACAAGGACCTAGAAGAACTAAAGAGCAAATAAACAATGAGGAACAGCACAATAAGTGTAATTAAAAATTCTCTAGAAGGAATCAATAGCAGAATAACTGAGGCAGAAGAACGGATAAGTGACCTGGAAGCTAAAATAGTGGAAATAACTACCACAGAGTAGAATAAAGAAAAAAGAATCAAAAGAATTGAGGACAGTCTCAGAGACCTCTGGAACAACATTAAATGCATCGATATTCAAATTATAGGGGTCCCAGAAGAGAAGAGATAAAGAAAAGGATTGAGAAAATATTTGAGGAGATTGTAGTTGAAAACTTCCCTAATATGGGAAAAGAAATAGTCAGTCAAGTCCAGGAAGCACGGAGAGTACCATACAGGATAAATACAAGGAGAAACACACCAAGACACATATTAATCAAACTAACAAAAATTAAATACAAAGAAAAAAATTAAAAGCAGCAAAGAAAAAGCAAGAAATAACATACAACAGAATCCCCAGAAGGTTAACAGCTAATTTTTCAGCAGAAACTCTTCAAGCCAGAAAGGACTGGCAGGACATATTTAAAGTGATGAAAGGGAAAAACCTACAACCAAGATTACTCTGCTCAGCAAGGATTGCATTCAGATTTGACAGAGAAATTAAAACATTTACAGACAAGCAAAAGCTATGAGAATTCAGCACCACCAAACCAGCTTTACAACAAATGCTAAAGGAACTTCTCTAGGCAGGAAACACAAGAGAAGGAAAAGACTTACAATAACAAACACCAAACAATTAAGAAAATGGTAATAGGAACAACATATCAATAATTACCGTAACATAAATAGATTAAATGCTCCAACCAAAAGGCATAGACTGGCTGAATGGATACAAAAGCAAGACCCATATATATTCTGTCTACAACAGACCGACATCAGACCTAGGGACACATACAGACTGAAAGTGAGGGGATGGAATAAGATATCCCATGCAAATGGAAATCAAAAGAAAGCTGGAGTAGCAATTCTCATATCAGACAAAATAGACTTTAAAATAAAGACTATTACAAGAGACAAGGAGGGACACTACATAATGATCAAGGGATCAATCCAAGAAGAAGATATAACAATTGTAAATATTTATCCACCCAACATAGGAGCACCTCAATACATAAGGCAAATGTGAACAGCCATAAAAGTGGAAATCAACAGTAACACAATCATAGTAGGAGACTTTAACACCCCACTTTCACCAATGGGGAGACCATCCAAAATGAAAATAAATAAGGAAACACAAACTTTAAATGATACATTAAACAAGATTGTCTTAATTGATATTTATAGGACATTCCATCCAAAAGCAACACAATACACTTTCTTCTCAAGTGCTCATGGAACCTTCTCCCAGATAGATCATATCTTGGGTCACAAATCAAGCCATGGGAAATTTAAGAAAATTGAAATCATATCAAGTATCTTTTCCAAACACAGCACTATGAGACTAGATATCAATTACAGGGAAAAAAATGTAAAAACTACAAACACATGGAAGGTAAACAATACGTTACTAAATAACCAAGAGATCACTGAAGAAATCAAAAAGAAAATAAAAAAATACCTAGAGACAAATGACAATGAAAACATGACAACCCAAAACTTATGGGATGTAGCAAAAGCAGTTCTAACAGGGAAGTTTATGACAAAACAATCCTACCTCAAGAAACAAGAAAAACCTCAAATAAACAACCTAACCTTATACCTAAAGCAATTAGAGAAAGAAAAACAAAAAAAAACCCCAAAGTTAGCAGAAGGAAAGAAATCATAAAGATCAGATCAGAAATAAATGAAAAAGAAATGAAGGAAACGATAGCAATGATCAATAAAACTAAAAGCTGGTTCTTTGAGAAGATAAACAAAATTAATAAACCATTAGCCAGACACATCAAGAAAAAAAGAGAGAAGACTCAAACCAACAGAATTAGAAATGGAAAAGGAGGAGTAACAACTGACACTGCAGAAATACAAAAGACCATGAGAGATTACTACAAGAAGCTCTATGCCAATAAAATGGACAACCTGGAAGAAATGGACAAATTCTTAGAAAAGCACAACCTTCCAAGACTGAACGAGGAAGATATAGAAAATATAAACAGGCCAATCAAAAGCACTGAAAACTGTGATTAAAAATCTCCCAACAAACAAAAGCCCAAGACCAGCTGGCTTCACAGGTGAATTCTATCAAACATTTAGAGAAGAGCTAACACATATCCTCTCAAACTCTTCCAAAAAATAGCAGAGGAAGGAACACTCCCAAACTCATTCTACAAGGCCACCATCACCCTGATACCAAAACCAAAGATGCCACACAAAAAGAACACTACAGGCCAATATCACTGATGAACATAGATGCAAAAACTCATCAAAATACTAGCAAGCAGAGTCTAACAGCACATTAAAAGGATCATATACCATGATCAAGTGGGGTTTATCACAGGAATGCAAGGATTCTTCAATACATGCAAATAAATCAATGTGATAAACCATATTAACAAACTGAAGGATAAAACCATATGATCGTCTCAATAGATGCAGAAAAGGCTTTTTACAAAATTCAACACCAATTTATGATAAAAACCCTCCAGAAAGTAGGCATAGAGGAAACTTACCTCAAGAAAATAAAGGCTATATATGACAAACACACAGCCAACATCATTTTCAATGGTGAAAAACTGAAACCTTTTCCACTAAAATCAGGAACAAGGCAAGGTTGCGCACTCTCACCACTGTTATTCAACATAGTTTTGGAAGTTTTAGCCATACCAATTAGAGGAGAAAAAGAAATAAAAGGAATCCAAATAGGAAAAAAAGAAGTAAAACTGTCACTGTTTGCAGATTACATGATACTATATATAGAGAATCCTAAAGATGCTACCAGAAAACTACTAGAGCTAATCAATGAATTTGGTAAAGTAAAGTAACAGAATACAAAATTAATACAGAGAAATCTCTTGTATTCCTATAACTAATGATGAAAAATCTGAAAGAGAAATTAAGGAAACACTCCCATTTACCATTGCAACAAACAGAATAAAGTACCTAAGAATAAACTGACCTAAGGATACAAAAGACCTGTATGCAGAAAACTATAAGACATTGATGAAAGAAATTAAAGATGATACAAACAGATGGAGTGATATACCATGTTCTTGGATTGGAAGAATCAACATTGTGAAAATGACTATAGTACCCAAAGCAATCTACAGATTCAATGCAATCCCTATCAAATTACCAATGACATTTTTCACAGAACTAGAACAAAAAATTGCACAATTTGTATGGAATCACAAAAAACTCTGAATAGCCAAAGCAATCTTGAGAAAGAAAAATGGAACTGGAGGAATCAGGCTCCCAGACTTCAGACTATACTACAAAGCTACAGTAATCAGGATAGTATGGTACTGGCACAAAAACAGAAATATAGGTCAATGGAACAGGATAGAAAGCCCAGAGATAAATCCACACACATGTGGTCACCTTATCTTTGATAAAGGAGGCAAGAATATACAATGGAGGAAAGACTGCCTCTTCAATAAGTGGTGCTGGGAAAACTGGACAGCTACCTGTAAAAGAATGAAATTAAAATACTCCCTAACACCACACACAAAAATAAGCTCAAAATGGATTAAAGACCTCAATGCAAGGCCAGACACTATAAAACTCTTAGAGGAAAACATAGACTGAACACGCTATGACATAAATCACAGCAAGATCCTTTTTGACCCACCTCCTAGAGAAGTGGAAATAAAAACAAAAATAAACATATGGGACCTAATGAAACTTAAAATCTTTTGCACACCAAAGGAAACCATAATCAAGACCAAAAGACAACACTCAGAATGGGAGAAAATATTAGCAAATGAAGCAACTGACAAAGGATTAGTCTCCAAAATATACAAGCAGCTCATGCAGCTCAATATCAAGAAAACAAACAACCTAATCTAAAAATGGGCAGAAGACCTAAATAGATATTTCTCCATAGAAGATATACAGATAGCCAACAAACACATTAAAGGATGCTCAATATCACTAATCATTATTGAAATGCAAATCAAAACTACAATGAGGTATCACCTCACACCGGTCACAGTGGCCATCATCAAAAAATCTACAAATAATAAATGCTGGAGAGGGTGTGGAGAAAAGGGAACCCTCTTGCACTGTTGGTGGAAATGTAAACTGATGCAGCCACTATGGAGAACAGTATGGAGGTTCCTTAAAATTCTGAAAATAGAACTACCATACAACCCAGCAATTCCACTACTGAGCATATACCCTGAGAAAACCATAATTCAAAAAGTCATGTAGCACAATGTTCATTGCAGCTCTATTTACAATAGCCAGGACATTGAAGCAACCTAAGTGTCCATAGACAGATGAATGGATAAAGAAGATGTGGCACATATACAATGAAATATTACTCAGCCATGAAAAGAAATGAAATTGAGTTATTTGTAGTGAGGTGGATGGACATAGAGACTGTCATACAGAGTGAAGTAAGTCAGTAAGAGAAAAACAAATATCATATGCTAACACATATATATGGAACCTAAAAAAAAAGAAAGTGGTTCTGAAGAACTTAGGGGCAAGAGATGAATAAAGGCACAGACATAGAGAATGGACTTGAGGATATGGGGAGGGGTAAGTGTAAGCTGGGATGAAGTGAGAGAGTGGCATGGACATATATACACTACCAGATGTAAAATAGATAGCTAGTGGGAAGCAGCTTCATAGCACAGGGAGATCAGCTCGGTGCTTTGTGTCCACCTAGAGGGGTAGGATAGTGAGAGGGAGATGCAGGAGGGAGGGGATATGGTCATATATATATACATATAGCTGATTCACTTTGTTATACAACAGAAACTATTACAGCATTGTAAAGCAATTATTCTCTAATAAAGATGTTCAAAAAATAAACAAATAAAAAATAAAATTAAAAAAAAGAAAGCAATCTTCGTAGTTGTTCATACAAATAAGGGTGAGGGTAATGTCACATGTGATTCTGGGCATCTTCCCCTTTCTCCCCTTTGCTACCTTGTCTCATCATGCTTTCAGTCCTAGGAAGGTGAGCTGAATTGACTGCCTCCTCTGGTCCCTTCTGCCCTTTGCTTCCAGTTGGTTTGGCCAATGGGGGCTCTGCAGGAGATCTGCAGGCAGGATCAACGTGAGAGCAGGGGAGCTGCTGTCAGGTTGACCTCTCAAACAGCTCTTTGACTCTGGAATTTACTCCCTCTTCTTGCCAGCTGTTCATGTAGCTGTTTCTAATGTGCAAAAGAAATTTCACAAACATGAGACTTTCTGTAGATGATTATGTAGCTGCTCAACCTCTGGAAAGAAAGAAATGCCACTTTCTTCCTGTAACTTAATTTTTATTTTGTGTCTCCATTTTGCTGAGAATGTACATATATGATTTCAGTCAAATTGCTCTTCCTTCATTTTCCTTGGGTTTGGACCAAATTTTTTCGATTATAAGTTTGGCACTTAAAAGGTCTCAGTGTTATCTGCCCATAACTGTCCTTGTTGAGATGCCTGTGGTCCCACCTCATCCTCAGTGGTCAGGCCACTGTGACCAGTCACTGAGAAGAGACTTAATGCTGAGTTACCCCTTGCTGTTTCCAGGATTATTTCAGGACTCCTCTGCTACCCTAAACATAATACATGACCTTCTTCTCTGAGACCTTGACCTTACCCTGAGGTTGTTCCTAGGAAAGGGAACAGATTGTCTGCTCAGCTCTTGATTATCTCAACCCTGGCTGAGGGTTTTGTTATTTTTCACCCAGGAGGGAGCAGGCTTTCTTTCTTAGGGACTTCAGAAATGCCAGCTCTCAACCCTTCCCCCATACTAGGAAACTCTTCACTAGTTTGAAAGGTAGGGATTGGAAAACCCTGATTCATATCTTCCTGGCTGTTCTGAAATCTATTGTATATGCCCTGAGCTCTTTTTCTTCTAGGCCTGTATATTTTGGAAACCAAAATCCAGAAATGGGCTAAATACTCCAGGATGAGTGTTGGAGGGATTAGGAGGACCAAGAAACATACTAGAGGGAAAAATAAATTATTCTTTAAAAATTCTGTCCAGCTTCCACTCTTCCCAAGACTGTGGTCTCTTGGGTAATATGAGGGAGAAGAGCTGAGAAATGGTAAGCAATAATTGGATGAACAGTCCACAGCCTAGAAGAGGAGAAGCAGAAGGTGGAGATGCTGGGGAAGGGCCCCCAGGGAGATTGAGGGCTTGTCTATTGGAGCGCAGATATACTGAGATGTTGCAAGAGCCCTGGGCCCAGAAACATCCAATAGGAATAAGGTCCTAGGTCGGGATTGGATAAGACTGAGATCTGCTTGGAGAGGCCAGGAACAGGTAGAGCAGAGAACAGTGACATCTGCATCTGAAAGAGTGAGAAGACAGCTTGTTATCAACTTTGGAGATTGAGCCCGGGGCCTTGAAAAGGGGTAATACCATCAAACTAACTTTTGTGGAGGGCTTATAACATGTTGGGTACTAAGCGTTGCTTATTTAGTACTCACAATTGTCCAGTGCAAACTGTGCATAATTATTCTCATTTTTTTGATGAGAAAACTGAGAATGGAGAACTTGGTATCCTAACCAGGACCACAGCATTAGTAAGTGAAAGAGCAGTATTTGACTGCAGTTCTACCTGCTTCTCAACTTGAGTCTCAAATACTCTGCCTTTGTGTTACCTGCTCTGATTATTGCAGCAGAAGAATGGAGTGGTTGAGTCAGTGATAGCTTTAGGAGTGCAGTGATAGTGATAATAAATGGTGATGATGAAACGTGTTAAAGACTAACATGATTAGTTTTTATTCCCATTCCAGGAACTCCGAGGGCCTTCTGCACATCTTCACTTCCCTCCACACTTTTGGAAGCAAAGACTAAGTCATTCAGTTAGGAGGGTGTCTTGCACAAAGCAAATTAAACAATTCCCACTGCTCCTACTGCCCTCAATTTGATTTCAGTTAAAGCACTGGTTCTTTAGTACATACTTGCTCTTAGCTATATCAGAACTTTATTCAAAAGTCACTCTAGGGTTGATCTTCAAAAGAATTCTGTCAAACTCATACAGCTCAAAAAAAATATCCAATCAAAAAATGGACAGAAGATCTAAATAGACATTTCTCCAAAGAAGACATACAGATGGCCAACAGGCACATGAAAAGATGCTCAACATCTCTAATTATTAGAGAAAAACAAATCAAAACTACATTGAGGTATCATCCCACACTGGTCAGAGTGTCCATCATCAAGAAGTCTACAAATAATAAATGCTCAAGAGGGTGTGGAGAAAAAGGAACCCTCCTACATGGTGGGAATGTAATGATAAATTGGTGCAGCCACTATGGAAAACAGTATGGGAGTTCCTTAAAAAACTAAAAATAGAGGTAACATGTGATCCAGCAATCCCCCTCTTGGGCATATATCTGGAAAAAACAAAAACTATAATTTGAAAAGATACATACACCCCAAAGTTCATAGCAGCACTATTTACAATAGCCAAGACATGGAAACAACCTAAATGTCCATTAACAAATGAATGGATAAAGAAAATGTGGTATATACATACAACAGAATATTACTCAGCCATAAATAAAAATGAAATAATGACATTTGCAGCAACATGGATGGACCTACAGATTATCATACTAAGTAAAGTAAGTCAAACAGAGAAAGACAAATATATCACTCATATTTGAAATCTATTTTTTTTACATCTTTATTGGAGCATAACTGCTTTACAATGGTGTGTTAGTTTCTGCTTTATAACAAAGTGAATCAGTTATACATATACATTCGTTCCCATATCTCTTCCCTCTTGCATCTTTCTCCCTCCCACCCCTCCAGGTGGTCACAAAGCACAGAGCTGATCTCCCTGTGCTATGCGGCTGCTTCCCACTAGCTATCTACCTTACGTTTGGTAGTGTATATATGTCCATGCCTCTCTCTTGCTTTGTCACAGCTTACCCTTCCCACTCCCCATATCCTCAAGTCCATTCTCTAGTAGGTCTGTGTCTTTATTCCTGTCTTACCCCTAGGTTCTTCATGACCATTTTTTTTTCTTAAATTCCATACATATGTGTTAGCATATGGTATTTGTCTTTCTCTTTCTGACTTATTTCACTCTGTATGACAGACTCTACATCTAAAAAAAAAATGATACAAATGAACTTATTTACAAAACAGAAACAGACTCACAGACATAGAAAACAAACTTATGGTTACCAAAAGGGAAAAAGGGCAGGGATAAATTAGGAGTTTGGGATTAACAGATACACACTACTATATATAAAATAGATAAACAATAAAGACCTACTGTATAGTACAGGAAACTATACTCAATACCCTGTAATAATCTATAATGGAAAAGAATCCATATATATGTATATATATATGTATATGTATACATATATATGAATCTCTTCATTGTACCACTGAAATCAACACAACATTGTAAATGAACATTGTAAAAAAGAATCCTATTGAACTGGACATCAGAAAAATGATGGAAGTGGCAGCTCCAAGCTCTTGTTGCCCCCAAAAAACATTAAAAAACAGGTGAAAACTTAAAGAACCAACTTTACTGGAATTCTGGAAAAAAGAATTAAATGCTTACAGCAATTAAGTGAATGCTGAATCAAGAAAAAGTCTACTTAAAAATGTTCTTGGTATTCAAAAAAACACCTGTCAAAAGGTGACCACAAGCTAAGGAACAGAGATTTCATTGACCACCCAAGATAGATAATACAGTCTTTGAAAAAATTGTTTGGAAAATTCACTAAAGAGACTACAACAATCGAGAAAATTAGCAAATTCTGAAGTAAAGAGAGAATTTCATTTCCATAGTTACCACATTATAATATTCAAATGTTAGTGTTTAACAAAAAAATCACAAGACATACAAAGAAACAGGAACAAATGACCCATCAAAGGAATAAAATAAGTAGAAAGAAACCATCCCAGCGGAAGACTAGACATTGAGCTTACTAGACAGACTTTAAAACTATTGTTTTAAGTATTCTCAAAGAGTAAAAGAAAAACATCAACAAAGAACCAAAGGAAATCAAGAAATGAAGTAAGAAAAAATGAGAATATCAATAAAGAGCTATAATCTAGTAAAAAAAAAAAAACAAATTCTGGAGGTGAAAAGTAGAATGACTGAAAAGAAAAATAAGCTTAAAAGGGTTCTGTAACAGATTTTAGCAGGTAGAAGAAAGTATCAGTGAACTTGAAGATAGGACAATTGAAATCATCAAGTATGGAGAGCAAAAACAAAAAGAGTAAATAAATATGAACAGAGCTTAAGAGATATGTGGGACACCATCAGGGACACCAATATATGTGTTATAGAAGTTCCAGAAGGGAAAGACATAGAGAAAGGGACAGATAGAATATTTGAAGATATAGTGTTTTGTTTGTCAAAGGATATTGTCAAGAAAGTAAAATGACAAATTACAGAATGGGAGAAAATAGTTAAGATTCAGACAAATGTTTACTGTCTAGAACTTATAAAGAACACTTACAACTCAACAACTAAGCAAATAACCCTAGTTGTATGTAAAAACAATTGGGAAACATGAGTAAGTGATTTGGCAAGACATTTCTTAAGAGAAGATATATAGGAGATTTGTTCAAGACGGCAGAGTAGAAGGATGTGATCTCCCTCCCTTTTGCAAGAACACCAGAATCACAGCTAACTGCTGAACAGTCAATGACAGGAAGACACCGTAACTCACCAAAAAAGATACCCCACATCCAAAGACGAAGGAGAAGCCACAATGAGATGGTAAGAGGGGTGTAATCACAATAAAATCAAATCCCATAACTTCTGGGTGGGTGACTCACAAACTGGAGAACACTTATACCACAGAAGTCCATGCACTGGAGTGAAGGTTCTGAGCCCCACATCAGGCTTCCCAACCTGGGGGTCTGGCAATGAGAGGAGGAATTCCTAGAGAATCAGATTTTGAAGGTTAGTGGGATTTGATTGCAGGACTTTGACAGGACTGGGGGAAACAGAGACTCCACTCTTGGAGGGCACACACAAAGTAGTGTGCACATCGGGACCCAGGGAAAGGTGCAGTGACCCCAGGGGAGACTGCTAGTGTTGGAGAGTCTCCTGCAGAGGTGGGGGGTGGCTCTGTCTTACTGTGAGGACAAAGACACTTGCAGCAGAAGTTCTGGGAAGTACTCATTGGGGTGAGCCCTCCCAGAGCCCACCATTAGCCCTACCAAAGAGCCCAGGTAGGCTCCAGTGTTGGGTTGCCTCAGGCCAAACAACCAACAGGGAGGGAACCGAGCCCCACCCATCAGCAGTCAAGTGGATTAAAGTTTTACTGAGCTCTGCTCACCAGAGCAACAGCCAGCTCTACCCTCCACCAGTTCCTCCTATCAGGAAACTTGCACAAGCTGCTTAGATAGCCTCATCCACCAGAGGACAGACAGCAGAAGCAAGAACTACAATCCTGCAGCCCATGGAACAAAAACCACATTCACAGAAAGATAGACAAGATGAAAAGACAGAGGACTATGTACCAGATGAAGGAACAAAATAAAATCCAAGAAAAATAACTAAATGAAGTAGAGATAGGCAACCTTCCAGAAAAAGAATTCAGAATAATGATAGTGAAGATGATCCAAGACCTCGGATAAAGAATGGAGGCAAAGATCAAGAAGATGCAAGAAATGTTTAACAAAGACTTAGAAGAACTAAAGAACAAACAAACAGAGATGAACAATACAATAACTGAAATGAAAAGTGCACTACAAGGAATCAATAGCAGAATAACTGAGGCAGAAGAACGGATAAGTGACCTGGAAGACTGAATGGTGGAATTCACTGCTGCAGCACAGAATAAAGAAAAAAGAATGAAAAGAAATGAAGACAGCCTAAGAGACCTCTGGGACAACATTAAATGCAACAACGTTCACATTATAGGGGACCCAGAAGGAGAAGAGAGAGAGAAAGTACCTGAGAAAATATTTGAAGAGGTTATGGTTGAAAACTTCCCTAATGTGGGAAAGGAAATAGCCACCCAAGTCCAGGAAGCAGAGAGAGTCCCATACAGGGTAAACTCAAGGAGAAACATGCTGAGACACATAGTAATCAAATTGGCCAAAATTAAAGACAAAAAAAAAATCATTGAAAGCAGCAAGAGAAAAATGACAAATAACATACAAGGGAACTCCCATAAGGTTAACAGCTAATTTCTTCACAGAAACTCTACAAGCCAAAAGGGAGTGGTATGATATACTTAAAGTGATGAAAGGGAAGAACCTACAATCAAGATTTCTCTACTCGGCAAGGATCTCATTCAGATTCGATGGAGAAACCAAAAGCTTTATAGACAAGCAAAAGCTAAGAAAATTCAGCACCACCAAACGAGCTCTACAACAAATGCTAAAGGAACTTCGCTAAGTGGGAAACACAAGAGAAGAAAAGGACCTCAAATACAAACCCATAACAATTAAGAAAATGGTCATAGGAACATAATATCAATAATTACCTTAAACATGAATGGATTAAATGCTCCAACCAAAAGACACAGGCTTGCTGAATAGATACAAAACAAGATCCATATATATGCTGTCTACAAGAGACCCACTTCAGAACTAGGGACAGATACAGACTGAAAGTGAGGGGATGGAAATAGATACTCCATGCAAAAGGAAATCAAAAGAAAGCTGGAGTAGCAATACTCATATCAGATAAAATAGACTTTAAAATAAAGATTGTTACAAGAGACAAGGAAGGACAGTACATAATGATCAAGGGATTAATCCAAGAAGAAGATATAACAATTATAAATATATATGCACCAAACATAGGAGCACCTCAATACATAAGGCAACTGCTAACAGCTATAAAAGAGGAAATCGACAGTAACACAATAATAGTGGGGGACTTTAGCACCTCACTTACACCAATGGACAGATCATCCAAACAGAAAATTAATAAGGAAACACAAGCTTTAAATGACACAATAGACTAGATAGATTTAATTGATATTTATAGGACATTCCATCCAAACCCAGCAGATTACACTTCTCAAGTGTACACAGAGCATTCTCCAGAACAGATCACATCTTGGGTCACAAACCAAACCTCAGTAAATTTAACAAAATTGAAATCATATCAAGCATCTTTTCTGGCCACAACACTATGAGATTAGAAATGAAACCCAGGGAAAAAAATGTAAAAACCACAAACACATGGAAGCTAAACAATACGTTACTAAATAACCAAGAGATCACTGAAGAAATCAAAGAGGAAATGAAAAAGTACCTAGAGACAAATGACAATGAAAACACGACGATCCAAAATCTATGGGAGGCAACAAAAGCAGTTCTAAGAGGGAAGCTTATAGCTATACAAGCCTTCCTCAACAAATAAGAAAAATCTCAAATAAACAATCTAACCTTACACCTAAAGGAACTGGAGAAAGAAGAAGAAACAAAACCCAAAGTTAGCAGAAGGAAAGAAATCATAAAGATGAGAACAGAAACAAATGAAATAGAAACAAAGAAAACAATAGCAAAGATCAATAAAACTAAAAGCTGGTTCTTCGAGAAGATAAATAAAATTGATAAACCATTAGCCAGACTCATCAAGAAAAAGGGAGAGGACTCAAATCAATAAAATTAGAAATGAAAAAGGAGAAGTTACAAAAGACACCACAGAAATACAAAGCATACTAAGAGACTACTACAAGCAACTCTATGCCAATAAAATGGAAAACCTGGAAGAAATGGACAAATTCTTAGCAAGGTATAACCTTCCAAGACTGAATCAGGAAGAAATAGAAAATATGAACAGACCAATCACAAGTAATGAAATTGAAACTGTGATTAAAAATCTTCCAACAAAAAAAAGTCCAGGACCAGATCACTTCACAGGTGAATTCTATCAAGCATTTAGAAGAAGAGCTAACACCCATCCTTCTCAAACTCTTCCAAAAAATTGCAGAGGAAGGAACACTCCCAAACTCATTCTATGAGGCCACTATCACCCTGATACCAAAACCAGAAAAAGATACTACAAAAATGGAAAGTTACAGACCAATATCACTGATGAATATAGATGCAAAAATCTCAACAAAGTGCTAGCAAACCGAATCCAAGAACACATTAAAAGGATCATATACCATGATCAAGTGGGATTTATCTCAGTGATGCAAGGATTTTTCAATATATGCAAATCAATCAATGTGATACACCATATTAACAAATTGAAGTGATCATCTCAATAGATGCAGAAAAAGCTTTTGACAAAATCAACACCCATTTATGATAAATACTCTCCAGAAAGTGGGCATAGAGGGAACCTACCTCAACATAATAAAGGCCATATATGACAAACCCACAGTAAACATCATTCTCAATGGTGAAAAACTAAAAGCATTTCCTCTAAGATCAGGAACAAGACAAGGATGTCCACTCTCACCACTATTATTCAACACAGTTTTGGAAGTTCTAGCCATGGCAATCAGAGAAGAAAAAGCAATAAAGGGAATACAAATTGGAAAAGAAGAAGTAAAACTGTCACTGCAGATTACATGATACTATACATAGAGAATCCTAAAAATGCCACCAGAAAACTACTAGAGCTAATCAATGAATTTGGTAAAGTTGCAGGATACAAAATTAATGCACAGAAGTCTCTTGAGTTCCTATATTTATGATGAAAAATCTGAAAGAGGAATTAAGGAAACACTCCCATTTACCATTGCAACAAAAAGAATAAAATACCTAGGAATAAACCTACCTAGGGAGACAAAAGACCTGTAGGCAGAAAACTATAAGACACTGATCAAAGAAATTAAAGATGATACTAACAGATGGAGAGATATACCATGTTCTTGGATTGGAAGAATCAGTATTGCGAAAATGACTGTACTACCCAAAGCAATCTACAGATTCAATGCAATCCCTATCAAATTACCAATGGCATTTTTTACAGAACTAGAACAAAAAATCTTAAAATTTGTATGGAGACACAAAAGACCCTGAATAGCCAAAGCAGTCTTGAGGGAAAAAAAGTGGAGTTGGAGGAATCAGGCTCCCTGAGTTCAGACTATAACACAAAGCTACAGTAATCAAGACATTATGGTACTGGCACAAAAGCAGAAATATAGATTAATGGAACAAGATAGAAAGCCCAGAGATAAACCCACGTACCTATGGTCAACTAATCTATGACAAGTGAGGCATGGATATACAATGGAGAAAAGACAGTCTCTTCAATAAGTGGTGTTGGGAAAACTGGACAGCTACATGTAAAAGAATGAAATTAGAACACACCCTAACATGATACACAAAAATAAACTCAAAATGGATTAAAGACCTAAATGTAAGACCGGACACTCTAAAACTCTTAGAGGAAAACATAGGAAGAACACTCTTTGACATAAATCACAGCACAGCAAGCTCTTTTTCGATCCACCTCCTAGAGTAATGGAAATAAAAACAAAAATAAACAAATGGGACCTAATGAAACTTCAAAGCTTTTGCACAGCAAATGAAACCATAAACAAGACGAAAAGACAACCCTCAGAATGGGAGAAAATATTTGCAAATGAATCAATGGACAAAGGATTAATCTCCAAAATATATAAACAGTCCATGCAGTTCAATATTAAAAAAACAAACAACCCAATCCAAAAATGGGCAGAAGACCTAAATAGACCTTTCTCCAAAGAAGATATACAGATGGCCAAGAAGTACATGAAAAGCTGCTCAACATCACTAATTATTAGAGAAATGCAAATCAAAACTACAATGAGAGGGCTTCCCTGGTGGCGCAGTGCTTGAGAGTCCGCCTGCCGATGCAGGAGACGCGGGTTCGTGCCCCGTTTCGGGAAGATCCCACATGCCGCGGAGCGGCTGGGCCCGTGAGCCATGGCCACTGAGCCTGCGCGTCCGGAGCCTGTGCTCCGCAAATGGGAGAGGCCACAACAGTGAGAGGCCCGCATAACGCAAGGAAAAAAAAAAAAAAAAACTACAATGAGGTATCACCTCACACCAGTTAGAATGGGCATCATCAGAAAATCTATAAACAACAAATACTGGAGAGTGTGTGGAGAAAAGGGAACCCTCTTGCACTGTTGGTGGGAATGTAAATTGATACAACCACTATGGAGAACAGTATGGAGGTTCCTTAAAAAATAAAAAATAGAATTACCATATGATCCAGGAATCCCACTACTGAGCATGTACCCAGAGAAAACCATAATTCAAAAAGACGCATGCACCTCAGTGTTCATTGCAGCACTATTCGCAATAGCCAGGTCATGGAAGCAACCTAAATGCCCATTGACAGATGAATGGATAAAGAAGATGTGGTACATATATACAATGGAATATTACTCAGCCATAAAAAGGAATGAAATTGGGTCATTTATTGAGACGTGGACGGATCTAGAGACTGTCATACAGAGTGAAGTAAGTCTGAAAGAGAAAAACAAATATTGTATATGAACACATATATGTGGAACCTAGAAAAATGGTACAGATAAACCGGTTTGCAGGGCAGAAATTGAAACACATATGTAGAGAAGAAACGTAGGGACGCCAAAGGGGGACAGTGGCAGAGGGTGGGGGTGGTGGTGTGATGAATTGGGAGATTGGGATTGACATGTATACACTGTTGTGTGTAAAATTGATGAGTAATAAGAACCTGCTGTATAAAAAAATAAGTACAATAAAATTCAAAACTTCAAAAAAAAGGAAGATATATAAATGGTCGATAAGCACATGAAAAGCTGCTCAACATCATTATTCATTAGGGAAATGCAAATCAAAACCAGTGAGTTATCACTTCACACCCACTAGGATGTCTATGATTAAAAAAAAAAAGGAAAACAACAATTGTTGGTGAAGATATGGAGAAACTGGAACCCTTATACACTGCTGATGGGAATGTAAGATGGTGAAGCCACTGTGGAAAACAGTTTGGCAGTTCTTCAGAAAGCTAAATGTAGAATTACTCTATGACTCAACAATTCTACCCGTAGGTATATACCCCAAATAATTGAAAAGAGGAACTCATACAGATACTCGTATGCCAATGTTCATTGCAGCATTATTCACAATAGCCAACAGGTAGAAACAATCCAAATGTCTATAAACAGAATAGATAAATTAAATGTGTATATACATAAAATGGAATATTTTTCAGCCATAAAAGGAATGAAGTTCTAATGCATGTGATGACATAGATGAATCTTGAAAACATTATACTAAGTGAAATGAGCCAGACAAAAACAGACAAGTAGTGTATAATTCCACTTACATGAAATATCTTGAATAGACAAATTCATAGTGGCAATCAGTAGATTAGAATTCAGAAGGGGCTTGGGGTAGAGAAGAATGGGGAGTTATGTCTGATGGTTACAGAGTTTCTCTTTGTGATGATGAAAAAATTTTGGAAATATATAGTGGTGATAATTGCAGAATATTGTGAATTTAATTAATGCCACTGAACTGTATACTTAAAAATGGTTAAAATGGCAAATTTTATGCTATATATATTTTACCATGATTTAAACAATTAAAAAGTTAAAAGAAAATTCTGTCATGAACATTGTCAGTTGCTTCCTTCTTCCCAGTACATGCCCAGTTTCATTCAGGAGGCTAATCCTCCTGAGTGTATCCATGTAACCAGCAGCCAGGAATAGACAAGGGAAAG
>NW_006788189.1:2279314-2286509 GCF_000442215.2 Lipotes vexillifer
GGTCCAATCACCATGGTCCCATCCCTTTTGCCCTCTTGCCTGTGATTGGCTTAGTAAGACAGGTTTAAGCCAATCAGTGAATGGGATTCCTTGAGGACTGTTATGGGTGCAGCAGGAGTAGTCAGGTAGCCTAAACGGCCTAATCAGACTGAAGGGAAGAATATTCATTCCATTGTGAGAGGTTCATTTTCTCTCTCCTTTCCTCCTGATGAATATTGAGTGGGGTATATTTTCTAGATAAATGCTTCCTTATGGAGATATATATGTGGGGTGGGGTGGGAGTAGTTATCTGAAGAGTGAATAATCTTTTCTCTTCTATTCCTCCACACCTCGCTATGAATATTCTAAAGACTGTCGAGGTCATTCATGTTTGGGATTTGTATCATGTAGGTTCCACTGTAAGTCATACTTTGCACAAGCCAGGGGAAAGCATAACTGAGACTTGTCAGGGAGCCCTCCTGAGATGGAACGTGTTACTTCCCTGCTGCTGTAGAAGGTGCGATCACTTCTTTCTGGAGCCTTGGGGATTCTCTCCATATCTGAAAGTCAGAGTCCCTGCAAAATAAGTCACAGGCACTAAGGGGAAATCGTTTGCTTATTTGTTATGGCATTGCAGGATAAAATGCAGAGGGAGAAAATGGGAATACTGGCTTTGTTGTTCTAACAACCTCATATCTTAAGTACTGGAATATATGCCTCAGCTGAGCTTACTGCTGTGTGATTGATTCTACCTGATTAGTTCTCCACTGGGTCCCCTCCATCAGAGACAGGCCAGCAGGGGACTGTCTGGGCATGCTTATCTGGATGAGTATTTGTTTCTTCTTTTGCTCTATCTTCTCTGTGGGGGAAATGGCAAGGGGGCTCACAACTTCCCCGTCTGTCCCAGCGCCTCTTACTCCGCTGATGTTACCAGTGAACAATGGAGCTATCACTCACAGCTCTCGCTCTGACATCAGTCAGCTTCCCTGAGGAAAAGATGAATTACTGAATAACTAATGTGGGGACAACTGGGTAGCCATGTGGGGAAAAAAAATAAAGTTAGAACCACAATCTCACTTTACCACAAAATAAATTCCAGATGGGTAAAAGTTTTAAACAGAACAGAATAAAACCATGAAATTACAAGAAACTATGCCAATAAACTTGAACACTCTGACAAAATGGAAATACTTTTAAAAAATTATAAAATGCTGTCATTGAGAGGGAAGAAGAAATAGAAAAGCCTAACATTCCAATAGACACTAAATAAAGAGAAAGGATAGTTAAATATTCCCTTCCCCAAAAAGGACCAAAAGCCAGATAATTTGTGAGTTTTACTAAGCTATTAATGATGAGATATTTCTTATCTTATTCATTATTCCAGAAAGTAGAAAAGGATATCAAGTCACCCAGCTCATAGTTTAACCACAATTCCAAAATTTCATAAGTACAAAACAAGAAAACCGTAGGCTCATTTCACCTTTTAAAATAAATAGAAACCTTTATTTGATTTTGGAATCAAATTCAATATGCATTAACAATTCATTCAACATGCTCATGGAAGGTTTATCTTCCGTGTAATGATGGGCCAAAATTAAAAAACAAAACAAAACCTCTCAATGTCATTATAGCAATATAGGCAGGAAAAAAATGATAAAGTTCAACACATCATTATTTTCTAATTTAAAAAATGTATTAATGAATAATGTACTTACAAAAATGTATACAAATCATAAGTGTACATATCAAATAATTTTCATAAACTGCAAAGCAACCAGCACCCACAATCCTAAATGTCACCACTACACTCCTTTCCTTCAACCCTGACAAAGGCAATATTTGATGTCCCTGTCTTTTTCAATTTAGCCATTCTGGTAAGTTGACAACCATCTAACAATGAAAAACATTTTAGCAAGGTATAGTATAAGGAAAGAGACCTTCTCAATTTAATAGAGTTTATAAACCAAAAACCTTCAGCAAACATCATATTTAATGCAGAAATTTTAGATCCATTTCCTTTAGAATCAAGAAGAAATTAAGAATGACCTCTCCTGCTGCCAGATTTTACATGATATTGAAGGTTCTGGAAAATACCATCAGACAAGAAAAGGAACAGCAGTTATAAGAATTGAAAGGATGGGTTAAGACTCTATTTATAGATGATTTTCTACATAGAAAAGATGACAGAATCAACAGAAAATAATTAAATCTAATACAAAAACTCATTGAGGTTGCTAGATACAAGGTCAATTTATAAAAATCCATAGCATTTACCTTCAACAACAATAACCATCCAAAATACAATATAAAATAAGATATTCACAGTAGTTATAAAGACTATAAATTATCTAGGAATTGAGAGAAACTACACAAAGTATCAACAGAGGATAATGTAAAACTTAAAGGACATGAAACATCTGAATAAATACTCATGATTGAATAAATTAAGTTCATAACTATAAAGGTGTTAATATTGTCTCTGTTAATCTAACAATTCAATACAATCCCAACAAAAATTCTAGCCTGATATTCTGAGGGCTTCAACAGAATTACTATTAAATTTATAGGGAAGAATATGTATTCATAAATAATTAAGATGATTTTCAGAAAGAAGAGCAAGGAGGGGGATTTATCCTACTACTTATGAAGAGGATTACCATAGTAAAAACAGTGTGATACTGGTGTAAAACAGGCAAATAGGAATGCTTGATGGCTCAGGGACAACCTCATGCATACATGATATTTGATGAAATATACATATAAATTAACAAATAGAAAATATTGGGGAAACTGGCTACTTACCTTAACTCATATACAAATGGAGAATCCAGCTGCATTAAAGACATAACTGTGAAAAGTAAAACTATAAAGCTAATGGAAGAAATAAAAGGAGAATAAGCATGATGAAGGGGGTCACACCTCTTTAAAAAGAACAGATTGTTTGCAGAAAAGGAAATACAAATGTCTCTTAAACATAGAAAAAGACTTTCAACTTCACTCAAGATTAAATTAAAACTATAATGGGGCTTCCCTGGTGGCGCGGTGGTTGGGAGTCTGCCTGCTGATGCAGGGAATGTGGGTTCGTGCCCCGGTCCGGGGGGATCCCGCGTGTCGCGGGGCGGCTGGGCCCGTGAGCCATGGCCGCTGGGCCTGCGCGTCCGGGGCCTGTGCTCCGCGGCGGGGGAGGCCACGGCAGTGAGAGGCCCGCGCACCGCAAAAAAAAAAAACAAAAAAAACAAAAAACTATAATGAATACATTTCTTTTTCATTTATCACATTGGCAAAGATGCCAAAGTTCAATAAAGGTTCAGTTGCAGGCAACAGAAACCACCTCGCTGGTTTAAGCAGAAATGCTTTTCATACAGAGAACTGGGTGCTGACAAAATAGTTCAGAGATCTGTAGGAGGAGAATCTAGGTCAGTTTCCCAGGAGACGTTCCCAGCCCCCAGAATCACGCTGCCAAGATGGAGAAGTCTGTGGCTACATGATGGGGGGTGGGGGGATGTAGAGGAAGGAGGTGTGGGAAGGCAGTTGAGAAGGCCAGGCAGAAGACATAGGAGGAGTACCATGCCTCACCCTGCATCCTGCAGGAAAAGGAGGGTGTCAAGGAAGTGAGGGAATGAGAGAGTTTCAAGAAAATTCAGATTAAGTAAAGGACTAAAAGGTACTCAGATTCCACCTGGGCTATTACTTCTGCAAAGAGCATATTTCTCCTCTGGACATTCTCTGAGGGTCCTGCCTCCTCCTAGGTACCAATATTGTCTGCCTGGGGACCAAATAATCCAGCTTCTCACTGGACAAAAGTCACAACTTCCATCTCAGAACATATATAAGCAACATCCCACCAGAATCTGCGATTTCACAGCAGGCACCTGTGAAGGTAAATGCATATTTTTGCCACAATATTTTTGTGACTTTTCCAAATAGCCATCCTTTAGCCATGGACTGCATTTTTAGTTGGGAAGCTTACTCTGGGCAATAGGACCTAGTGTCCTTTCTGATCCTCAGTGTACCATGAAGTAGCCCTCTGTTAGCATACAGCTAACCAAAGTGGCAGCCTCATTTTTCTTTTCAATTTTATGGTGCTTGTAGGTCACCTTTGATCTGCCAGGGCCTAGAACTGAACTCCAGTCATTCCTAGGGATCTGAGGCTGTTCTTTGAACATGTTGATAAATGCCAAGATTTAAAACAGGCCTTGGAAAAAGATGCACAATAAATACTTAATTCAAGCTGGGACTCAGGCATCAAATGTATTTACCTGGGCAGTGAAATATTTAAGTGACATGCTGCTAAGCTGTTGGTGATCATGGATGACATACTTATTTATGTCCATAAAGGAAAAAAAAAAAGACCCCAAGCACTTCAAACTGATTGTTTATCTGAGCCTAGAAGAGTGAAGGGAGATGAGCAAAACTTCTGTGAGCTTGTGGAATTGTCTCTATAGATACATTAAAGCGATGCAGCTTGTAACATCTTTTCAAGAGCCCACCTGCTTAGGGGTGATGGGAGGACTGATGAATAGGAAAGTATTGCATGATGGGGAAGTCTCAGAAGCAGTCAAGTGGCTCAAATCATTAGTCTGGAGCTTTGAACTCGTTCAAGATTGGCCTTAATTATTAACCTTCTTTAATATTTCAGAGTATCTATAATAAAAGAAGCATGGTGAATTTAATTTATAGTTATGCAGTCAGAGACTGTTAGGCCTGAAAAGGACTCAGATCATCTTGGGCAGCTGCTGTCTGCTTTTATCTCCTTCAGAGTAACTGAGAAATACCACTGTTCCTCTTGGTAGCAGTGCTCTTGAAGGCAATGGTTCTCATGGTTGAAGGGTGGGGGTGACCTAAGGGGACAGGGTTGCCCACGAGTAACAAAGTCTCCATTGTTGTGTTGAATTTGAAAAATGCCTCATTTAGGAGATCTCAAATTAAAAATAATTCATTCAGAGTAAATTTATCATTTATTTTATTTTATTTATTTATATTTTTTGTCTGCATTGGGTCTTTGTTGCTGCGCGCCGGCTTTCTCTAGTTACCGCGAGCGGGGGATACTCTTTGTTGCAGTGAGCGAGCTTCTCATTGCGGTGGCTTCTCTTGTTGTGGCTCGCGGGCTCTAGAGCACAGGCTCCATAGTTGTGGTGCACGGGCTTAGTTGCTCCGCGGCATGTGGGATCTTCCCGGACCAGGGATCGAATCCATGTCCCCTGCATTGGCAGGTGGATTCTTAACCACTGCGCCACCATTCATTTTATTTATTCGTTTCTTAGCATACAAACAAGCAAGGGACCAATGGCTCCCTGCCTGATATTTTCATCATTAACCCCTTCCCTGAATTCCAAATGCGTGGTGTATGTCCAACAGGCATCTCAAAGTTATTTTGGCTGAAACAGGACTCATATTTTTTTTACAGTATCTTCCGATTTATTTTTTTTAATTTTTATTTTATACTGGAGTATAGTTGATTAACAATGATGTGTTAGTTATAGGTGTACAGCAAAGTGATTCAGTTATCCATACAAGTATTGAAACAGGACTCTTGACTTATTCTCTCCACTCATTCAGTCTACTCCTCTGTGAGTTATCACCACTGCAGGAAAGGATACCACAGTTTTTAGTGGAGACTGGAAGGATGGTGGCCCATGCCATGTGCTGGCAAAATATTTGGTAATAGTACCACCTGTGATATCTCAAAAATAGACAATTACCCAAGTAATTAAACATTCCTAGTTTAAAGGGAACAGTTCATAAAGCAGAACATTAATAGTGTGTGTTGGCTGCTATTGGCTGAAAATAAAAGAGAATAGAGTCAAGAAATCTGGGGCCTTGTACACTTGGATGAGGCGATGGATTTTCACTTCCAAACAGTAAAAATTAACATTGAGAAATGCTTGAGCAAAAGAGGCAGTTAAAACTCAGACTTGTAGCAAGGACCAAAATAAGGGTTTGCTCATCATATTCATTGTTTAAGACATCTGAATGGAATTAAGATGATGATCCATAAAACTTTTTAGGTGGCCAAAATAGCTCATGGGAAAGAGACCAAGTGTCTAGATACCTGAAATTAAGGAGGGGTGGGGGGAAAACATTTCTCAAGGACTCTGGTGTGAACATGGCACATGGAGTTGATTAGAATTAAATCAGTAAATCAGAATTAAATCAGAAGATGACTATGCTTTTAGGTTTTAGAGAGTGATGTACTGCCGAAGAAACGAAAATCTGGACCAAAGTGGTTTGTAACTGAGACTTTATGATCTTTGGACCCCAGACCTTCTATAGAAAGGAGGTAGAGTCAGATGCTCAGCCCTGGAAAAAGGCACATTCTCTAGCACCCTCTTTGGATGCAGCCAGTGAGAATAACAGACAAGGAAGGTCCTCCCCAAAGGGCAGAGCCAAGCGTCCCTGGAAGCCCCACATCTGGAACAGAGTTAGGACCTAATTAAGGAACATTTGCCTTCCTGGGTAGGGGGTTCCCCTTGAGTCTCCCCAGCAGGATTTCAGAATCCCAGTGGGCCACTGTGGCCATGTGTCTCTCACCCTTTCCTAATGGAAGCATGTGTTTTGGTTGCTTCAATCCCTGTCTCTCTACTGTGTGTAGAGAGTAGTGGGGAAGGGTGGACAGCTTTTATTTGGGGTTCATGGATCCTGGATCTAGAGGAGCCACATCTAGTCTGGACTTCATGCACTGATGGCTCCGCATCACTGCCTGGTATAGAGACGTCCTGCAGGAGTCTGGACTTTGTGTCTGAGGCCCCGACCTGAACGGGCCCCTGGGACATCACTTGCAGCATGTAAGTCTAAACGTGATCCTTGAATAAATGAGCAAAGGACTAAGGGAATTAATGATTGGATTTCTCAAAACCTGCTCCAAGGCCCTGGAGAAACAAAGATGAATGAGGGACCCAGGATGACATCAGAGGAGGTGGAACGCGGGGGACAAAGTTTCAGAACACAGGGACCAGAGGAGCTGGGTGTGAGCAGGAGGTGTGGCTGGTGGGTGCTGCTTTGCATTGACCAGAGGAGGCAGCCCAGGGGTCCTCATAGACAGTTTCTTTGGGCCGAAACTGGCTCACAGGTCCAACACCTTTCCTTCTCTGCAGTTAGAGCTTCTTCCAAAGGCCCCAGTAACCACCGTCCTGGCCACGACGTGTGTCAGGAGGAGGGGTAAGTTTGGGGGGTTGCAGGAGAGGGTAGAACCTTTTTTTTTTTTTTTTTTTTTTTT
>NW_006788189.1:2286624-2290038 GCF_000442215.2 Lipotes vexillifer
TACACGGCCCTCTCACTGTTGTGGCCTCTCCCGTTGTGGAGCACAGGCTCTGGACGCACAGGCTCAGTGGCCGTGGCTCACGGGCCCAGCCGCTCCACGGCATGTGGGATCTTCCCGGACCGGAGCACGAACCTGTGTCCCCTGCATCGGCAGGCGGACTCTCAACCACTGCACCACCAGGGAAACCCAGGGTAGAACCTTTAACAATGCTCCTTAGAGCAAAGCTGTGACTTGGCCTGTGGTTTATGGACCCACCCTGCTGACTTGTGTGTGAAACTCCTCTATCCTATGGGATGACTCACATTAGGGTGGTACATACGTGGTGACTCCCATGCTGGGTGATTCATGCCAAGGTGACTCACACACAGGAGGTAACTCACCCAGGATCTCTCAGTGCAGAAGTTGTTTGAGTCCTATTTTCCTTTGTTTATTTGTTTGAATTTTATTTTTTTCTTTTTCATCATGGTTTATCACAGGATATTGAATATAATTCCCTGTGCTATACAATAGGACCTTGTTGTTTATCCATTCTCTATAAAACTTTGCATCTGCTAATCCCAAACTCTCAATCATCCCTTCCACAAACCCTCCCCCTTGGCAACCACAAGTCTGTTCTCTATGTCTGTGAGTCTATTTCTGTTTCATAGATAAGTTCATTTGTGTCTTATTTTAGATTCCACATATATGTGAATATATGTTATTATGTGGATAGTGATATCATATAGTATTTGTCTTTCTCTTTCTGACTTACTTCACTTAGTTTGATAATCTCCAGGTTCATCCATGTTGCTGAAAATGCCATTGTTTCATTCTTTTTTATGGCTGAGTAATATTCTATTGTCTGTCTATCTATCTGTCTATCTATCTATCTATCTAACTATCTATCTATCTATCTATCTCAAATCTCCTTTATCCAATTCATTTGTTGATAGACATTTAGATTATTTCCATGTCTTGGCTATCGTAAGTTGTGTCTGAGCCCTATTTTGATGTGGTGCCCAGCACTACCTTTTCTGGGTTTTCTTGGTGATGGACATGGTGGCCTCCACTCAGGCTGGTGACTACCTGACCACAGCCTGGACAGTTCTGGACCATCCACTTCATTTTCATTTGGTCCCGGCATTACTGGTCCTGCCCAGTAAGGAGCTTTGTGAAAAATATCGTCTGGGCCTGAAATATCTGCTTGAATTAAAACCCAGGCAAGAAAAGAAATGAAGGCTAATGGTCCCGAGTCACAGGCTCCCCCAGTCAGGCATGGGGTGTTTCAGAAAGTTCTGGGAGACCTGCAGTGAGAGGTCTTATGATGATTTATCGTATGAGTACTTCAGTGACCAGATCCCATGGGAAGCTCGTGGGGTGCAGCGCTTATGGAAGGGTGTCAGAGAAGCCTCCTCACTCAGTCCCATGGCTTGGCCCCCACAAGTCCCATTCTCAGGAAACCTCCGCATCAGGCAGGACCAAGCCAAGCTGTGGAGTCAGTTCATGGTTCTACCCTTATGCAGCTGAGAGGAGGCCCTGCAAGGTCATGTTGGCTCTCTGACCCTCATTTTCCCCACCTCTGATTATATTTTAATTGTATGGTTGTGGAAGGACTGTATGAAAAGTGCTGGATACAGAGCAGATACTCAGTAACTGCCCTAGGAAAAAAGGAGGGGGCATTAAAGGCCCTGTTCCAGGAATCAGGGGATGTGGGCCTTGAGTAGATCTTAAAAGTTCTCATTACAAGAAAAAAAAAATTGTAACTAGGTGTGGTGATGGATGTTCACTAAACTCATTGTGGTGATCATTTCACAACATGTGCAAATAGTGAATCTTGTTGTACACCTGAAACTAATGCAATGTTATATGTCTGTTATATGTCAATTTTTCAAAAAGGAATGTATTGGATCCTAAAACTGGAAATGCAGGGAGAGAGGGCTCAGGCATGGCCAAGTCCGGAGGCTCAGAGGATGTCACCAGGAGGCTCTCCACCCCTGGTGGCTTGGCCTTCCTCTGGGTGTACTTTTCCCAGGTGGGTGCCACAGATGGTCCCCACAGCCCCAGCCCTGGTGGGTTCTGAGCACCTGTGACTCCTCCACCCAGTCACCATGGAGATCTGCCCAGAAGGTTCTGACTGGCCACATGGCAGCCCTGCTGCAGCAGTGATCACTCTGATTGGCCGGCTCGGGTCACATGTCTGCTTCATAGGTGGGAAAGGCAGCTGGGGATCCAGCTGTGCTCAGATGCTGGGAGAGAAAGTGCTTTCAGGGGGGGCCACACGCTTTGGAACAGGAACCTCACAACCACAGCCACATCCTCAGAGAAGGGAAAAAGTGACTTGGGAAGCACATATTTCAAGGAAAACAGAGAAGCTTGATGGAGTACAGGTGTCCTTCCTGTCAGCTGGACACTCAGATAGAAGAGGAACTTGGGATTTGGGGGCAGAAGAGAAAGAGACTGGGTTGAGGAACAGAAAATTGAGATTTTTTTCTAAAACCATCCAGATGTGAACTCTGTAAAAATACTCCAGGCAACCCTGAGAAATGTCCCCAGAGACCAGCAATCCCAAGACCACAATTTAAAACTTTCCACCCTAGGACTGTGATTTCTAGCACTTATAGTTAAAGACTGAGTTTGAGTTTGCATTTTGCAAATCGTTTCCTTCCTCATTTTGCTTTTTCACAGTGACTCAGGGAATTGCACTCTTTATGTAGTGTCTTATGGTGGCTGGTTTCCTTCCATCTTTTTAAAATAATGCATTTCCATTTAGCTTGGGTTGTCTTCTGGGATTAATTAGTGACTGCACAAGTACATGAGGCTTTGGTGGCCAGTGCCTCTTGACAGATGGCACCTGGAAAAAAATGGGAAATGATTGCAGAGGCGGTAATTATGACTTTCTGGGTGTGAGAATTTTATGAAATACCTTCAGGGTTGAAGCTCCCACCTAAGTTCTTGGGACCCCTGAGCCCCATGGCTGGGCAGAGGCCATTCACCCTCCTTCTGAGCTCTGGTTGGAAATGGTATTTCCTATTACATGGAAGGCAAGGGGGACAAAAAAGAAAAAAAAAAAGGGAATTTGATTTATGCACAAGACTTTTGTTTCATAATTATGGTCTAGAATTAATTGAATACCCTGTAGCTTTTTGTACTGTATATGCTAATGATGACCAAAAATGGATTCTCTTCTATATTTCTGTATTAACTTATCTTAAAGTGACATACTGTGAATAACAACGCCCTGTACTGCTGGACTAGGCAAGTTTATAATTTGCAGTTCAAGCTTTTATTCTATTCAATTTGTTTAGGTAATTTATTTTTCTAGGAAGGGAAAAAAAGACCTAAATTACAGGAACTAACTCCCTATTGCCAGAAAGTGCCAAGGATTTGGAGTGAATAAATACTCCTGAAATGAGCTGATTGTGACATTGTGTAGGG
>NW_006788189.1:2290173-2302068 GCF_000442215.2 Lipotes vexillifer
GAACTCGGTGAGCAGTCATGCTAGTTTTATTTTATGGACCATATTGAATTAATTTAATTATGGAATATCAGTGCTCTGCCTGGTAATTAGCACTGCAGCGATTTCTCCAAGCACCAGCTCCAGTGATGACCAGGGCTCTGCGGGCGCTGGGGTGCTGTCTTGCAGAGGTAGACACTGACCCGAGGTAGCCCCTCTGAGACAGGAGGCCAGATGGTCAGCTCCCCGGGATGACAGTTTGGAGATTCTCACTTTATCCTCTCACTATTCCAGCCTCTCTCTTCCCTGAGAAATAGATGCAGGAGTCAGGTAGAGGGAGGTCAATACAGCATCTTATTTCTTGCCTTATTATGGTTTATTGCGATGTTATTATGTAGTCTAATTGTTAGTTTTCACCTATGGGAAAACTTAACCTTTCACGTCCAGCTCAGCAGGCATCTCAGCACTTCACCCCCAAATCAGATGGTACCTGCCTGAACCACAGCTGTGCTTCTCCCACCCCTACTCCCCACCTATGGAACCCAGTCTTTCTAAAAGCAGGATAGGAAAGACCTTCTCTGTAGGCTCTGGTCACTTCCTTCTGTCGCCACGGTGACCGTTTAAAACCTTCTCATGTTACTCCCCTCACCCCAGCTGATGGCTGACCTCTTCTTTTGCCAGTAATTGGAAGACTTCATTAGATAGGAATTCCCTGCACCCCAGAGAGCTAACAAGCTGAGCTGTGTCCCCATTGGCCCTCCCCTCCCCCTCCCCTCCCCCCTCCTCTCTCCCCTCTCTGTGGGGATGACCCAGTGCTCAGAGACAATCCCTCCATATGTCCTGGGTTCCAACCCTTCCTGCCTCCTCGGAGATTTGACTCCTTCAACTTCATCTCTTCTCTATCCTATATCCTCACACCTCTTTGTGTTGGTTCCTTCCCAACAGCATTTAAATCCACTCAAGTCTGCTAATATGAAGAAAGTTCTACTCTGACCCATCTTTCTCCAGCTTCCGCCCTCCTCCCAGTTTCCCTTTCACAGCTGTGGGCTCTCTCTCCTCACGTCCTTTCCTGCATCCGTGAAGTTGGCATCTGGACTCATCTCTCCCCTGAAACTCGGACCAAGGGCCATTCTCACTCCTCCTCTTACTGATGTTATAGCCTTGGTTCCTTGTAGGTGGGTGTGTAGCATAGTGGTTAGGAGCTTGGGATCATAACCTCTCTGTGCCTCAGTTTTCTCAACGGTGAAAAGGGAGTAATAATAGTGTACATGGAAGTGCTCAGAATGCTACCTGGCATCTCACAAGCACTCAGTAAGTGCTTTTGATTATGAATATTGACCACTCCCGCCTAAACTCCATGCTTGTGCATCTAACTGTCTACTGGGGGTGTTTCCTTCTCGATCTTAACCCTTTAGTACCGAGCCATCACCTTCCGCCCACGCCTTCTCTCCAGCCTGCCCTTTCTCCATGATTTCATCCACCGGATCCTGGCTCTTCGCCCCACCTTCTCCTTTAGCACCCAGGGCTAATCAATAACCAAACCCTCTTCTAGAACTTTCTTTTATATTTGCAAATTCTGTCTGATGTTCTTTGCTGTCACTGCCAATACCTGGGAGCACACCACTCCTGTGTCCTAACTGCCTGTCTCCTCTTGACTTTGGATCTGTTTTTGGAGTGGCTGTTCTGTGTTCGCGTACTGCATGAACGCTTCAGCGGCTCCCCTGCTCCAGAGAGGAAATGACATTCTCCAGAGGCCGTGCAGGGTGCACTGTGACCTACCCTTACTGCTCCTCCAGCTCAGTCCTTTCCGTTGGCCCCTCAGCCCTGCTCTAGGAGTAGCAGCATTGAGCTGTCTGCAGTCACACGAGTATATTTGATTGCTGGAAATGTGACAATACCTCAGACTCAGCAGAGAACCACGCAAGGAAAGTAGAATCAGGGACCGTGCCTGTGTTGGCTCCCTGTGAAGGAGGCTTCTTGGATGCCTCTCATGCTATTTCCACACACGTGGAAGAGGGGGAAGGCTCGCTTCTAGGAGCAGGGGAAGAGAGGACGGGTGACCGTGTGCCAGCCATGGGTCAATCTTTATGGAGGTCGAAGGGGACTGGATCCTGGAGACACCAGCCGTGCAACCATGTGTGCTGTGGCTCTTCCTGGCCGGCGTGGACTGTGGAAAGGTGAACTGTGGAAAGGTGAACTGTGGCACCTTGGTCTGGTCTACGAGTCCTGTTCAGCTGACTCTGTGGGTCTGTCCCCTGTGCTCCTGTGCATGGAACACCAGGGCTGGGGACCTCTTACTGCAGTGCCTGCACCCATGTCCCACTTCCCATGGCCACTGGCTCTGAGTGTCCTCTGACGCCCCTCTCCCTCTGATCTCTTTTGGGTTCTCTGGGTAGAGAAGCTTCCAGATGACCCTGCTATGACTCCCCAGGTCCCCTATGTGGCCTGCAGGGAGGTTCACCAACTTGCCAAAGGTCACACTGCAGTTAGATGGAGGAGTTGGAATTGGAAATTTGGCCATCTGGCTTCTTCCCTGCACCTCCTATCATTTAAAACATAAAAATGTCTCATAAAGACAATCCTCTTTCTGGTCAAAGCACTTGGGTTGTACCAGTGGTTGGTATTTTGAGGGAGAAGAGATTTGTGCAGTTCCTGGCTTTTGGATATCTGAAAAGAGGTAACAGCCCCAAAGATGCTAAGTCTAGACCATGAAGAGTGTAGAAGGTGAAGAGGAGAGGCATAAAGTGTCCTTTGCCCAGTACAAAGATGAATGGCAGCAGGCTGAAAACTCAGGAGAGTAACGTGGCTAGAAACATAGCTAAATCTGGGGTGTCCCAGAGTAGAGGATATGTGGAGCTGTTGCTGCCCTCTCTCCCCCTCTGTGGACCCCTTGCTGCCCTCGGGGCATCTATTGGTGGGGCTGCAGGCCTCCAGCAATGTGGAAGGGAGTCAGCAGGAGACCGGAGAGGCCTGGGCAGGGGCCCTGAGGCAGCCGCACCGACTTGTGCTCAGCACCTTCCCCCCTTCACAGTGGCAAGGAACAGTCCACAGACACCACCCATGATGATAGGCCGGGGGGGCTGCAAAGAACCTGAGCTGGTGAAAGACCGTGGTGAGCTGGGATCAACTCAGGAGTAGCCAGTAGGGGAGGCCCCAGGGTTGAGTGGAGACAGAGGAATGTCCCTTGGCCCCTGAGAGGCAGTGCGGAGAGCCCTGGGGCCCCGCCTGCCATGCCTAGATGCCCAAGGTTCCTATGGTACCCAAGCCTCATTTTCTGCCATTTTCATTTAATGGAGATAACTTTCAGCTCTGCAGCCTCAAGCAAGGTAGGGCTCAGGGCCAGCTGGGCTGGGCAGGATGCACAGCTCGTGAAACTGGGGAACCGGGTGATCCCAGGGGGCTCCCTGGTTACCCCATCTCCACCCTAGGCTGAGGACTCCCCGAAGAGGGAGAGAGGGAGGGAAGAGGAGAGAGCGAAAAAAGACTGAGAATGAGTCTCTTTTTCTCCTTAAAGGAGCAGTCATCCAAATAACACTGGGGCCAGGGATGGAGGAAAACATTTCTGATGCTCATTTATCCTGAAATACCTGGCTCAGATGGTTGTGGATGCTGCCAGAATTCACCTCAGAGAGAGGCACGTGCAGAGAAATATTCCAGCTGCGCAGAGCCACAGGGAAATGGGCACCCCAGAGGTCAGGGTGCTGAGGGTGGGCATGTCCCTTCAGAGACAGGGAAGCCCTGGGTCGGGCCCATCCCCAGCCCTCCCAAGGCTCAGGCAACCCCTGGGACGAGCAGGGCAGGTGTCCAATGCCAGGTGGAGGGGCCCACTGAACCTCTTCTCCTCTTGCAGGGAGGGTGTTGTGATCCCCACTGAAGGGTGAAGAAAGCAAGGCTCAGACAGGTAAAGGAACTCATCTGGGCAGCGGGGACTTCAGACCAGATTTTTCTGTAAAGCTCGTGTGCTTCCTACTGCCTTGCACTGTCATGCCCAAGTCCCCAAAGTCAAAAACTTAAAGTGATGTCTGTACAATGCTGAGTCTGGGCAAGTGGAGAGCGTCTGTTCGTTCAGATGCACAAACTACAGAAGTTGGTTTCAGTTCCCTCTGCTGAGCCAGGCCCGCAGAACGCCAGGGACAGAGCTGTGGCATCCTTGCTCTGCCATGTGCCCTGAAGGCTGCAGTGTGTGGCTTGGCCCACAGTAGTGGCTGCCACAAAACAGGCTGCGTTTTAAATCACCCGTGGGCATCAGGGAGGGCTGGGCTGGGGAGTGGGGTCCCTTGTGGCTCACAGGAGGCGCTGAGGCTGTGCCCCCAGCCCTCACTGGGCTGCCAGCCTCGGGGAGCGTGAAGGGCTAATTTCATGGCTGATAAAACTCTATGTACACGAGACTTCACAGACAAATGAGAGCACTGCTCTTCTACTTTTATTATGACATTTATTTTCTCCTTTCCTTGAGAGTGGGACATGTTCCAGCCTCCCTCGGTCCTGGCTCTTGTGGCCGTATGAGAGGGATCGGGGCTTCAGGGATGAAAGCGTGACACCAGAGGGTGACGTACGGGCTCCCAGGTGCCCAGCCACATGGGAGCAGAGCCGGGTCCTTCTCCCCACCAGGAGCAGAGGGACTGATGCGAGGGTCCCAGTGGGTCTACCAGAGACCCCATGTCATCCTGGAGGGTTTGTTCTGATGGGGTTTGAAACCACAGGGCTTAGTTTGATGGAGAAATGGTCTCATCAGCCTGTTTCTTCTTATGGCCATCCAGATATATCCTGCATTCCACGAAATCTCCAGAAGCCAGCTCATCCTACTAATCCAGGAGGCCCTCTTGGGTGCCCTGGCTCACATCCATCTTTTTTCCCAGAACCCTCTCCGAGGCTGACTCTCCTAACCCTACTGGCTTTATCCCATGGGCCAGCTGTGCCATTTCAGTACATTCTCCCTGGGGCCTGCATCATTTGCCCCGTAGTAGACATTCGGTCTGGTGCGTGAGCCCCCCAGCTGATAAGTGATGGAGCCTGATGAGGTCCGCAGCCCATCTCATCTGAGTACAGAGTCTGATCCAGGCTGGGGTCACATGACAACTTTTCACAGGCCACGCTTTACCACCTCAGAGAGTTTGGTTTTTCTCCCTGATTACACGGGAAACTTCTTGGGAGTAGGTACCATATTTTATTTTCTCCTGTTCCCTCTCTCAAGTATGAAACACAGACACACACACACACAAATACACACACAAAACAAAAGCACAAAAAGCCACTGACAGATAAACACACACAGGACACACACAAAATGCATGTCTGCCTAGACATGTCTGAATCTTCATGCGAGGCTAGGTGTGCCTCGCATGAAGGCACCCAGAGACACTCTGCTCACAGCACACAGAGACACGGTCACTTTCATACAATTCCCGAGCACACTGGAGTGATGAGGAAAGAAGTGTGTTAAAGGGGTTTCAGCAGAAGGCAGGACTCATGGCTGCCTTGTGTGTATTCGGCCCCTCCTGCAACCTCTGGGTCTGGCCTGAGCCATGGGGGTGGGGGTCCTGGAATCACAGCTCACTGGCGGTTCATTGAAAAAGTGCCAGGAGCTCTCCCAGCCTCACGCTGTGTTCAGTGAAAAAAGTAGTGTGATCAGCCTGCCTTTCTCCCAGGTTATGTGATGATTAGATGAGAACGCATGCCACAACGTCTGTTTCGTAAGAAAGAAGAGACCTATCATTTCTCCCTGAACTGCACTGTGGCAAAGCACGTATTAGGGAGTTAATTTTGTGTGACCACCCGTCCGGGCCCTGGGATGCCCAGGTATTTGGTTAATTTCTGTCTGTGAGGGTGATTCTAGGTTTGAATCCGTAGGCTGAGTAAAGTAGATGGTTCTGCCCAGTCCACTGAAGCCTGAGCAGGAAGGCACTCTGTCCTCTGCTTGCCTTCCAGCCCGGGCTTGGTCTTCGTCTGCCTCTGGACTCAGACTTAAATGGGAACTTAACACCATCAGCTGTCTCATCCTTCGTACTCTAGATCTTGGGATTTCTCAGCCTCCATAATCATGTGAGCAGATTCTTTATAACAAATCCTTTATCTGTCTATGTATTTATGTATATATCTACTATCTGTCTGTCAATCTACAATCTATCTGTATCTATCTATCTATCTATCATCTACCTATCTATATCTATCATCTACCTGTCTATCTATCTATATCTATCTATCTATCTATCTATATCATCTATCTATATATCTATTTTATTTATCTATCATCTATTTATCTATTATCTATCTATCATCTATCAATCATCTATCTATCTAATATCTATCTATCATCTATCTATCATCTCTCATCTATCTATCTATCATGTGTTTATCATCTATCTTTCTATCATCTATCTATCATCTATCTATAATCTATCTTTCTATCAATCATCTATAATCTATCAATTATCTATCAATTATTTATCTATCTATCTATCTATCTATCTATCTCTCTATCTCTCTATCTATCTCTCTATCTACCTATCTTCTATTGCTTCTGCTTCCCTGGAATACCCTGACCAGTACAGGGAGGAAACTGTCTTTTCAAGGGAAAACCTTTGGGCCGCAGATGGAGGACCGGGCTGGTGAGCGGGTCCAAGGCTGTGACGGAGGGGCTGCCTCCCTGGCCTGAGTGTCAGAAGCTGGGAGTTGTCCAAGCAATGCCTCACAGAACAGCCCTCGACAGGCTAGTGGCCTGTGTGCCTGGCTGCAATACTTTTGCTCTAAGAGAGCCAAGAGGTGAGTCTTTCCCCCTGGTTTGTTTGCACTGTGAAAACAGATGCCCAGGGGCATAGAGTGGAAGTAAACAAGTCTCTGACATGTGGTGAACTCACTCCACGGGCGCCTGGTTGTAGTTGGCTCACACTATCCCAGGATGTCACAATGAGTTACTGGAGTTGGCGTCCCGAGAAAGGGAGCTCTGTGCACTGAGTGAGGCTCAGACTGGTGGGGGTCAGCCCCGCTCTTGCTTCCCAAGGTTGGCAGTGCAGAGTGATGTACGGGGGGCGGGGGGGGGGAGCGCTGCAGGACTCGACAGGGTTCCGGAATGTTCGATGCTTCCTTAGATGACACAGATGTGGTAAAACAAAGTAAAGAGTTCCAAACCAGGATGTGGGGAGTGGGGAGTTAGTTGAGGAGGTGCGCGGGCTGGAGACCACCCCAGGTGCTGTGGGGCGAGTGTGTGTCTCCGCCTTTGCCCGCCCGCATCACTCGGTGCTGGGCAGACAGAGCTGAGTGCCACACACCAGTATTTCCAGCCCCTGTCTTAAGCCACACCCTCAGTGGACTTCATGCTCAGGGAACACAAAATCACCCTCTGTTCCCAGAAAGCGTGGAGTTATCTTAAGCTTCCACACCTTGTCCCTGTCATTCCCTCTGCCTGGAGCTCCCTCCCCACTGTCCCCAGTCCTCCCCCCAACCCCCTTCCTCCTTTTTTCCATGCAGTCAAATACAATATTTTAAGGGCTTCTGTCCATGTCACATCTACATGGAAACTGTCCTTGAGCCCCTGGCTACCCTCAGCACAGCCGTGAAACCTTGTATGTTGACAGTAGCACTCTGTATGGCAGTCCCCCTCCTCAACCCTTTTGGACTTTTTAAACTAGACTGGGAGCATCTTGAAGACAGAGGTGATTACTCCCCAGAGCTGAACAGGTGTGCAGTACACACCCAGGGATGGGCACATGGACTTCACACCTGAGAGGCCACCTCCAAGCCAAGAGACCAAGGGTCAGAGCGTTCTTGCTGAAACACAGTTTAAATGCTTGCAGCTGCCACAGACAACACCTTGGACTTCTGTTTTGAGTGGCATCCAAGAGCAAGAACAAGTGGTGACGCTAGTCAGTGGCTTTGAGAAGTTTTGACAGTAATGCCACCGTATGAAAGTAGTGCTCCATGGTGAGCCAGGACGGGTGGGCACATAAATGAAAACAAAGTTTCACCAGCTGGTACTTACTTACTCTCGTACTTCTAGATAGTTTTTATTCTTTTTTCTCTCTTTTTTTTTTTTTCTCAAGGAACTGGTCACCACCCATTAAATCAATTAAATCAATTAAATCAGTTTTCTCACCTTAAAAATGGGCGGTGACTGTCCTCCCGCAGTGCCATGTGTGTGAGGTCCTGCACCTGTGGCCTTCACTGTCACTTAGGAAGGCATGCATCTGGGCCACTCCATTTGTTCATGCCTCATTAAATCAATTTTGGAGCCAGTACTGGTGACCTTCACTGACTGGCAGATGGGTCCCCGCCCATGTACACTGTCTATGGATTGCATCTATGACTAAATCCTTCTCTCCAGAATAGTTGGGCAGTGTGTGTGTGTGTGTGTGTGTGTGTGTGTGTGTGTGCGTGTGCATGTACACATTCCTTTATGTGTGCAGGAATTTGTGATTATAGGGGTATGTGAGTGTCTCAAGTGAGTGTGTGCTGGTGAACATGCTTGTTGGGGTGTCAACTGAGTTGTGTGGGTTAAAGCTGCCCTTAGAGTAGAACAGGGTTGACAACTTTTCATCCATCCATCCATCCATCCATCCATCCATCCATCCATCATTAGCTGGGTCCTTGCCACGTGTCTGGGGCTGTGCTGGGTGCTAGGAAAAGTGCAGTGTGCAAGACACACACCTTTTAACACACTGTTTACAATCTGGGCCTGTTCTGTTCTCAGTTTCTAAATGTGGCTGACGGCATGTGGTGAGAGGTTACTACCCTAGGTGGGATTTCAGATTCTCCAACTCAGTACTTTGCAGCCACACTTGACTCCCGGGGCCAGGAGGAAAGGGAGTGAGTGGGGAGAGGGCCACTGCAAGGACCTCCCGCCAGCACGTCAGCCACCTGGGGGCAGAGAGGCTGAGCACCAAAGCCTCATCCAGAAGAGCCTCACGCAAAAGTCATGATTCCCTCTGTCCCGAAGGGCCTCAACACCTGCCCAGAGCTTGTCCTAGGAACCTCCCGTGGTTCACTAGTCCCTCCTCCCCACTCACAGCTGCTTCAAATGCCTCCCCACACCCCTGGGCGCCTCTGGAACTGCACACACATCCCTCTGCTGCAAGGGAGGGCCCCGACCCTCATGGGTCATGGCCAGACTCTGCTTGTCCTTCATATACCAGCTTTTGCAGACCATCCCTGTGGGAAGCCTTGCCTCCCCTCCATGCCTCTCCAGAGCTCCTTAGCCTTGTTTCTGTGGAAGAAGCCAGAGTGGTGCTGGTGATGGGCAACCCCCCCTGCCAGAACCAGAGTCAGGAGAAGCCACGTGCTTTTCCATGTCCCCCTAACCCCTGGCACAGCGCAGGATCACGCACATCTATCTAACTGAATTAATACCCGTCAGAGCTGGTGCTGGGGTGGTAGGTGGCTCTCAGTGGGTGAGGGGTGTCTGGGGATCAGAGCCTTATTCTACTCACACCCTCGCTGTCCTCACAGACCTCGGCTGGTCAGCCTGGCGTGAGTCCAGCCTGCAGCAAACATAAGCTGCGTGGCCTCACACAAGTTATTCGATTTGTTCGTGCCTCAGTTTTCTCACCTTAAAAATGGGCGGTGACTGTCCTCCCGCAGCGCCATGTGTGTGAGGTCCTGCACCTGTGGCCTTCACTGTTGCTTAGGAAGGCGTGCGTCTGGGCCACTCCAGCCCCTGGCACGTCCAGCCCGCCCCCTCTCGTAACCCACATCCATCTTTTTGCACTCAGGCCTCCCACACAAATCATTGGCTCGCTCTTGGATTTCTGTTTCTCCTTGGGCAGAAAGGACAAAGCTGATTTAGATGCGGGGAGCCTGTCAGTGGAGCAGAAGTGGGAAATGAGGATGGAAACAATTACAAATTAAAGCCTGTCTCTTCTGCTGCGTCTGCCCCCCCGCCCCGGCACTTCTCATCGTGATTGAGGTCAGCTGCCCTCTGAGAGGCCCCTGTACAGGAGTCGGGGGCGTGCCCTCCGTGGTCAGCTCTCCCCTTCCTCTGTGGGACTTTCCCTGTGGCACTCGTTCATTCATTCATTACACAAAGATTTGTGGAGGGTATAGCAATGTGTCTGGTAGTGGTCCAGTGTCTGAAGGTAGCACCACCATGAAGACCTATCTGATTTAGCTTGACTGGGGATAGTGACAATTAGATCTCTTCAACTCCCAGGTGTTATGAGGCGCTGGCTCTTGGGAACAGGGAGGGCTGTGCAATCCATCCACCGAGACCAGGTGCAGAGTGATGGCTGGTGGCTTGTGAAAGGCCTGGAGGCAGAGAGCTCAGGTAGGGCAGTGAGGAGCCCAGAGGACAGCTGGGTAGAGGATTCTCAGGATGGAGGTGTCAGACTGATGGAGGTGGGAGGGAGAAGCCTTGGCAGAAGGGAAAGAACAGAGCAGGACAAGGTGGTGGTAGCTCCAGGCCACGGTGAGATCTGACCTTGTCTCTGCCAGCCCATGGGAGCGGGAGGGGGTTCCGGAAGCACAGGGTCTGTCTCTCCAGGGTCCTGTGCTGGAGAAACGCCAAGCTCTCATTCCCCTGCAGGGGGGCAGCCTAGAGAGGCTTGAAGGCTGAGAAGAACTGAAAGAATTAGTGGGGCTGCCAGCCAACCCCACTCCGGGCGCTGAGTCCTTTCTGGAAGGGGGTTCGAGTGGTGCATCTCTGTGTCTGCCACAAAAAGAAGTGAGCTTCGGTGCTTTGTGTCCACCTAGAGGGGTGGGATAGGGAGAGTTGGAGGGAGGCGCAAGAGGGAGGGGATATGGGGATATATGTATACGTATGGCTGATTCACTTTGTTATACAGCAGAAACTAATACACCCTTGTAAAGCAATTATACTCCAATAAAGGTGTTTAAAAAAAAAGAAGTGAGCTTTTTTGGTCAAAAAGAGGGGACTCACCCCTGCCCCCTCCACCTTGGTCGCAGCCCCAGCAGGTTCTGAAGACAGGTCTGCCTGGAGTGGAGGGAAGGCCGTCAGGAACACAGCAGCCATGCAGCCTTGGGCTTCCCAGAGGCCGGGAGACAGGACTCAGGGTCTTCACCCCACTGCGGTGTTTCCGCTGCAGAAGGAGACTGGAGTTGATGAGCTGGGGCTGGGAAAGAAGTCCTGGCTGCCTCCCAGCCTCAGGGCCTGCCACAGGGTGCTGGGCGGTGGGGTTGGATGGGGCATCCCAAAGCTCCTATACAGGTCAGGGATGAGGGGACTGGTTTGTGCAGACTGAGGCCACCGGGGACCTCCCAGGTTGACGCACTTTGGGTTAGCATAGGTGCTGGAGTTTCCGTTCATTACATTTTAAAATAAAATAGGGAAAATGCTTGGTTCTTATTTTAGATATGGGGGTGGTGGTATGTCACCTGTCACTGTTCCTTAGAACCAGTTACCTGGGGGGTTGCTGTAGCACATGTGCTGACATGTTGAGATGCCAGAGTGTGGACAGGGAATGTTACCTGCATTCCAGTTCTACAAGGATCAGGCCACCAGCCACTGTAGCTGCCCCCAAAGGAGCACTCTGAGGGGAATTCAGGAAGGAGAAAAACAGGACACTGGCCCTAAATAGTTAAGATGCACATCAAAAGAATCATTTCAATGAGCCCAGACTCTTGCATCTTCCCATAGAAAAGCACGAAAATCATTAACTTGAGATGTATGGGGTTTTGTGTGTGTGTTGTGTGTGTGATTAGCTATCGATGCTCGACTACATTTTTTTTTTTCCAACAGAAACTCCTATATATCCTGGCTCCACCCCTACCTCTTTGGAGAAGTTCCTCAGAGCTACTGAGAGGCTGTCTCCCAGGCTATAGTCCTCAGTGAGGTCCCCGAATAAAACTTAACTCACGACTTTTAGGTTATGTGTTTTCCGTCAGTCAACAAGACACAGGGTAGATTATAAGAAGAAAACTGAAAACTGAGGGTGTGTGCGGATCACCTAACAGTGAGGGTGGCATTCCGGC